>NC_060035.1:8800246-9143579 GCF_905333055.1 Maniola jurtina | reverse complement strand
TTCTAGTGGGTAGGAACCTATTTGTTTTACTGTCGGCTTGTAAGAGACTTAAGTTTAGATAAGCTACGAGTAACTTGTACTAAGTAAGTTGACTTCAAGTAAATAAAATAGGAAAGTTTTATGACTCAGCGTGAACTAAAAATACTGTCTTGGAAGAGTTTTAAAGTAGAAGTTCTATGAAGATATCTAGAATATAGTGATGATTTTAAATATAGATAACTGAAGTGATCTTATAGGTAGCGATATACTAATTTTCGTATAATATTTCAAAATATGTTTATGAGTAGCCTAATTATTCAGGTAAATGTTTTCATGGAGAACTGGAAACCAAATCTGTATAAATAAATTATAATAATCTTGCTTAAATTAACGTTTAAATTTTCATTGTTTTAAAGCAATGTTCACGACGTCAAACTTTTAATGAGAACAGAGAGAAATTGAATAGAATTTTCCAGAGTTAAGATAAAGACTTTATTATAACTTCATGTCTTCTTACATTATAACATCATAACATATTATTGTATAGAAATTATTCATCCGACATAGGGGTAGCCAATTACGCTTTTATTTAATAATCATCACTGTCATTTATTTAAAGTGAGATTATACTAATTGTACCTCAGAATATTGGGAAAGTTTCAGTTCAAGTTTCCACATCATATTTAATTCATAAAAATCGAAGACCATATCTAAAATCAAAATCAAATAATTTATTGAAATTGGGTATCATTTTACATAACTCTTTGATTGTCAAATAGTGAAATTTGTAAGATAATAATGTTGGTGATTTAAGCTAGAGGGTTCCAAATGCGCCCATCTCTACTTGAAGCTCATCACAAATACGGTAGCTTTTGTTCATGGTTCGTATTCGGCGCAACGTCCTCAGTCGGAGTAGAGTGATGCCATGCACGGCTTCTTTGTTATCAATGTAAGCTCTAGCAGCTACAAGCTCGACGTTCAGGTCGCATAGGCGCATCACAAGAGGAGTCACCGATTCTTGTGGATAACCGTGCACTAACCCTATGTTAATTGTTAGTAGAAAATAGACTGCGTCTAAAGCGGAACGATTGATAGGAGTGTAGACACCGATGTTCGTCGGAACATGTGGAACATAAAGTGTCGGATCTAGTGGAACATTTATATCGCTATAATATAATCTACCCCAAAATTGTCAATGCATATACATACTTACTTACCTTCTTAAGTTCGTAATATATTTATCCAATATTTTTTATTGTCTAAGTTAATCCACATTTGGCTAGGTAGGTATTTTATTTATTTTAAAAATATGAGATACTCTTGTTACATATAAGGTTCCTAAAAACTTCAACTTTCTACGTGAATTATAATAATATCTAAGTAGGTACATACTTAGATATACTAAGTTTCTTTCCAAAAACTGTAAGAAATATTCAAGTATTCAACGAGGATATCACCCGAGGGCGTAAACTGAAATTTTTCAGCTCTCACTTTGCATGTTCAAGAAGTAACCTATTTTTTTAAATTTAAATATATTGTATACTTGCCTACCCCTGCGTTACAGGTTACTTAGTTCATTTCTGAAATGGCTAACAAACAGCTAAATGGACAGATGGACTAGACGAAACTACAAGAATTCCTCATGTTTTACTATGGAACCCTAAAATTCACATTTTGCAATAATTTCTTGTTCAAGTAGAAACTTAGAGTGAACTTTGGGTTCAAGCTTTTTACGCGACACATAGCGCCATCTAGTTTGCGTTACGTTTGCGAGTGTGTCTAACTGATCACAATGTACTTCAATGATTTTTTGGTAGATGGCGTTTAGTAATATAAACCGCAAACGGATCAAAAGCGTTGCATTTCAATTATGCAAAAAAAATTGAAGTTATTGAATTGATTGTTGAAAAGCAAGCAAGACATGCCGCTAACCGAATTAGCGTTCCGGTACGATGCCAGATAATGGCTATCGCATCGCCATCTACCTATCGGATTAAATAAACTGGCAATACTTAGCTTTTCCAGAAACAAGTGTAAATTAAAAATTTATAACACCCCCGACAAGTGAAGGTTACAGTAACTAGAAAAGACCGAAAAGACCTGATAACTCTTAAACGGCTGAACCAATTTTTTTGGATTATAGCTAAGAACACTCTCGATCAAGCCACCTTTCAAACAAAAAAAAGTAAATTAAAATCGGTTCATTCGCTTAGGCGCTACGATGCCACAGACACACAGATACACAGACACACAGATACACAGACACACAGATACACACGTCAAACTTATAACACCCCTCTTTTTGGGTTGGGGGTTAAAAAGCCGGTGATTGCCTAGTGGTTAAGACCTCGGCCTCCTGTTTGGGGGGTCCGTCCGGGGTTTGGTTCGGGCACGCACCTCTAACGTTTGTTATGTACTCGTATCTCTTGTTTTCTACTTATATGTCCTCTTGTGTATGTAACACATACGCGTAGCGACCAAACTAAGTACACCGATATTTACACAAAATCTACTCAAGTGAGTAGACCCAGTCTTCCCGGCTAAGTTTGTTGTAGGCTCTTCTCAGACTTGAGCGCGTTTGGAACACTCGTAGCTTTAGTTTTAGGTTTACGTAATTAATTATCAATCCTATATCATCTTTCAAATCTAACAAATCTGACTAACAAAAGGTGTACAATAGTACCTACTTTGAATAAATGATTTTGACTTTGACTTTGACCTTTTGGCACCTACGAACGTGCTTCAAAAAATGGCGGCCCATTAACAGGGTTTATTGAAAGTAACATATAGACATCAACTTTCGTCTATCGTTAATTATGCGATAAAGCACAATGGAGCGACTTATAAATTACCAGCAGTTTACATAAAACATGGCAAAGACTTGGAAACCCAGCGCGCTGTGTTCTTGAGCATGCGATCAGTCAACGTCAGCCAGCATTGTTAGTGAGGAGAATGGAACGAACTCTGCCCGCGGACTAGGTACGGGAACTTTTATAAAATATGTGCACGCTCCTTGCCCCTTGCCTCCACCACGGCACCTCCGCTGACCTCAGCTTAGGCAGCTCGTACTAGACTCGTGAAACAAAGATGTATGATTTATGGCCTCTGTTTTAAATAATAAGAAAGCTCTTCATCATAATATCCGATAATTAAGCCACTGCATATTAAGAAATATTGGCGCAATTCTTCACATTAATTCTGAAGCGCAACTCGCTTAGAAGCTTAATTAAAAATTATTATAATCCTAACAGATGACCGCAGTTAATAACAACTCGAGGTGAGGAAAACTATGGTTTATAAGAATAAGAAGAGTTTGTTTTCCCGGAATAAAACTGTTTTATGCCCGTAGGCTACAAAATGCATGCCAGCTAAGCTGATACCTAGTTTCATAATGCAAACTATCTTGAATATATTGTAGTCAGATCGATTCAGCGAGTGACACGAAAAGTAACCTTACAGACCTTCTCATCAAATAAAAATACCTAAGTACCGGCCAAATTTTCATCTTATATTGTTAGAACCACCAATTAGTACTTACTTAAAAACTGACATGATATGAACCAGCGCTAAGTACCATATACCTAATACCTATATTCCAAAATTACTACAGGCCTACAGCAAGGAAATTTATACAAGCCATGCTCATAATTTCTACTTAAAATAATTATGTTAATTAGGTACTTAACCAAAAAAAAAAAAGAAATACACAAACATAATGAAGTCACTTGACATCTTCCACTGTAGAATTAAGTAGTTTAACTGTGAATTTCCCCAATTTTCCACTAAATAAATCGATAAACTTATCCTGTACCTGTAAGTTCCCTAAGTATAAAGTCTAGTTAGCCAAGGTCTGAAGGGAATGATATCCGAGATCGGTCCTGTGGATTGGATGAGTTGTAAATGGCAGTACCTACCTTGTCTACACGAAGTCTCTATTGTTTGTTCGTAAGCTTATTCCACTGTATTGCGATCGGCTCCAACAAATAGCATTTTCCTGTCGCCGCTGGCCACAGTTACATTTTAAACGGTTTGCTTCAGACTCTCCAGGCCCCTACCAATGTTCCTGTGTTCTATTCTAGCTCTATTTAAAAAAATTGCAAGTGAAATAATGCAATGTTTGAAGGGATGTGCCATGTCTGCATGGACAAACATCGAAGAGAATTTCCCGCGCTGAAATCTGCGAGCGAATTTCGTTAAATCCCTCGCCTTATTACCTGAATGGAAAAATATATGTAAACTAGCTGATGCCCGCGACTTCGTTCCCGTGGATACTAGTTTTTAAAAATCCCATTTATATTTTACGAGATAAAAGTAATCTATGTGTTAATCCAGGGTATAATCTATCTCCATTCCCATCCAAATCCGTCCAGTAGTTCTTGCGTGAAAGAGTAACAAACATCCATACATAATACTTACAAACTTTCGCGTTTATAATGTTAAGTAGGATCTTCTACAAAAATATATATTATCTTTATTTATATATTTATTCGTTTAAAACTAAATGCGAAAGTGTCTGCGTGTATGTTAGATTTTCACGGTGCATTCGTCGGGTAGGTACCTTCCTACAGAGATAGCTTGTATCCTGAGGACACACATCTTTCATTCTGGGTTATATGTAAGTATACATACCTATTTACTTAAAAATTAAAAAAAATACCTACTCATTCGGCGACACCTAGCAATTGCTTCCCGCCAACACGAGATTTTGAGCCATGAGACGGCTCAAAATCTCGTGTTGGCGGCCCTGATATTATGCTCTCTGAGGCATAGAATTAGGTAATATTGTAAATCTAAAGTTCTGTCAAAGAATTCCCAAGTTCGTTTAGCATAGCAACGAACACGATCGTAAATATAAATAGAAAACTCACTCACTAATCAACGTACAGCTCAAGCAGCCGGGAGTGGTAATTTGAAATTTTACTTGTAGTTGACTGTACGAGTAGACCACACTGGTTTAGATCTTTAAAAACGAGCTGATGTTGAGTATTATTATTGTTGTATACCGCTGCTCATGAGCATAATTGCAGCACCAATGAATTGCCGTCTTTTCAGCAATTATACAAATAACCCCATTTTGAACCTAAACCTAAATGCGCGCGGACGAATATACGATTAACTACCTACCTACATGGAAGAGCTAGACTGGTCTATAATATTTAAAATTCTTTTACCGAAAAAACATTTCTCAATACAAAAGTTAGGGCTATCGTTACATAGTTGAATGGAACTTTTCATTCGCCAGATAAGAGGCTTGCGGTGACATTGCGATATTAATTTACCGCAAGCAACTTGCTTTGTGAACAAATAATCATACTTATTTATTATTCAATTGTTTCTCTTTAGTCTTTCTACAAATTGTAATGAGCTTATGAGTTTCATTGAATATTTATTCAATATATTTTGTTTTAAGAGAATAAAACAAACTGATACAAAAGGATACCGTATCTAATACTACGACTCACTCTTCTATTCATTTATTCACGAATCCACATCCATACTAATATTAGGTATAATTAATAATAAATTTTGTACATCTGTCTGTTAGAATTTCATGGCCCATCCGTTTAATCAATTTTAACAAAACTTAGAAAGGCTTTTGTCCCGGAAAATCAAAGAGTTTTCACGGGATTTTTAAAAACCCAAATCCATCTGGACGAAATCGTGGGCATCATCTGTTTGGTACAGAGGTTAGAGGTAGCTTACCCCCCAGGAAAGGGCATAGACTATTTTTCATACCGGAAAAACAAAGAGTTCACTCAGGATTTCCACGCGGACGAAGTCTAACTTTACGATAGTATGAAATAAACATTTTCTTTAAGTTCGTAGATAAATAAATGAAATAAACTTCTTTAAACTCTCCTTAGACCTAGGGTACCTAACTTCATTTTAATTTAATTAGAAACTAGAAATACATTAATTATCGCATAGGATACTTCTATTACCTCATAATATACCTACTAAAATCGTGGTTAGAATAGTTCCTTTATGTGGTGCGTCAACGTTTAGACAAACTGCAAAGACGTGTACCTAGAAGTTTTTGTGGGCAAGCGGTACATCATGAAGTTACTTTTCAGCGCAATCAAGGTAATTACCTGAGTAAGTCTAGTCGTTAGTAAGAAGGGAAACTTTATGCAGAATGTTGGAAAATTATACAAGAAACCGTATGCGGTCTTGGGAAACGGTGGGCGATGTAATATTTTAATGATGCAAAAGATGTTAAAGAAACTCGAGCTAGAGTTAATATAAGGAAATGATGTTACAACAGAATGCAGAATTTAATAAACTAGGTAGATAAACGCGATACAATAGATTTTTTGTCGAGTTTTTAAATACAGCCTTTCTTATCTAGTCCTTACTTAAATATATCCAGCTCAAGGAAAGGTATAGCTATTATAATTATTATGTACGGCTCCTCTTATACGTCGAGTAGGTATATTGTAATATCATAATATGTCGAGTACCTTAGTAATAAACTTAGGTAGGTACCTACAGTTAACTGTTCGAAACATCCTCGCACAAACTTTTATTAGTTTACAGAGGATGGCTATTAGTGTATATAATTTACCTCCTTTTTGTCCAAAGTCATGGAGCAAATTATTAACACCCAGCCGCTGGGATATCTCGAGGAGCATCAGCTGGCCAGTGGTCGTCCCCGTGCTCACACCTTTGTTTGGGTCGGAGCACCCCAGTATCAACTCCTTCAATTTGATGGGATCCAAAGGCGAACTATTCGACTTGTGGACGCTCACAAACTAACTAGCTTGTTGGAAAGCCTGGAGCACCGCGTGTTTTGTCGCCCTTATAATGGGAGTGTTCTGAAGTATGTAAATCAAAACTAAATTATTTTGAAAGTAAATATAAATATTGAAGAAAATCAGGGCTAGCTTATTTATCCTTTTTAAGTATGAAAATATTGTGTACCTACACAGTTCTGTTCTATTCAAAATCGTAAAGGGCAATCTTAGGCGCGCAGCGGTTGTTTGTAGGTTGTTCCCAAATATTGTAATGTCGGCCAAAATGTCGGAGCCTTCTTAATAATTCACAAGTCGTAATTGTTTCTTCTAAATCTGGGATTAGCCTAATAGTTAATTATGAATTATTTCGGGTTGAAACCACGATAGTATTGCATATGTTATAATACTTCAGTTCATTCTGGGTATAAGTAAATATTATAAATTATAATAGTTATAGTTTAACATGAATGTAGGAAGAAAATATAAAAAAAATCACAATTTATACTTTGACGTAAGAAATTCGGATCTTTGTTACCTGATATCTCCCAAAGCCGCCATGATTCAAACTTCATAGCCACTGATCGTTTCTTCCTGCATTGGGGAACACACACAAACTTTCAGCTTTTATAAAATAACGAAGGTCTGGTCCTCCCGGGCTCTTAGTCCTTTCTTATTGAAAGACTCTCGCTCGAATTGATTTGAAGAAAATCCTTTCTTACGGTGAAAAAGATTACGACTCTAGACTCAGTGGTTTGAGCTGTAGGTACAGTGTACTTTTATACGTCAGTCAGTCAATTCTCCTCTATGTATGAGATTAGATAAAATATTCACAAACCTCACCAAGATTTTCGAAGGTAAATCATAAAGGCCTTTACTTAATCCGGAGTAATCTCTCTCTGGTGATAGGTATAGTTAGATAATAACTAAATATCCCAACTATTTTAGGTCTAACCGCTAGTTTACTAGGTAGGTACCATTGGATAACCTGAATAAGTTATGAATTCATAAGCTGTCTAAAATAGGTAACAGTATCCAGCAAATTGTATTCTTTAAGCAAACTCCTATTTTTAAAATGTTTATCAGCCCGGTCTCAAAACAAAGGGCTCCGACAAGGCTTCGACTTTTAAGAGAACAGACAGATAGACAACGAAGTGATCCTATAAAGGTTTCTTTTTTCCTTTAAAGGTACGGAACCCTATAAATGTAGTAAGTATATTAATTAGTATATTATTTAAAAACCTTTTTAACGACGTAGGTATCATTTGAGGGGCTTGACTAAGATTTTTTTTCGACTTTCACTTTTCATGTTTAATAGTTATTGTATGTTCAAGAGGTCTCCTGAATTTTATTTCAAAATCCAGCGAATTTTAGCGATTACAGGTATACCTATACCTAAAACTCAAACTAAGAGCTCCAATACCTAGTTTATTTTTAAAATGGCTGTGATGAAAAGACAGACAGACCGACTGGATGAAACTGAGCTTCCAAAAACATTTTTGGTTCTTAGCATAAGTACAAAAAAGCTGTAGCTGCTATGCACTATAAACTACTCGTACATGATATATATTATACATATACATAATTACTAAAATGCTAGGTAGTTACTAGTTGCAAGTAAAAATAATAAACTCGTCATCATCAACCCTTCGTTGCCGCACCGACCCACTACTGAGCACGACTCTCCTCTTCGTATGAAAAGGTTTGTCACAGTGTACCACGCTAGCCAATTGGTAGACTTCACACAATCTTGATAACATAATGCAGAACTATCAGGTATTCAGGTTTCCTCACGATGTTTTTCTTCACCGTTAAAGCAGGTGATATTTTATTGCTTAAAAACGCACTCCGAAAAGATAGAGGTGCGCGTCCGGAATCGAACCCACGGCCTGCCGAATATTTATGGCGGACGTCTTAACTGGCTTCTCAATTATATGTAATAGAATATAGACTAGACTAAATACCGGCAAAACTTTAGATCTGCTTAACAGCGACAAATTCAGATATTTTATAAACATTTACCAAAACAACTCGAAACCAGACATGAACTCCTCATGAACAACGCATGTCTGTAATTATGGTAATGAGGTTAAACATGGCTACGTGAGATTTGGTTAAGCCACTAAACACGTAGTTTCACGGTGTAGCCTCGCAAATTAATTAGCTGATTCGATTTACTTTGGGGCTTTTATTGTATACCTATTACCTAGTGCATTTTTTAATTAAAATCTATACTTATATTATAAATGCGAAAGAGTGTATGTCTGTCTGTCTGCATTTGACGAAATAGATAGCTCGCATCCCGAGAGTGGACATAGGATAATTTTTGTCCCGGAAAATCAAGGAGTTCTCACTAGATTTTTAAAAAACCTAACTCCACCTGAAAGAAGTCGCGGGCATCGTCTATTGGGTACAGAGATAGCTTACATCCCGTATACGCATACGGACATAGGCTACTCTATATTTCCTTTTTTTGACGTCGTTTTTCTCATTCTCCCACGACCCCTTTCCTTTTAATCAAGTAATGGTAGGAGTTTTCCGGGGGTAATAATGGGGTAGGTGTCCTACAGAATCTAGATCATTTCATAGGTAGATCATAGAATAGGTAAATGTGTGGACCACGTGTGGACACATATGGAATAACAAAACGGCATGTACACGCCCCGTGTCACATAATATGTCTATCTATTTTGAAAATAGCAATTATTGTTAAAGATATTTTAGGACACTCGCTTTAGGTAGTTTTTTTACGGCATAAACGTGTTAAATGTCAAATTGTTACTAAGCGGATTTTTATGGTAATTAAAAATCAGTAGTGTATGTCCAATATTGTATTGTCTTTACTTGTCTATTAATGTATAATTTAATTATTAATAATTAAAAAAAAATATTAATATTGTTATAAATGGATAAATGTCACGTAGCAATATGTATTTTTTTTTAAGAATTCAAAAACAATTGTAAAAACAAAAAAATTAGTGTTTACTTACCTAAAAATATTTTATATTTACAGCATTTTCATCAGCAAAAGTTTTTTCATGTATTTAAAACCCGGACCAGGGAATTATACCGTGCAAATACAATGTACCAAATATTAGGTATTTCAATATTTTATGACTGGGTAGTATATAACTTCTAGCTAGCTTTTAGCGTGCTTTGATCAAACAGGGGGGTGAATTAACAACATACCTATCAAAGCTCCTACCATGGTTTTTACACCAATTGAAACTAAAAAAAAAAAAATATGATCTTACGAGTTATTACCGTAATTTATAAAGAACTCTTATACCCGCTTATACTCGCGACTTTTTAGCGGATGTCTACGTCTTATTATACTGCCTGCATGCCAAATTTCAGTCCGATCCGTCCAGGAGTTTGAGCTGTTTGTCGATAGACCATTCAGTCAGTCGGTCACCTTTTCCTTTTAAATATTGAGACAAGCCCGAAAAAACCGGACAAGTGCGAGTCAGACTAGCGCACTGATGGTTCCGTACTTGGGTATTTTTTCCAACATTTTGCACTATAACTCAAAAACTATTATGCATATAAATAAATAAAAATCTGTTTTAGAATGTATGGGTAAAGCCCTTTCATATGATACCCCACTTAGTATAGGTATCTTACTTTGAAAATTGAAACATTCAACTTTGAACTTTTTTTTTTTTAAATGATGTAACAACAAATTCGCGGTTTTAGGATTTATTCCTGTACTTGTGCTATAAGATCTACCTACCTGCCAAATTTCATGATTCTAGGTCAACGGCAAGTATCCTATAGGTTTCTTGACAGACACGTCGCGTCGGACAGACAGACAGACAACAAAGTGATCCTATAAGGGTTCTGTTTTTCCTTTTGAGGTACGGAACCCTAAAAACCAACAGATAGATATAAATTTTACAAACGCGCACTTAGTTTTTAATAACGTAATCATCTGAACTAGTTAACATAAAAGGCAGTTGTTTTGAAATCACAGACAGACAAATTTTATTCACATTGTATCATAGGTAGGTACCCCTACATCCAAATTTACAAACTTTACCTTTTTATAATATTATTGTGATGCATCTAACATGTTGGTAGTTGATACCATAGTAGGGGCGTTCGGTTTTTGGCCATTGTTTATTGTATCCGTTTTAATTTTGAGCGCAAATCATCGGAGTGGGCGGTTGGCGAGTTGTTTGCCAAACACCAATACGTTCGGGCCAATTCCCGCCATTGTTAGAAATATGTTTGTTTGTTACAGTTCACTCCCGTGAATTGCCAATAATGAATGCCTTCATAATGCCATGATGCCTATAAACAAAAAGCGCTCTCAATTTTGGTTTCATGTTATTAGCTAATAGGTAGTCTATTTTCATTTATTTGCGAAGGGCATATACTTGTATGGTGGTGTAATCAATGCAAACTTCCATGATAGTGGTGAAACTAATGCAATAGAAGTACTTTCATCTTTACATAAAAAATATAGGTAAACTCAATAAAATGACACAATTGATTTAAATAACAATGAACCTAACAATTAAAGAAACAAAACTAAATAATTCGTCATTTAGTTAGTATCACAAAAAAAAACATAATACAAATAATTGTATTTTTTAATATTATGTTTCAAGATCTAGAAATTATATTCCAGAAATCACATAATGTTATACGAGTTGTATGGCAGTGAAATCGTTTCACAAAAGGAATATGTTCAGTGGAAGTTAGTGACGACTCCAGGCAACATTTATAATGAATCTACCCACGAAAGTTAAGGCATAAATACATACCTATATAAAATCTTGAACTAACCCTGTTATTTTAAATATATATATTTCAATTAGGCGGGTTTACTTTTGAAAAGGAAAATTCACAAAGCTAGGAGTGGCCTGAGGGAAGGCCGGTGCCCAGTACGGTGCAAACTAAAATATGTAGTTGCCCCAAGCTATCCTACTGGTGTTGCCTCCGCTTTACATTTTACACCAGTGCTTACATGGCATTTAACAATAAACTCCTAAAAAACTGAAAATGATGAAAAAATGATGAATTTTTCTCAAGAAAATGATGAAAATGCGTTAATCATTTGTTGCAGACTCTTAGATACAAAGATGCAAAACTTTTATATCATGCGCAAAAGATTTTGAGCTCAGTCCGGGTCTCAGCACTGCCCAGCTTACTAATATGGTTAGCCTCCGGCATTCTTCTTTGTCCTTTAAAGTTTAAAAATGTGTACAGTTTATCTTTTTTCTTCTTTAAATAGGAAATCGCACAGCGTCGATTTTTAATGCGTTATTTTTATCACATTTCAAAAGTGTTGTATATTAGTACCTACCTAGGTATATTAGGTTATCTAACACATTCGCATTTAAGAGTATTGTAGGTATCTACCCATACTTACTCGTAAATAGAAATGTGGGAAAGATACTATCCATAAGTATCTAAGCCGAGAATCTCGCTCCAATGAATTCTTTTGTCATTTCCCAAAGAAAACTTACACAATTTGTAATTTCATTTTTAATTTGTATACATATTCCAGAGTCTCCATACTTACACTAAATTATTCGACAATAGTTACTATTATTATTTTAGATAAAAAAATTCACGCTTGTGAACTTTTTTTAGGAAAATATTCTCTTGAAACCTTATTATACAACTAAAGTTCATGGATAAAATACAATTAGGTTTCCATATTAGCATGCAAAACTAACATTCGATGTTTTAAGAAATAACACTTGGGTAATGGAAAGAACCTAAGTAAGCAGAAGGTTAAATTAAATCCAAACTGCAAATAGAGTAAAAATAAATATAGCCTGAAGACAAACGATCCTACAATATCAAGTTTGAATGGGATAATCGTTTTTAAGACCGTGCAAATTTGGGTAATTAGCTACGTTTGAAATTCTAGTATCTACTAGTAACTAAGTAGATAGACTACTAGGTTTAATACGAAACAGATAAGTACGAAGATAAGTTAGACGCGTGGATGATGGAAAACGATGATATTATAGCCTAGCAGTTTTAACTACATCCATGTACCTAAGTCCTGAATTCCTCCTACGGTAGAGTCCAGGCTGTCCATTTTTATCCGTATTTTTCTTAGTTCAGAAGAAACGCCAACGCACGACTTCTTAGCTTACTTAGTTTTGTAATCAAGAGGAAATAAACGTTCGTACCGTGATCTCGCTAGGGGTCATGTCTGAAAACCAGCGCTGTTGTCGACTGACTGCCACATCGAGCTGAGGCAATGCCCCGTTCATCCAAAATAGATACCTAACCAAGCTAGTTTTAAGAAGTGGGTATCTGGATCTTGGGAAACCACTAACCAGGAAGCATAAACATTGGTCGGCTCCTTGGTTCCTCGGGAACTATGGTACCCTATCCGTTTGAATATATCATATTATTTATCTGTTAACTTTTGGCTGTATAAACAATATATTTTATACGTATTTATTTACCTGCATACTGTTAAATTTTAACCTTCTCGTAAAAAATGGCACAGAATGTTTCGTAATATATACTTTTTACGAAAGAGCTATTTCACTAACCGACAACAAAATAAATAAATATAATAACTTACATCCGTAAGCAATGAGCATGGACGTAGATAAAGGAACAACTACAGAATTATTAAAATAGAGCCGTTTGCTGCGGTCTCAAAGTCGTCGGTTTGCGGACGCAAGAAAGTTGTGAATTTCATCACAAAGGACAAAAGCTCAGCGCTGCGGGGCATTTGCTCAGTTTGCTCAGCGCACGTATTTGTTCGCGCCTAATTAAACACGAAACAATGGCACAGGTACAACCTGGTCCTGGGGGTGATAGGGCCCGTTTGTGTTATTGTAACTCATCTGAAGTTACTGCTTTCGTGAATCCGATACAGAACAAAGTCGTAGTGTTCTGAATACAATATTTGGATTAGGTAGGTAGGTATACGTATACGAATGTAATGAACAAAAACTCAATCATATTATGCCATATATAGAGAATTCGATTCCTATTGAGAATATTTCTAATCCCAGGATTTCAAGATTATAATATTTTATAAAGATCGACATTCCCGGAATCCCGGGATATCCCCTAAATTTTGGGGTTTTTTACTTTTATTTATTCTATTACGGTACACCATCAGCCACCGCAGTTTCTAAAGAAAATCGCACAAATTGCGAAAATCGCGGGTATCATGTTTAATTCTAAAATTTATTATACTGAAATAGGGCCCGGATCGATTCGATCGAATCCTTTAATTTTTTTTTAATTTATAGACTAGCGCTTGGCTACAATAAGACCTACTCGCAAGTGATGATGCAGCCTGATAGAACGCGCCTGAATTTAATGCAATGGGATTCAGTATCCTTTCGAATATTATACCTACCTTGTTTACATATTATACGTTGATTACCGTAATCAATAAAAAATGCAGAATTATTTTCCACTGCCGCCTGAACACAGTTTTTAATCCAGAGGCAGGACCTCACACAAGTTTGTAAACACTATTTTGTAAAGTTAATAAAGATTTATTTACTATTTATAAAAAAAAGAGAAATTAATCTACCGAAATAATACTGGTAATATTTTTTACTACACTGTAAAATCAAAGCTCTATCCCAAAAGTTAAAATAATATCGAGCATTTTTGACGTGCAACCACAACATCGACCTACAGTTTGCGGTCGAAGCGGCGCGCGGCGCGGCGAGCTAGTTGATTTTCAAGGTAATTAAAAAAGTTCCAAAATGATTTTTATCCTTTTACGGACTTTTTATGTTTTAAAAAACACCAAGAGGAAAAACTAGTAACTATGTCTGTCATTTGTACTGACCATTCAATAGGGTATTTTCACTGTTAGTTTTGATGTTATTTTGAAATATTTGCTTCGTTGATACATTCCTTCGGGGTTGTGTTTCAATTATAATAAGCATATTAGTCTGGCCATATAGATATCTATGGCCCAGCGTTCTGGGCACCCTGCCTCGTTCCAGTGGTTTGGATGACTTTTTGTTTTGAATTTTTATATTAAGTATTTATAATGTTATAATAATATTACTGTTATTTATTGGCAATGGCTACAAAAATCCATTGACTCTACCAGACTATTTTCATTATAATACAGGAGATTTACAATAGGTAACCTTGCGTGATGCCAAGTTTCAGGATCACGAAAAATAAGCAATTTGGGTGGCACTATAATTCAGTCACATAATGAATTCTTTGAGTTTAACAAGGTAAAACTCCTAGGATACAATACGCAACCTTGCAAGATGCCAAATTTCATGGGTATCACGAAAAAAATATTAAAAATATTCAATGAAATACTAAACCATCAGCAAATTGAAGTGGTAGTGGGCAGACCCCATGCTTACCGTTGAAACCATGGTCGATGTGTCTAACATGTTTGAAATTACCTAACAGCCAGTTTTACAATTTTACTGTTTTTTACAATATGGTTTATATTTACGCACGAAATTGCCTCAAAAGGCCTAAAATAGAGATATTGACAAGGGTCATTACTTTCAAACTTTAGTATAATTTTACTATATTTTTATTGCAAAAATCGGCGATAGCCTAGGTGGTTAAGACGTCGCCGTCGGCCTACTATTTGGTGAAATCCGTGATCCCGAGCACGCACCTCTAACTTTTAGAGTTATGAGCGTCTTAATATCGTCTTTATTTTAACAGTGAAGTAAAACCTCGCGAAAAAACCTACATGCCCAAGAGTTCTCCGTAATGTTCCCAAAGGTGTGTGAAGTCTGCCAATCCGCACCTGGCCAGCGTTGTGGACTATCACCACACTTTTCTCATTCTGAAGGGAAGCCCTCGTTCAGTAGTAAGCCGGTGATGGATTGATGATGAACATCATTCATACATTAATTATTCATTAATTAATAGATAAGTAAATCGATAATTGGCTTAGTGTTATAGACAAATAATAGAATACTCGGCGTAACACGTTTGCATGGAGAAGTGTTACCTTAACTAGGTGGGTCGGTAAATCTCCTAGGTATATAAATATAATAATGACAAACAACCACCGACCAATTTTGACGATTCAATGCATATTAGTGACCTCATTTCAGTAATGAGAGCAATCCGCAAACACGCGCGCTGCTACCGTTCCACTGTTTATCTAATAAGTGAGAACATTTGCAATCAGCACCAATACGCTACACCGACCTCCCATTTGCGGTCCCGATCGGAATAACTATTGAATGTTATTTGCTGTCGAAGAAACACTGTGTATTTGTTATTAGCTGCGACCGGTAGCTGCGAGCTCGTATATCTGTCAAGCGGTGTGCGGCGAATAAAATCATCGATCGTGAGGAAAGCTACTTGCCTGAGAGTATTCCATATAATGTTCTTAAAGGTGTGTGAAGTAGGTAGGACAATGCGCACTTGCTCAGCGTGGTAGACTATGGCCAAACCCGTCTCATTCTGAGAGGAGACCCGTGTTCAGTAATGAGCCGGCGATGATGATGATCTATATCTGTCAACTGACTGATCTATCAACGCAGAGCTCAAACACTGGACGGATTAGGCTGAAATTAGGCATGCAGATAGCTATCATGCCGTAGCCATTCGCTAAGAATGACTTTTCGAAAATTAAACCCCTAAAAGGGTAAAATAGGGGCTTGAAATCGGTATGGTGCACGCGGACGAAGTGACGTGCATAAGCTAGTATTATATGAGTGTAGATTTTACGTAACGTTTCTTTGGTATTAACATCATAAAATATATAATTGATGTTAGGTATTACTATAATAAACACTAATTTTGTAACGCAAACAGTCATTACTGAAATGGGTACGCTAATATGCATCGGCACAATCCGCAAACTAAGTTTGCTGTGCACATAGAAACTCTGCTCTTTATCTAATAGCTGAAAATATTTACCATGTGTAATTCTCTGAATATAATCGAACAGCCTCGTTTTTGACGATGACGCAGCGAACCTTATCACAGATATTTTTTTTTAATCTTTTACTTAAAGGCTTTAATTTTATTATACATTCCTGTATGTCAGCCATCGTACCCTACTACAGGGTGTAATTACAACGAGTACAAAAACGAGAACAGGCAAAGATATTCCTGACTATTGAATTGACTGATAAAATAACTCAATAAAACGCGAAAATAATTATAAAAATCCGCAAATTGTAATTTTTTAAAACTCGCAATATATTGCGATCAATTTATATAATTTTAACGCAATTTGGCATAATAAAACCAACAGAGTTCGTTTTTGTCGATGTGACTCCATAACTCCATCAAGTTATCACTTATCCGTCAATTAACTTACTTATTCAATTTGGCTTAGAACAGTTGGATTTATTCTATAAACTTTGAAGTGCATTTCAGTAATATACCTACTCGTTGGTTTCAACGAGTAGGTATATTACTGAAATGCACAAAGTAGTGAGGAATACATAAACGCGTAGGTATTTCTTTTAACTTATTTAGAAACGAGATTTCCCAATTCTGATAACTGAGTAAGTATTAGACTATAGTCAAAATCATTCATGTATTCAAAGTAGGTAAGCACCATTGTGCCTATCTACAATTTTTTAATTGCTAATTGTTGATTATGTACGATATTTTGCGTAAAGATAAAAATTAATAGTAATAAGAAAATTAATATTAAGTAGGTGCGTAAACTTTAAAGCTACGAGAGGGTTCCCAAACGTGCCTAACGACTGAGAACTTACTTCCTCTTATTATAGAATCTCAAAATATAGCTCATAAATAGGTACAAGTTTTCTTTGTTTAGATAGAAACCAACACCTGGAAGAGGTACATTGAAGCAGACCTTAAAAGAGTGGGACTCTCGTGGATCCATGTAAAGGCAGCATCAGATAGAGAGACATGAAAAACAACCTCTACAACCCTAAGTTCCACGAAGCAATAAAAGGACTCCATCATCATCATCATCATTAGATAGAAAATCTAATGATGATGATGATCTAATAATTTTAATATTCCAATTAATTTTACTATTCTTGCCAGGAAGACTAAAACAAAGCTTAATGTCTTCTCCATCAGCAAATAATGCAAAACGACCGATTTCACTTCGTATCATTGTAAATCATGAAGTAATAATATATATAAGTCTGCTTGGTACATAATGTTGAAAGTTCGATTCTATTAAAGCCATTAGAGCAGTAATTTCAATAATGAGCACAGTCCACAAACATTAGCATCGGTGCGCACTCCACTGTTTATCTAATAACTACAAACCTTAGCAATCGTACTGATTGCGAATGTACCAGACCAGCACTACAGAACTGCCCTCCATTCGCTGTTCCGTTAGAAATGGCTATTGAATATTCCATATATAAAATAATGTTTTTGTATTGGCTATATAAAATAAAATAAAAAATGAAAATAGTTTATTTCAAATAACTTAGGTAAACCGTAAAACAAAAAGGTTCGGAGACATCTTTTAAGAGTATGAGAATTGAGAACTACCTATATTTGTCCTGTATACCTGTACATACCGTCCTTCCATGCGTTAACATGCATACGCGTGTGTGTTGGTGTATGTTTGTGTGTGAGTATATCAGACAAAGTATGAGTCAAATATATGACTAGAAAGATAAAACATCACACGCTTGTTTACACACCCTTTTCTCACGTTCCCTGCTAGTAATTTTGAAATGGGTAGGTACCAAGATCCAAAAACCCATATTTTTAAATTTTTGTGTATCTGTTTATTGGATTAATCATTTTACCGAAACAGCTCAACCGATTTTGACTTGACTTTCGTAGTCAGGTAGAGCTTTTCCAGGGTATAATAACCTTGGTTATTCTTTGATGTACAGTGCAATGATTCCCTAATAAAGACTAATAATCCCTAGAAAACAAAGGGTTCTTTCGAGGATTTTAAAAACCTAATTTTACGCGGACGAAATTGTAGGAAAATAATATGTCATCATCCCTTATTGGCCCTTTATCAGCCCACTACTATCATAGGTTATTCACCTAGGTACCTATAACCTACTTCTTAGAGAAATTTTTTTAGTAAGAAAAAGTCAAATCAAGTTATAGGTACGCCAGAAGAGTGATTAGCATACAAACCATGCCGACAGCGAAACCATCAGGAACCGTGTACCAGATTTAGGCATTAATTTTGCAGGCCATAAACAAAGCGAAACAAGCAAAATAAAATATTCTATCAGCGAAATCCTCCGGTCCATAATTCACTCAGAGAGGTGCGTTCGCGGCGTGGCAGGTGGTCTTAATAAATACGAGAATGGGCTATTGCCGAGTTAGATAATAAATTCAAGAGGCAATCAACGCTCCGGGAGATGGTAAAAATATTAATAGCGGAGAAATAATTACATATTCATGACTTCCATAGCGCTCCGACGTCCTGGCCACGAGAAAGGGGTGAGCTAAACCCTGAAGAGTTCGCCTGAGTAAAAATTCATTATAACTTAAAATGCTACTTTAATTGACATTATTAGGTATGTTGCAGTCGCAAATGTAGCTATTAGTGAGAAGAGTATGAAATAGAACACAAAACTTTCTCAAGAAACATTTCTAATTGAGATAGGTACGTTCCTATCTTTATCCTAAGTGTGTTTTAGAAGTCCAGGGACAAAGATAACATCAACAACATTGGTATCGACAAGATTATTATTATTATCAGCAGCGTCTTAGAATTAGATATACGTACTTCACCTTCCGCATCAGCAACAGCCGATTACAAAAAAAATATATTTCAGTATCAATGTCACTTATTAAAGTGTGCACGCCCAGATGCGATTTACTCGTAGCATCTCGCACGCACCGTAGTGCCAACCCATGCGCTTAGAATCATCACAGCTGTAGTGAAACCAGCTCAATCATCAATCAATCGTTAATCCAGCTATATCCATAAAATGAATCGGCCGCGCACGGGGCGGGTACGGTGCATCGTACGTAATAGGCACAGCGAGCCGGCGACAATGCCGCAATCGGGCTGGCAATCTGCATAATGGATTGCTCGGCCGAACGCGCCGTCCGGTCGCTCATTCAATTGTCGCGGTCGTCGATGTGTGCCGATGTGTCGCCCGGTTATTACGGAGTACGGAATTAATAATTTCATACCGAAATGACGCTTTAGAAATACCGTTTTATCGACTTGCTGGACCTGCTGACTTTGTAATAAGTGTGGAATAGTAGGAAATACTGTGGTCCGGCTTTGCAAAAGCGTTACAATCTAGCATGTTGCTCATGTTAAGGAACACTTGAAAAACAAGTTCCCTTTTCTGAACTGCATTGTCACTAGAACTGAACTGATATTTATAAAACAGATATTATAGCGATCCAATGTGTTGGTTTCATTTGCATCCGTTGCTTGCTATCCATCCTTACCTACGCATCTTTGGTGTAAAGGTACCTTTATTACATTTGGTCTTGTATAGGTACGTCTACCTCCTAATCAATTTCAAGCTTAGCGTTGTCAACAAAGACAAAAATAACAAACGACACAACTAAAAACTTGTGTATCCTTTTATAATTTGTATACTTAACTAATAAGTACATCCTTGACTATTTTGACCAAGTATCATCATCATCATCATCAACCCATCGGCAGTTCACTACTGAGCTCGGGTCTCCTCTCAGAATGAGAAATGTTTGGCCATAGTCCACCACGCTGGCCAAGTGCGGATTGGCAGACTTCACACACCCTTGTTACGGCATTCCGAACCAATGGTTAAATAATTTTGAATATTCAACAACACTTGTAAAAGTTTATATGAATAAAAATATATTCTACTAGAGGATGCCCATGACTTCGTTCCGCGTGGATGTAGGTTTTTGAAGAGCCCGTGGAAACTGTTAGGTTTTCCGTGATAAAAAGTTGTCTAAGTCAATAACATGGACGCAAGCTACCTCGGTACCAAATTTCATACAAATTGGTTGAGCGGCTGGGTCTTAGCCTATGTCCATCCCCGGGATATAAGCTAACTCTGTACCTTTCGTCAGAATCGGTTAAACTATTGGACCGTGAAAAGGTAGCAGACAGACAGACACACTTTCGCATTTATATTAGTATGGATTCTATTCTATTATGGAGAACTCTCAGACAAGCAGATTTCCTCACGATGTTTGCCAAGGGAACATTATTCACTCAATCCCCAGAGTGACTAATATTGCAAATGACTTTACAATATGTATGAGTTTAGAATTTACGTAAATACATAGTTAGATGACACGGTTGGGTACTGCACCGGACGCGGCCCAGGGGATTTATATGCATATTTGAGCACCTGTTTTGTCATTTGTACCTCGGTAACATCACAAATTATTAATCTAATGAATTCATGATCATACTAGTGCCTAATAATACCTACCACAGAACCTTCCAGGAACCTACAGAAGGCTTACTTCACAACGACGTTCAAATAGATATCGGCTCCTGTTACTCTTTCTATCGCGTAAACGCTTACCTCTTATCTGTCTTATGAGATAAGACTAATATGTTAGAGCCCTCGAAGAGGAGCGCCACCGTATTTTTCTATAATTTATCTACTAGAAAAGTTACACTCGAGACACAGTTCAGGGAACTTCTAACAAAACGTTGAGGCTTTGACGTCACTGACAGACGTCAATTATTAGTACATTTGATGCAAGTGGCCTTAAGTAGCCCTATTTTTCTTTGATTTTACGTCGCCATGACCTAATATTTGACATATCGTCGATTCACGATCAAACCGGGAGTTCCCTCACTCTAGTTCACTCTGCTCGAGGCAAAAAACATGTGTTCTAAAAAAATAACGCAGCATAATAAGAATCTCATCCCTTATTGACAGTAGTAGCTAAAACGCGAATATTATGTACAGAAAAATTTAATTTTTGGGGTTACTATTGTAAATCCTAGGTATATAGGTACGTATGTAGAGGCTGAGCCGCAGGTAATAGCCTAATAGATTTATAAAGTAAATATATAATAAAGGAGGTGGATGAATTATGTGGCGACCAGCAGGGCGGTGCAGAATGTATGGCTTTATAACATTACCCTCAGCTCGGACCTGCTCTCAGAGAACATAAGATTTATCGCTAAGTGATATTCTTTGCGAGGAAAGAATAATATACCTATCTGACTAGCTTAATGCCTTCCGCTTAAATATAGCGTTTCTGAAAATCCTTTTTTAGTGGGAAGCTCGTTATACGGTGAAGAATAAAACACAGCCGTAGAAAACGAGTTTCTAACTAATTATTAATTGTCATTTAAAAACACAGGCCACAAACCAATTACATTAGCGCAAATCAAAGTTGCGGAGTTTTAATCGAACTGAAGCGCATGCGGTAGAGCGATTACGCACCCATACGATCCGAGTCCGTGAAAATACGGATATAAATAACTCTATATATAAATAATATATATAAATAAATCTGATCTCTGATCCAAATCTAAGCTAATCAGTGGACATCTTCGTTGTATCATCGTTATACATTCGATTTAAATCCGAGGCACATCCGCGAAATATTCTCTCGAATGACGGAGAGAACTCGAATGACGGAAGTCGGAGCTAGTTTGTAAACTACCATATAAATAGTTCTATGACTACTTCGGAACGTATTTTCGCGGACTCGGGTCGGATGAGTGCGTAACCGTCCGTAGAATATATATATGTATGCTTTCGTTACGCTATAATATGGCGTATAAAAATGAAATTTAAAACCCAGCAGTTTGAATTGTACAATTTATATATATATATATATATATATATATATATATCAGTCAGTTCTTCGTTTTATACCCATGTAGGATGTAGACTTCCAAGGTTGCAGGGGAGGCTAAATGCTTTGAAATAACACCTTTAAACTTCGATTGAAAATGGACCATTTTAAGTGAATCATTGCTTTTGATTTTTCAAGAACGTCGCAGTTGTGTTTCGTTAACTAATAAAAAGCAAGCTTTTTTTTGATTTCTAGGCTGTGGCTTTCATAAATAAATAATTTTTATAAGTTTCGTAATTCATCCAAGGTTTCGGAGCAATAATCGGAAACATCTTTAAAATTATTTATTATTCTTATTTCAAGGTGTAAATAATAATTACGAAAGATATGTAGCCCTTGTAGCCCAGTGAAACATTATTACTAATCCGAATTGAGTAAAAAAAAGAAATACATTAAATTGTTTCAAATTGTGACTTTTCGTTCCTATACATATAGATAGCTCACAATTTGATGTTCAAAAATGCAGTTCAGGGGATAATAGAGCTCTTTGCCTGTTAAAATTCACTACAATATGCACAATGCTCCATTTGGCGGCATATAGGGAAAATCAAGTAATAGTGACATGTAGCTCTTTTCCATTTGGCTAGCAACGTTTAAAAGTCGTGAGTGCCACCATTGTTCTGATGCCATTGTGTTTTTCTATTGACCGGCTCTGCTCATACGCTCGCTCGTCGCCTCTTTACTGCCGTCAATTTCAGCTGGATCCCGGAAGTGGAAGTGTTGCATTTGATACCTTTGAAAGCTTAAAAGCTAATTTCTTGATAAAACTTAATAGTTATAATACCTAGATTAATCTTCACAAAATTATGAGCCCTCGTTGGTTGCTTTTTTGTCTACCTACTTCTAGTATCTTTGCTGTCTCCGAAAAGACGACATAGTCAAAGTCAAAGTCCAAATAATTTATTCAAAGTAGGTACAATTGTACTCCTTTTGATGGTCGGAATTGTTAAATTTGTACGATATAGTATGTATAGATAAGATAATACTAAGGCTCCGCTGTCCGTCCGTCCATCCGTCCATCTGTCTGTCTGGCCAACCTCGTCTCGTCTCGTGAACCGTAATAAGTAAAGAGTTGAAATTTTGACAGAATGTATATTTCTATAGTCGCTAAAACAACAAATAATAATATTTCCAATTGGCTGCTATGAAAATAAAAATAAAAAGGTATTTTATTTCTTCTCTAATTTTACAATAGGGATTATTAAATACAACTACTAGATGTTAAAGTAAATACTTATATATAGCTTAAATTTAGTAGGTACGATAATATTTTTATGAAGAACCCTTTTCAGGTCAAGGCCTCCTCCAGAGGAATCTATGCTATCCTTATGTAAAATGGTATGGAACCCTTCGTTTGCGAGTCAAACTCGCAATTTACCTATTTTTGTTATTTTCCGCATGTAAATTAAAGTGTAGTTGATTACATATTTACCATTATTGTACGATAGATTTAAATGCTTCTGAGAAAAGGGGCCTTTCTGAGAAAAACGGACAGACAGACGGACAACAAAGTGATCATTTAAAAAAGAGTTTCATTATAATTTTTAACTAATTTACTGAAGCCTAAAAACATACGAGATCGTGGAGTTGGTATTGAATGGCAGCAAGATACCTTCACAAATGCAGTAATATTTTCCAACTGGTTAGCTTTACAAAGGTTCGGGCAGTCAACTGCTAACTAGCCTGGCGTATCAGTCGCCTGCAGTGTGAAATCCGAAATGCCCCGGCCTCTGTGCCTAACGATGTGATTTCATTGTTTGTAGCCTTAGCGCTCAAATCACTGGCTGCTTCATGACTGCGAATTCCGGCAAATACTGATAAATGAACAATACCTACTGCCAAATTCAATTCACTTGGGTTTGGATTGGATGATGGAACTGTATCTAGATTTTATATCTGGCTTGTGAATATACCTATTAAAAAAGATAGGGAATAGACATATACTATGTAAAAGATGGGAGCTCTTCTTCCCATAAATATGTACTCTACGATACATGGATAGTGCTAATAATGTACTATTATTCAAAATTGGAAGCACGTTAAACTTTCTTAATGTCATTATTGGATTTTGCAACGAAAAGGAAGTGAAGCAAGGGTGATTCTTCACGCCTGATAAGGCTCCGAGGGATCCAAGCGCATCCTGCGGGGTGTTTCGCTAACTCAGTGTCTAACATTGAATGATAGCTACCAAGCTCATTTGACATTTCTTTTTAATCCATTAAAAATTTTCTACGAAACATTATTTTAATGTTACACAATAAAGCAGCAATGTAGAACCAAGTAACGTCAAATGAGCTCGATAGCTATCATTTAGTGTTAGACACTGAATCAGTGAATCACCCCGCAGGGCGCGTTTGGATCCCTCGTCGCCTTATCATGCAGGCGTAAAGAATTATCACTATTACCACACTTCTACTCGTATTTAGTTGCAAAATCCAATAATGACAATAATGGCACAAAGTTTACTGTGCTTACAGTTTCGAAAAATATATTTTGACTTGGATTGCTACTTCGCTCATAAGAACGTGGATATGTGAAGTTTCAGTTGTTTCAACAAATCCAACATCGCTGAACAAATCATAATTAGCGCCTATCTTGGCGAACCATGTAATATATGAATATCCTAAGCTATTATTTTCATTTACACAATAAGCATTTTCTATTAAATTTGAGTTACAAAGGTTATTCAGGTCAGGTGGACTGCTAACGAACAAAACAAATTTTTGCCCACAGCTCTGTACAGTGTTTGTTTTATTTATATTTAAAGTTGATTAATTCTGCTATAGCTTAAAAACAACGAACAAAGCTAAATTAGGACGACTACGTTGGTTCTATTTTAAGGAGTAAGTACTTAAACCGACAATTTCAACCATATCCTAGTCGAAAGTGATAACTAAAAATAAAACGATTGGTTTATTGAGCAAGCATTTATTACGCCTAACTAAATTTAGTTAAATTAATTGAACACATTAGAATGGCGGAAGCCATACTTCAAAGCTTGAACCGTATTGGAGTTTCTTGCGCAGCGCGGCCTCTAGAAAGGCGTCGCGGCTTCCGTCCCGCGGCGCGCCCTTGTCCCGCCCGCCCTCGCGTGCGACCTCGCGCGCCGCTCGAAGGAACTTTGACACATGAGCTACACTTTCACGAGCATCTTCTACGGATAGCTAAAACAAATATATTTTGAAAATGAAAAATTATCCAGGTTGCTGCCAATTATTATTGTTTTAGCTTGATGAACTTTATGATTTAGAACACTATATTAGAGAGTTGAATGTTGAATTTTCTGAACTTTTTACAATGACCAATCTACTTTTTTTTTTTTTTTTGAATAGGATCACTAAACAGATTATAAGGCGATGCGTAAATGTACTGGTGCTCAGATTATACCTTCACCACTATCACACAAGAATTAAAAAAAGAAATGCTTAATTTAAGCTGTGTTGCCTCATGTGGTGTTGCTTCGACAATTTTTTATATTTTTTACGAAATATATAATATATCTTAAAATGTCGGCTGAGTTTGTTGTAGGCTCTCCTCAGATTTGGAACGCTCATAGCTTTAGTTTTAAATTAACGTAATTAATTATTATTATCACCACTACATTATTGTTTATAAATAAATATACTCCTAGCTAAACGCTTAGTTGGAGGGAAAGGGGGAATATTAGTCATCATGACAAGCTTGACTACTATTCTTGTAAAAAAAAATTAATACAAAGACATACATCAAACGCACGTCGTAGATGCGTTTTGGATACCCATTGAACTCTCGTGCGACGCACGTTCACTTCACTTTTCAAGGCAACCAAAAAGCTCAATCTTATATTTAATTTCACCTGATCGTCCTTCGGTAGCGCGTGGGGATATATCCGTACCCACTGACCGACGCGCCCGATGCCCCGGTCCCAGCGCACGCCGTTGCCCCACGAGCACGCGGTCATCATGCGCCGCCGAGACGCCGCCGTCGCGTAGCCGCCTCGCCACGTCTCGTCCACTGGATCCGCGGATGACATGGCCACACTCGTTGTAGACTTAGTAGTAGAACAAGTTAGTAAATTAAAAAAATATATAAATCATAAAAAACTTTTTTATAGATGTCAAGATTTTTTATTTTATAGATGTTTTAAAACCATACTATTTAATTTTGGTGGGAATAAAAAACACACCTGAGATTCAAGACCTTCACAATTGATTTCAGAAGTAGTTTTGTACAACCTCCCCGTTTGAATTTCCTTAGGTTTTTCAGGCAAATCCTGTAATAAATATATTTATGATAGTTTACAATATTCATCATTTAGTATCCAGTACCTATAGTATACCGAGCGAATATCATAAAAATAATATCAAAATAAAACGATATTATGAGGGGTAGGTATTTTATAATACTAGTAGTCTTAATATTAAAATTCTCAGCCAAAGGCTTTATATTAGAGTTATTTTGGAAAAATTATTTTAGGCGATATTATTTAATTACTTGGTCCGCTTGGAATTAGGTTGTTAAAAATCCCGTGGTAGTCGGCATAAAAAGTAGCCATCTGAGGGATACAATATTTATATGTATTATAGGTTGTATACTATATTTTCGTCAAAAAAGATTAAAGGGATGTGCAAACAGTGCAACATACTTTCGTATTTATAATATTACTATCGATTCGGAATCAAGGGAGTCTAATCTGGCTATACCTATCTTAATTACTTACAGTCATCAAACACCTCTCCGGCATAGGAGCCTGTAAAGTGACGCAGTGAATGGGCATCGCGCGACGTCTGCGCATGCGGCGAGCTCCTCGACGGTGTCCTGTCGCATGTCTGGAAGGAGTCTTCGCTGAACCACTCTCGTCTTCTGAACTACAGCTGTAATATATAAGACTATATATAAAGCGGAAGACCGTGTTTGGTGGCGTGATCTAGAAAAGGCAAATGTCCAGTAATGGACGCATATAGGCTGATGAATTTGGATTGGGTTGTCTTGTGGTTTGCATTCGCCCATCGTTTAAAACTTTTTACAGTTGTTGTTGAAACTTTTTTAAACATTTCTGACATACCTAAGTAGTACATGACATACCTACATTATTTTGTACGAAGAAGACCAAGAACAACTAATCTAGCGAAAAATCACTCGCGGTATTTCTACGTGCGAAAAATCTCTTCGGCATTTCATCCACGCAGATATGACGCTAAGATTTCAACATGTTACATTGGAGTGGATTTCCATGAGCGAGATTCCGCACGCGATTTGCCTAGTTTTGTCTCTGACCTTCTTTTTTAGAATCGAAAATGAATTTCAGAAAAATCTAGCAAGTCTGGAGTTCCACAAATAACTTTGTAGGGCCTCTTTTTTTTTTTAGCCTACCTCTTATTTTTTTTTTTTTTTTGTAATTTTAATATATTTTTTCCTTTCTTTTTTGTCTTTTATATTTTTTCTCAATATTAAGTATATGCAGGTAAATATATTTTTTTTTCCTTCAAATTAGTAAGTATAAATATAAGTGTTTTTTTTTTTCTTCAGAGGTCATCCCAAATGCGGGCAAAGGCCTCCCCCCTTTTCTTCCAGTAATCTCTGTTCGCTACCAGGCGCGTCCAGAGCACTCTAGGGCCTCTACCCAACCAAAAATATAAGAGCATTAAATTAATATTCAGTTCAAAACATTTATTTTCAGAGATAATTATCGATTACTACTTAAAAACTCTTTCAAAATCATTCTTCTCATTCTTTTTTCTTTTAGAATTCTTAATTGCACACACAAATAAATACACAGAAAATAGAATATAATATACAGAAGAAACTATACAAGAGGGTGTTAAGGCGACCTTATTGCTGAAGCAATCTCTTACAGGTAACCTTTAATGAAAGAATTAAATGACCAGAGCGCGGGATGGTGCACAAAGAAAAGTGATTTTTCTTCAGGGGCTATATTTTACTAGCTTGATTTGCTTAGTATTTACAATACATAGATGAATTTCAGTATAATGTCTACTATAGTGTCTACAATCTACTCTCGGACTCTGCCTTCATACTCGTAATGTAGTCCTCACATCGAGTCCTAATGCGACAGTATACTTTAAGCTAACTTATACCTACTAAAATTATTTATTCAACTACCTACTTAACAGCTACCTTAATATTATATTTAAGTATAACAAATAAGCCACATTGCTATTTTTGTGCTCACTCAGAGAGCAACAAAAACATCTATTTTGCCGGCTATGAGGTGAGTGCGGAGCGCGCGCATCAATGTGCTTTAGATCTTACCTAGTAAGATTAGGTGTAGGCGGTCCTTGGAGCAACGATAGTCCCGTATGCTTCATAGGTAACCCCAATAAATCAAATAGCTCGTGAAGCATTGGTTGTTTCACAATCACGTCGGCTTCGCAATCCGCCGCCAATGCTGGAGACAAGTTTACCTGAAAGTTTTCTTTATTTAATATATTGCACAAATATTACAATGTAACACCTACAACTGAAAATTGCCAATTTAGGTTTTACAAAAAGTAAATTAGTCTAAAAGCATTAGGTACACGCGCTCGCTAATTTCGCGATATACCTAAAGAGGTAGGTAGTATATCAACACATTAATTGTATTAGGTTACTTGTTAAAGATGATCACTGAACAAAATCATTTTTTATGTCTCAAATTCACCTGGTGGTAAGTGAAGACGCAGTTGCAGTTCAAAATTTAGAAATTCTAGCAAGCTAATTTAGAAATTGGAAGGGGTATGACTATTTAATTAAATCCATATCCATTATTTACGACCCGCGTAGAAACCGATTATAATCGGTTTCTATGCGGATCGTATCGGTTATGCGGCAGTGAGGTGGTGTTAAGTATCTACGGCCGAAACCTCCCACCAAATCAGACCAGAGACATTTTAGACATTACAAATTCCCCAATTTTACCTGCCAGGAATCCAAATCCGAACCTCCCACTTATAAGCCCACAGAGCTCACCACTGCGTCAGGAAGTTCATCAAAAGCATATTGTTAACTTGCTTTATAGAAGCATCTACTGTTTGTTTAGTCTATTGAATTCAAATTCAAAATTCAAAGTATTTTTATTCAATTAAACTTTTACAAGTGCTTTTGAATCGTCAAAATAATCTACCATCGGTACCTATTATCAAAATTCAATTTTCACACAAATGGCTGCTGGAAGAAATCTCCCCATTAAAGATAAGTTGACCTTTGTCATCTTTCTATTGTAGTTTAAAGTCTGTTGGTTTTACTTTTAAGTTATTAATAACTAGTTAGTACATGAATAAATAAAAATACAAAGGCCTGCCTCAATAAGCCATGGCTTCAATGCGTCATCGAGTAGCACATCGAATCCGTAAAACTCAAAGCAGTTCCTTGCCGGGGGAGTCCCTGCGGCCTGCGCCAGTAGCGTCAAGGTAACCAGTGCTCGTATCCGTTGCCAAACCAACCACTCTACAGCGCCCCATCTACCGACGAGAGCTCGTCTCACTTGCTTGAGCGTCCATTTACAACCTGCGGAAAATGTTAAACTAACGCCATCTGTGCAAACAGATATCAGAGGTCATAAGGCGGAAACTAGAGCAACCAAACAATACCGACAAGCGCCCGCCTCACTAACTTCCATAATTACAACCTGAGGAAAATGTTCTAGTAACGCCATCTGTGCTTAGAAAGATATCGGAGGCTATAAAACGGAAACTAAAGCAGCACCTCACTTGTTTCAGTGTCCATTTACAATCTGCGGAAAATGTTTCAGTAGTAATCTACCATCTTTGCTAACACAGATTTAAGAAGACAAGGTAAAAGTAAAAGTAGAATCTCGTACCATACCTCGAGCGCTTATATCTATGCTATGCTATGCTATGTATATCATGTATTGGCCATTGATGTTTGCATAATGTGAGGTTGGTAGGTAGGTACTGGCAAGTAGGTATTCTAATACCCGAGTGTAACCTCTGATATATTTGGTCACCACCTGAACTGGAAACTCTTGAACTAGATCAAGAACAAAAAATTAACTCACCACTGCCGATTCGATCCTTACATTCCGCATACCTCGGACCTGTCTTATTCAATGACGAATTTGTCAAATGTCTGTATGGATTATGAATATCCGATAGCGTGTATTTATCCGTTCCTGTAAAAAACATCCACAAAATAAATTGGTAGACTTTATAATACCCACTCGTATATTGAAACAATATCAATACTCATTGGTGGTATTAAATTGTTTTTTAAGGCTACCCAAAGTTGTCTCTTACGATCTCTGATATAGGAGGCCACCACTTTGTGATTAATGGATAGAGTACCGACTTTCACTTATAGAAGTGAGAACCCTACTGAGAACTTAGTCATCACATCATCATCTCTACACATCGCCAGACTATTATTGAGCACGAACCTCCAATAAGAATGAGTAGGGTTTAGGCCATAGTCCACTAGGTTTGCTAAGTGCAGATTGGCAGACTCCATTTACCTTTAAGAACATTATGGAGAACTCTCAGGCATGTAGGTTTCACACACTATGTTTTCCTTCACCGTTAAAGCAAGTAATATTTTGATTGTAAGTATAAACCCAGGAAACGCACATACGTAACTCCGAAAAGTTATAGAAGTGCGTGCCCGGGGTTGAGCCCCGGACCGACCTATTAGTTGATCGAAGTCTTAGCCATGGTAGGCTTGGTGCTACCATCGCTAAAGAAATCCAAGCTCTTTCGCATCCCGAACGCAGAGAAAGAATCTTTTACGAATCGGCGCGAGTCCGCTACTGTTGAAAACGATATAATTTGAGGTTTAGTATTCAGAAACCTTTCCCAAAAGGCATTAGATCTAGTACCTAACTATCGATAAAAACTTAAAATTTCTCCAGCACTTTTAAGATTTACAGCTACTTTTAAATACACAGACGAAGATAGCGGCCATAAAATTAATATAGTTTACCGAATCTTGCCAATCCTTCTGCATACATATAAGCGGTTAGCGGTCGGTATCCGGGTACACAAACGTACAACCGAAGATCAAACTTGTATCCAGCGATCAAAAGTGGTCGCTCGATGTATCTCTGCACAACAGCTGGGCTACCACATCGCATATCGCATACGCTCTGAAAATAAATTGCATACGTTTTAGGTAGGTACTTTTCTATATATTATATATTGATAACTAGCTACATAGGTACTAGCTTTTTTCAGTGTGGATTTAAATTTGAGCCTAGAAACCTTTTTCTGTGATAAAAATAACTTATTACAAAATAACTCTTCAGCTGCATAATGAAATTAGAGATTCCCTTGTGTGTGAAGAAGACAAACAACGGTCTTCAAATGTAATAATATATATTCATAATTTTTACCGTCAAAAACGCCATCGTCTGAAAACGACAACGGATCAAACAAAATCCAAATTTTTTAACCTTTATAGAAAACAGAAATTGAATGTAAAACTAAACAAAAACCCTAGTAGTAGTAGTAGTATTATAATATCTGCATCTATTACTGAAGTCGAAACAAAGCTTAAAACTACTAAGTATTAACTGACAAAAATGCTATATAAGCGCTTCAAGAATTCATGATAAATACTTGAAGTTGAAACTCGAAACATTCGCTCAAACAAAGGTCAAATAAAACTTCGTGCATACGACTTTAGTAAACTGCAAGTTTGTATGACTGTAACCTGTTCGAGTATATTGTATGAGTTGTAGTTTTCTACTAAACATTAATGTGGGCTAAACCTATGACCTGCCTTATCGCGTGTTTACACGTGCTTAGTCTAGGAATTTAGCCCAAAACTTGTGCACTCGGAAGCTATTGCAGACGTTGGCAGATGGCTATATAAGTACAGTTATACCAACCGAATATTTCACGAACAAGGCTATTCACATTTTATCGTGGAAACTTGTTGGCTGTGTGACTGCACAATAGTAAAAATAAGACGGGCTTACGCTATTATATTTTATTTTATATACTATATTTTATCCCAGAAAATTAAAGAGTCCGCTGAGATTTTTAAAACTCCGAAGCTAAATTCTTGGGCATCATCTTCTTACTTATAATATTTTTTGTACTGCATTATTCCAAAATAAACACAAATAAAAATCATCACAGAAACGTAGATTTTTGAAATAAAACTCGTCTGCTTTAGTCCGCTTACCAGTTTAACTGCCACTGCATGCTCCGAAATCAATTTCGCATTCCAGTCAGCGATCATAGCTTAGCTAGGCAGATACTGACTGTGTCTACGTACGATGGCAACATGTTTATTTACCCTGAAGAGAAATATCCCTCGACCCTGGCTTTGAGCTACCGGCTTATGAATCCACACCACGCTTGAGCCGGCATCTTCTCCTCGTCTCAAACGAGAGCACTCCGAGACCAACTTCGCGTATTCCAACGGTAAATGAAAGCAAGGCGGACTGAAAGGAGAAATAATTAATCTCTATAAGATTTTACTATTCAACCGAGCGTTAAATTTGAAGGTTCAATCATATCTTTGTGTATAAAAGTTCTATTATAAGAATTTTGCCGAACCCAACTAAAAATACTACTTAAAATATCAAATTCAGGAATATCATTAAGGATAGAAAATAAAGAGGGTTTATATTGTCGCCTAGTGAAATCGCGGGTGATCGCTAGTTACCTATAAAATTATTTACTTTATCTGTTATTTAATTAGGTTCTTAAAAAATTAAACAGCGTTTACCGCTTCCGCTAATAAAACGTCCCCGCATTATAATTATTATTGTTATAAAACAGACCTACGACATTGACTTTTCCCAGGGAGCGACACGCGATCTGCGGTACCACTTGGCGTAATTGCCGTAGAAGCACGATTCATTAGTATACCACCATAATTTAATATTACCTCGAACTTTCACCTTCGTCCCAACAGGAAGAATTTCTTATTTGACCTTTAAAAGTAAACTTTCTAATTTAATATCAGCGACGTCTTAATTCTTAGTTGGTATTTTAAACTTTGACATAGACCTTTGCAAATCGCAGTTTACTTAACTATCGAAACGACAATATCGCGTTTCGTTCATTGGAGTAATATTTAATTGTTGGGTAAAGCTTTGGCTTTGTTTCGCTTGTCTCTTATTTGTTCATGGTCTACTTTTATAACCACGAGTACCTAAGTTTATTCATATAAATGAATATCTATCTACATTTTTCACGATTGTGTCGCTTAATTTTGTTAGGAATTTTCTATAGTTTGTTTAAGAACTTTTCAAGAGCTTTTTGGTAATTAGTTTAGTGAGAACCTATTTGAATGCATTTTCGTATCTTGATCGTAGTTCACCGAACATAAAACTGTTTTGGTTTAATATACCTACCTATTCGGATTTGAATAATATGCATTCTGATTTTCGAATTATTGAACGAATTTCTGCAAATCATTTTGATTTGCTTAAATCAATTTCATTACAAACTGCTGTACGTGGCATGCAAATTTTCTTACAAAGTTGCTTAAAATTCCTGTACGAACAGCGACGTTTGAAAAAATGAGTTCTGTTCCACCGAATCCTACAAAAGAATTACTAGATAATGTCGTGCTACACGCAAGAAACGCGTGGATTCATTCAAAAGCCATGACGTGGAGCGATTGACTCGTGCCCCAAAGAAAATACATAATATTATGTTAACAATTTAATGGTCCTTACCACTATAGTAATACAGGCTACTCTACAGTTGTGTGTACATAATGCGATCAACAATGCCTCTACACTGCCTAATAGCTTGATATTTCATATTGGAAAGTTCCCTTGCCGATTGATGCTATTTTTTTTATGATAAAATTTGTTAATTTTATGCCATTCGGCATTCATTATAAGCAATACCCCTGTAATCGCAATTTATTTTTGGAAGCATTGGTCTCGATAGCATAATTATAATAATATATTACATATCCATACGGACCTATATTATAATTATTATAACTAAGTAAAAAGAAAGCTGAGTGACCAAGTTATTCGGATACGATTACCCTTGTAAGTTTTACTGGCTCACGTAAGTAAATTTTTCAACTTACGTAAGTTGTAAGAATAAACAATAAACTACTGAGTGTTTACATTAGTTTTGTCATAAGTTAATTAGGTACGTCAGTAAAACTTAAGAGAGTATATCTCTGTGTGCGGCCTTACATGGTTTAATTAATACGCATGGTGCGTACTAATTCTCATAATAAGTCTCAAGTTAATGTACCTAGTATTTAACCCGATGGACTGTATTAGGTACCTAGGTACATAATCACATACATACAAATAATCAAGATTGACACGCTACCAAGATTTTCTTCAAGATCATTGTTGTCAAGATCGTGTATCTACCTACCTATTATAAATTTTATAAAATAAGTTAAAACAGAAAATATGTATACGCAAGTCTTTTCTACTTCAGAAACCAATGTTTTATTGGTGTATTTTTGCCGAAACGCAAAAATATAGGGGTGCAAATACCCTCTCTATATTCTACAACCTCGATTAAAATTCATGATTTCGCGTGTTGCATTTTTTATAGCTTTAAATTGGAAGAGTTATGTTTTGTTTATTGACTAATTCCTATTATTAACTTTAGAGTCCTATTAAGCAGAAACGCGATGGTAAAATATAACTACTTACTGGAGTTTACGATGACAATGTCTCTATGTAGCGACTGCATAACAACAAAAGCTATAGGTCCATAAAATACCTTCAAAATGTTGTTTGCAAATTAGAGTATTCATTACAAATTGATATTGTTACTTTTGTTCTCTTTGATGGAAGGTTAAACTCATTAAATTAATAGATACAAGTAATATAATAAGTCAATGATAGATACAATTTGTAAGTATTTACTACGATTCAGTGTTTCTAATTAAATAGATTAGAGGTCTCTAAAGTGGGAGTTGCCTTTTAACCTCCGTGCAGCAGGCAGTGCGTTTAGAAGAGAGGATGCATTGAATTGAAATGTTGCATTTATACTGTTTATCACTGCTATGGCAAGTGGCTATCAATCTATTAGTAAAGAACATATTCCTAGCGAATTCGCACATTGACGAGAATATTGACGGATTTTTATTTTATTTTGGCACACAAAGGTTTGTACGTACATTATGTAGGTACTAAGTAGAAATGAAGATTACTTTGTAACATTTTAATAAAGTTGAAAACTAAAACCCAATACGATCGTCTTAATAAACGGTGAAATATTATACTAAAAGTAAAACACTTTTAGTATATTACTTTTGCTTGCTTTATTTTAAAGTTGTAGTATTTATACCTACTCATGAACTCAGAATTCTCTCCTCTTTCATTTGATAACCCACTCGATACGATAGCAAAAAAGAATTTTTGTAGACTTTTTTTGATGTAACATCCGTTACGTCAATTTTTTTCGGATAAAATATAGCCTATGTCACCCGGACCTTTACAACGAATCAATTGACACCTGATTCATCAAAATCGGCCCAGTAGTTTAGGCGCTACGGTAAAACACATAGAATCTGGATACAAACATAATATAAACATACATACATAGGTACATAGACTGCTAAACTCATAACCCTTCCCTTTGGCTTTGCCGTAGTCGGGTAAAAAAGTCTCTTCACTTAGTTTGCCGCAACGCGCCTTGAAATTACCAGGAAAATCATTTCACTTTACCACACTACTACCACTAAAGGATAATTAATAAAATATTAATATTAACCTGAAATCGTAAATTGATCCATAAATTCTTCTCATGCATCGGAGTAAGCGAGACAAGCTGTCTTTCCGACAAATTGAGCCCCCTTTCGGAATATGATTCATGAACTGAAATTAAGTAAATGAAAATCAATTCTATTAATACTTATATCTAATCAGCTGAGCATAATTCTAAGGGCTGACATTATTTCTTAAACTGGTAAAATTTTATAACCAACATATACCTGCCTACTTTCAAACTAAAAGCCCCATCACAATTTCTTACCTGTTCCAGCAAAATGAAGAAGTTTATCCGTCTTTGGTACCTACTCTTGAATTCTCCCATCACTTTCATTACTTCGCTATCAGGTACAATCATAGGCTTGACCATTTTATTTAATAAAATCCATAAATCCAAAAGATATATAAGTAATCACTAAGTTTATTAAATCGATGGGACACCAAAGTTGCGTGCCAAAAAGGAAACCTGATAAAAATCTTTGCACCTTCAATAATAGGTATAAGGTAGGTCTGATACAAAATTTTGACTTTACGAGTGAGATAAAGAATAAAATAGTATACACACATGAATAACAATATTGTTAGACACGAGCATCTGCTATAAAACTATCAATGTTTGTCACAGCGTCATAACGTTTGATTAGGCGTAGGCACGAGAAATCTCAATAGAGAACATGAATGAATACCTGCCTATCAAGAGTTAGAAAAATGTAGTTTTTCATAGCTTCGAAAATATTTATGAAATAATACAATACTAGATATCTAATACGCAGTACGCACACTGTCGCATCTGACACAGTTTTCAGAAATGAGTGAAAATCCAATCGAAGTTTGCAGCAGCGTATGTGCTGTGAAAAGGCGTGAGCAGGTCACATTAGTATCCCAGAAATTCTAATGATGACATGTGATGGCAGAGGAACAGCTGAAGTCGTACTTCTTGAAAAGTTGGCAGTAATTATACCTCTTACACATCAGCACCACTGCCATCGCGATGGCAGAGGCTCAGTTATCATAACCTCTTGCATCGCTAAAATCCTAACGATGACACGCTATAGCAGAGGTACAGAAGTCGTAGTTCTTGGCGAGGAGACGCTGACGTACAAAAACTACAACTACTGACTTCTTCGATGATTATTGTAACAGACAGTAAGAGACACGTTTTTCCATAGCATTTTTCCGTAGCATGTGCTTCTTTTGAGTCGACTCGTGGCACCTGTGCGATTCAAAGGAGACACCTACTAGTAGGTATGATATTTTCCCCAAGTATCCACCAGTTTTTGTTGCCAGTTACTAGGTACAATAGACAACTGACAAAATATTTTTTTATACACTACATCCTCACCTGCCAGTCCCCCAAAGTCTTGTAGGAGGTGGCCGGAAAAGCGCTGTTCCTCCACCAGAGATTCCATTTCTCTTCGCAACCGTTGTAGCCTTGGTACATACGCCAACCTCGGTCGATACAAACCTAAAATTATTACGATAACGGATTTAGATTGTTTAAAAATCTCGTAGGATATCGGAATTCTGGTATTCACAGTTTAAAAATTAGGAGTAATCTATGCGTAGGACCATGGTTGCGCTACTTCTGTGCCAAATAGCGGTTGAGGCGTGAAAATATGTAATACCTGAGGATTATTCAAATTAATTTTATGTAATGCTTAATATCCGTATAAATATGAGTATGTAAGTCTGTCTGACATATTTTCATGCCTCAACCGCTATTTAGCACAGAAATAGTGCAACCATGATAGACTTACATTTTCATATTTTTACGGATATTGAGCATTACATAAAATTAATTTGAATAATCCTCAAATATTAGTACTATTCCTAAATATTTAAATTCCGAACCAGTGATAAATTATTTTGACGATTCAAAAGCACTTGTAAAAGTTTATCTACTTGAACAAAAATATATTCTAATCTAAATAAAATAAATAACCTAGAAATGACGTAGCATCAAAATCTAAGATTTTAAAGGGATGAACGGGTTTCAATGTTTCAGACAAATGAAACCACATGGTAGGTATTGGCTTCGTTCCATCTGTTTTGGTAATCACTATGCTATAAGTACCTATATTATGAAAAAATCCACGTCAAACATACCCCATATTTCTGTTCTGTATTTATTTGCATTCATGTCTTAAATGATAAAAATATTATAATATTACAACATGAAGCCCCGTCAGAGCGTTGCAAGTAAAACATTGGTAATTAAAGCTAATATTACAATTATTCTAGTGCTAACAATTATGAAAATTATGAATATTTTATTTTTAACGTTCTCTCTGGCGTACCTTGTAATCGTACCTCTAAATTCAATAATACCTAAGTATAAAACGTCAGAGAAACGTGATTGATAGTGTGTGTAACTTTGAAATAACAAGTTTTCGTTGTTATAAAGCTAGTAGGTAGATGGTACTGGTACCGCATGAAGCTTTCAATATGCACCCTTCGTTTTTTCCATTGTTACACGTGCAGGAAAAACAAACGCATTACAAAACGAACTACTTTGGTGGGGGGCTATTTCATGTCATGAGCAAAAGAGAATATAATCACTTCGTTCTATTGCTGCGTACAGACCGGCCAAACGAACGCCAACGAACGGGTTTCGTTGACCTTCGTTGCTGCAATCTGGACGGCTTAGCGAATGCCAACGATCGCTCGTTGGCGTGTGCCGGCGATCCGAAGCGTGGCGGTAACATCAAAGAAATCGAGCTATTTGATCGAACTCTGTTTGGACGGTCGCCGAAGGCCAACGAACGAACGCTCAGTTGAAGCAAGAGTGCGTAGCGTGTAGACGTCCAATTTGATAATTACTTGGATATTTCTTATCGTTTATTTTTTCTTGTTCTTGCTAACTCGTTTTGGTATATAAAACTAGCAATTATAATGATGTTGTCGTCGTCCATGATTAAATTGCGAATGAAAGAGAAAAGAACCGGAATCAAGTGCCAACGAACGTTCGTTCGAGCACTAAATGTATTTGGACGTATTAACGAACTCCAACGAGCGTGCGGAAGCCAACGCTAGCGAACGATAAATATCCATCGCTGGCGTTCGTTGGGCCGGTCTGTACGCAGCTTATCATGAGCGCTTGGGCTCAGATGACATTGCATCACAGCGCCAAAAAATCATAAAGAATAATTTTGTGTGAGCTATTTTATTGTGTAGATGTAGATGCTCTAGGTGTCAGAAAGCTCTACGAGCTTTTTCAAGAGCTAATAATATTGTTCAAACTCTGATGGTATTAATAACATTTTGGGGCTCTAAGAACTCCAAGAATATTACAGTTTTGTATTTTTTCCAAACAGAAACTCGTAAATGGATAGGTATGCCGTATGGGGCTCTACAACTTTGTACTATCAACGATCTCAGACGCGGCGTCAAGTTTTATAACTTAGAAGACTTTTAAAGTACCAATCGTTTGTAAGATTAAAATCTTTATCTACCCACTCGTAAACGAAACTTTCATCACAACAAAACTTACCCTAACCAGAAGACTTGGTCCTGAACCGTTGTCGTTTAATCGGTAAATAAATGGTTCATCATTTTCGAAAGGCTGCCCCATTTTTCTTATTTTTATCTATCTGAAATATGACAGTTTGATTAATAGTTAACTATTCAATGATTAAATAATGAAAAACAAGGATTTTACATTGAAAAAATTGTTTAAATTACTTACAAACTAAAGTTAAAACTATAAGCAATTTCATATCGCAGCAGTCGAAGTAAGGTTTTGCGTACGCGATTGTGTAAATCGCATGCCAACTTATCGTAATAAACGCATGGCATTATTTCATATTTAAAGCCTACATGTCGATGGTGACACGTTTGCTGTTTACGTTACATCCAAGTTTGAGCACATAAAGTACAAACGCGACTGGGGCTCGACTAGTCACGCCGCGCGCCCGGCCCACACTGCTCCTGCGAACATCAAAGACAACTCGGTGATTTATAACTAAGCTTTCGTGACACACCGCTTTTAGTAAAATCAGTTACTAAGTAAATTCCTTTTGTTAGATGTAATGATGTGGAAGTTTTATTTTTGTTCGTTGCATTTGTCTTATCGACCTAACAAGTAAATTAACGTACAACTTTTAAGTTACTTTTATTAATACAATTTTGATGGGACTTCGAATGAAGGATCCTACGCCCTAATTCGCACGAGCGTTAAAAAAGCGTTGCGTTAAAACCCGGCGTTGCTCTGAAAATACAAAGTGCGCGTTAAAAAAGCGTTGACATATGTGTACAGATACTTGGGAATGCATTTGTTTTATTTGACCGCTTTTTAAACGAACGTTAAAAAAGCTCTCGTACGAATGAGGCCCTTATCCTCACGGTATATGTAAATATACAATTCCGCAGTTTTTTAAGATTGATCAAGCATATTTTGGGATTGAAAATTTGAAACCACTCTCAATATAGTTTTGGCATAATCCATAAAAAATATTTTTATTACTTACTTGCTATTGCCCGCGACTTCGCCCGCGTCCCGCGTGAACTGTCCTTTCTTGTGGATTTTCCAAAAAAAATCTTTTATATAAACGTTGTCCTAACAATTACAAACACAACAAAAAAAGGATAATCCAATTGTGTCCAGTCGTTCTCAAGGTATGGCGTGACCAAGGGAAATAGGGATTCATTTTTATATAACTTAAGATTATTCTTTTGGTTTTAGTTCTTTATCCTGCGAATGTTATGGAATATTTTGAGCTTTCGCCTAAAATATCCTTTTCGTCATACCCGGATTATACCCGGCAGGAAATGGGAATAAAATGCGATTCCTACAAAGTGCAATTCTCAATGCTTTAGATATTACCTAACCTACCTATAAGTAGGTAGGCCGATGCGTGACGCAAAGATAAACTTTTATATTTAAGTTTAAGTCTTATTTTATAATTTAAATATGATTTAAATAGAAAGCTTTTTGGTCTTAAACTCTAACAAGTTAAACTTCGAGGTTACCTAACTTAATTTGACAAACTAGTTTTTCTTTCCAGCAAAGCTTACAAATTACAATAAAATTAAAGCATGCACTAAATTACGCCAGTTAGTAAATTGCGAATCGTTTTTCCTATTAATCTTTCGTAACATCGCTATGTCATGACAGGTTAATCTTGCTTTAATCAGTAATCACCCGATTTTGAATCAATTGACATGAACCAAGCAGATTGGGTATGTCGACAATTTTATTTTAATGTAAAAAGTTAACAGAAAAAAGGTTAAGATTACCATAAATTATATACCGGTTCGCTCCAGGGTCCTTTTTGAAAAAAATATGTTTTTATGGCATTTGCTTGAGTATGGCATTTGTAATTTGTATGTATCAAAGTATATGTTAACTGAAATCTGAAAACTTGTAAAGGTGTACTTACATAGTAGGAATGCCGTAGAGTAGATAGGTAAGTATATAAAGTCACAGGGAATCTCAAAGTTTCTTAAAAACAACTTTAAAGGGTTCTAAAAAGGGCAAACAAATAAATTCCTTAAAATATGGAAACACTTGTCAGTTTATCACATAATCACATCAGGTGACCATCAAATGAATAGTCGAGACACGTAAAAACTACTCAAGATTTAGTATACCAGATTCACTTTTTACTGTAGATAGGTACTGTAATGTTGCAAACTATTTGACCTTAACATACTAAAGTTGTACATATGTACGAGCTATAAACACTTTTGTACTTTCTGAGCTTACTAAACTGCAACTAAATTGTAATAAAAGATAGGTAAGTACCAAAATAAAAAAAATAAAGTTGAGATGTAACGTACTTCTACACATTTTAGGTATGAAATCTATGAATGTTATTAACGTAGTGCGCATTATTTACCTATTATACCTATAGGTGGTATAGTGTGAATAGACATCTACTTACGCGTCGTCGGTCGCGTACGTCAGTCGCGCGTATCATTCATACTGTCATGTTTGTCTTCTTTGCTTGCCTCAGTTGCTCCTACGCTGATGTTGGCCGCATTTATTGATCATGCCCGATAAGCTTAGTATTTAACTTAGCAGTGGAAGCCTAATGGTTAAGACGTTGGCCTCCTTCCGGTGTAAGATTCAAGAGGTTGGGGGTTTGATCCCGGGCACATACCTCTAACTTTTCGGAGTTATGTGCGTTTTGAGCTATTTACTTTGCTTTAACCGTAAAAAACATCGAAATCTGCATGCCTGAGGGTTCTCCATAATGTTGTTAAGAAGTCTGCCAATCCGCACTTCCACAGCGTGGTAGACTATGTCCAATAGAATGAGAAGAATTTCCGGGCTAATCTTCGAAACAACTGAATACCTTTTAACGGAGAGGGTATAGGTAAGTGAAGGCAGACAGAGGACGTAGTCCTCTGTCTGGAATGCTCTGGAGTGAGGCTACTTATTGACCCGGTAAGTTACTAAGGGATCAAAAAAAAACACTAAACCACCAGGGCAAAAGCTAACAGGCTAACGAAATTGCGGGCCAAAGCTAACAGTTCAACAAATTATCGTGTTTAATAATATAGCCATTGATATTTCCAACTTGGGTACCTATTTAATAGGCACTTGGGTAATTAATTCATAAAATTATATTGTCAATGAAGCGTTCTCGAAGTTATTGTATGGGGAAGTCCTTTTAAAAGTCAAGTTATAATAATTACCAATAGCAGTTACAGACACTTATTTTATAATACATTATTTATTGTTATGAATATTTGATTACTAGGTATAATAATAGAGTGTAATTTTAACTTCAATTTATATTTATTTCATGAAAATATATAATTTTTTTGTTTAATCAGACAAATTTTACCTGCTACAATTTACCTCCATAAAAATAGATAGGTAGGCTGAACGGAACTAACTACGCTTAAAATTAAGTACAACTATTTACCTAATTTAGGTAGATAAGTAGGAATAGACTGTGCAATTTGATAATACTTTCAGAGATAATAACAAACTTAAGTAACTAAGAATCTAACTTTTTGTAACTTTTCTCTAAGTTTTACATTTAGTATTTTATTCAATCTATTTCACCACTGTTCCTCCAATAATTTTTATCATGTCATACATATAAGTGTTATAACATATTTATAAATAAAATGTGTCATAATAAATTAAATCGTTGATCACGAATAAGTTTATTAAAGCTGAAATTCAAAATAAATTAGATCTACGAAGAAATTATTTTTCAACTATGGGAAGCTTGAAATTTTTGAGAGTCAGGAGTTTTTTTTTCGTGACTCGCCTCTGGACCAGGTGTTCTCTTCTCCAAGGTCACGTGGTAGTCGTCAACAGCTTTCATCATGATGTCCAGCTTAACCCTTATGTTCGGTATGGGACCTTTTTCTGGTTCTCCGATGACTTTCATATTTCGTATTATCGCCGTTAATGCAGTCTTAATTGATGTAAGAGCATATTGGTAACCTGTAAACATTAACATGGTCAAGTCTACGAATAGAACACGTTACAAAAATTGCATTATGAAAACCAGAAATCTACTCTTTGTTGAAGGCACAGTTTTATCTATGAGAAAATAATTACTGAAATCTCTTCAGAATTGAGTTATAGAGTCTACTCCATCTGATATGTTATCTATAACATCGCAAAACAACACACTTGAATTTGAGAACCTTCTATTTAAAGACGGTTCAAAAGTGTACAACAAATTGTACGCGCTATCGCTACGCCCCACGTAGCTCGCTAAGATAAAATAAAAAGAAAATTGATACAGCTATACAGTGCGCGCAAAACAAGTAGTCCAACCTGGACACGATGACTCCACAATTTTCATCCAAGCTCCACAATCAATGTAGAAAAGCAGATCTCAAATGAGCTTGTGCACCTGCCTATTTATTCATCAGTCTATGACCTGCGCAAACCACCATGTTCTTACTTTTACGCGTACTGTAAAATATCTATAAAATAAAAGTAATATTTAAAAGTTTTTACCAGCAAAATAACCGCTAGACACTCACCTACACAATTTCGAGGTCCATTACTAAACGGCATGTAGCTACAGGCGTGCTGCAACTTGAAGCGTTCAGGAAGAAACCGGTCGGGATCGAAATGCTCTGCATCCGGACCCCAGTACTTGGGATCGCGATGAACTCCAACTATTGAGACAACTATGCCAGAACCACTTGGGACTATCAGACCGGAGCCAGCTAAAAAAATATCTAAATAATTAAAAAGAAAAGTCCTGACTCATCAATACCTCACAGATAACCATACTTTCTACTCCGTAAATGATTACATTTATTATTTTATAGAAAATTCCGAGATTCTAAGAAACTTCGAATCCTTCCAAACTTTTGGTACAATATATCTCTAGCCACTAATACTAGGCTAGCACAACAGGAATCATTTGTACTGAATGGATTTTGCTTTTAAGAAACTAAGTGTATTTTGTTTTATAATGAGAACCTAAAGTGTTTTCATAAAACTTACGTAATGTAAACTCTGTTTCGACTTTCCGAATAATAAAAGGAACAGGCGGGAACAACCTTAGAGATTCCTTCACAACTCTGTCCAGATACTTTAATCTAAGTAAGTCCTCCTTTACTAACGGACGATCGGAATCCCCAAACACGTCTCTTATCCTAAAATTAAAAGTTAAAGATCAGGCAGGCAAAAATCACATAAAAAAAACGGCTATGTCTAACTAAGTGCGGAAAAGAAACCCAGGAAGTAAGAATGAAATTAGACAATATAGATCGCGTACATCGTGTGAGAGTTTTGTGAGGCTTGAATCCTCCTACACTACTCGATTGCCGATCACTTAATACCTGCGAGTACGCCGATTGCGTGGACTATTTTCGAAAAATTTAGAAGTTTGAAAAAGCTTGAATAGTTAATTCATCTGTCAGAGTAGGAGTAATTCAGGTCTCGCCATTGACTTTAAATACCTGATATTTTATTTACCTATCGAAGAAATTTTTACTGCGAAGACCGCAAGGATGGCAAAATATGATCAAAATTCGTTATTATGGAGTACCTAACAGCACTTCAGCTATAACTTATTTCACTAAGTTTCTATAATGCTATGAAGTAGATACTTATTACTTACTCTTCATATAGCTTTTCCTGGATTTTTGGATATTTTCCTAATAATTTAAGGGTAAAACACAAACAGACCGTAGACGTGTCTGTGCCAGCGATAGTTAGTGTTACGATCTCTTCACGAAGCTCCAAATCTGTGTAACCCTTTTCACCGCCGGATAAACTGATTAATAAATCAAGAAAACTTTTCCTTTGATAATAACCCAAATCTGTAAAATAACATTATATTAAACACTGCATTATTGTTATATAGACTGCATTTAGGCCTGAAATACGCACAACACCATAGGTATGGGCCCTTGGGCTGGGGCGCAGAGTTTTGGGACAATTTTAGAATAGTCTTTTAAAATAAAATGATTTTTTGGTGAATAATAAAATAAAAGAGCATTCGGCAGCGGCGGATTAAGGTGCCCGAAGTGGTTTTGCTATGAGTAGTGAGGTAAACGTCTTGTTTTATTTTTGGAATTAACACCCGAAGTTGTTTGTAAAAGAAATAGTAAAAACTCGAGTGAAGGGAGCCTCAATCACTTTCTTGCAAGCGAAGTGATCGCGATTTCTAATAAGTTTTGTAGTAATAACTTCAAATGCTTAATAGATTCGAAAACGAAAAAAAAAAGTAAATTACCTGATCATAGTAGGTACGACTTCTAATAAAAACGATAAAAAAATCTAGAAAAGATCTAGAAATACCTACTGAAGCATATTTATCGCGAGTGAAGCGAGCCAGCTTCTTATAAACTTTGTATTATATGCTTGCTAGAGATTTGACTAAAAACTTAAAATAAAAGTGAGCGAAGAGAGGGTAATTTTTAGGGTTACGTACCCAAAAAGTAAAAACAGTCTGCTGTCTGTCTGTCTGTCTGTCTGTCCGCGTGTCACAGGTCTCTAGCTCGTAGACGAAATGAGTTACAAACCTGAAATGGTATTTTGTGTAGAACGTTGACCCGAAACCAAATATTAATTATATTATTTTTAGGGGGGCTCTCTGAATAAAGAAGGAGCCGGAAAAAAAAATTCTTATCCTAAAAAGGCGAAAGATTTATGCGTTTTAAAGGTAAACCAGAGCTTTCTTATCCTAGCATGTGGAGTATTATTGTTTAGAGCTCATTGAGTAGAGTACGAACGTATTTTTTATCTTTTTATCTTAAAAATAAGGAAATGTGTATTACACACATACCATAGTGACTGTCAGCTTCGGGTTGATTATGTTTTTCATTCTTTAACTCATCCCTTTTCTTTCGGATTACCTAAATAAAATTGAGACATTAAAAACACATTAACTTGTAATGGTCTAATAGGCTACTATTAGACCATTAGAATTTAATGTGTTAACTAGGAAACTTAAAAATAGAGACAATAATATGACCTGCATTCTTTCTATAACGATTTTCAGAGTATGAAGAATTTACTGATGTTTATCTACGAACCGCCTAGGCTATGGGTCTCGTACGTCGCGTCGGTCGTGTTAATCGTTCTTCAACCACCGTAGTAGAGTACAGGCATAGTATGTGTTAGTACACACGATTGACAAATGCGACCGATATACAGCTTACGAGGAGTTCTGGTCTATTTGTGGAGTACTGATAATAGACTTACCAAATAGGCCATAATTTCCTTCCCAGAATTTTTATCGCTTAGTTACGTACCTCATCTGTAAAGTCATGTAGAGTTTTAATATATTTCTGATGTTTGGGGTATTGTGGGAAGAATTTGAACAACCAGTCAGGTTGCAGCCACAAGTGGAAGATCCTTTGGCAGACGATGTTGAGAACGTTCGCCAGGCTCGTCAAGAATGGAGAATTTGAGTTTGTCTGCGCCTTTATTTTTACACCCATCGTTGTTTCTGAGAAAGGGTTTAAAAATTTATGCAACTTGCAAGTTTTGAATTGATAAAAAGGCTTTTGCGTTGACTATCATTATTTCTACTGCTTCAGTCTAAACTGAAAGCATAGTTTACACGTAGGTAAACACTGCATGGGCCTCTTTAAGAAATCGTAGATCTGACTGATTGGAATTAATTATTTAAGTAGTTATGTTTAAATATTGCGATTAATGTTGTAAAGAGCATCCGCTGATATCCTAGCCTATTCAAAAGCGCTTTATAAAAGTGTATTTGAATAAAACTATCTGAGTAGGTAGGTAATACATGCAGGAAGCAGTAGTTAAAGTTAAAAATTTGCAATAACTTTCCAATAATCTACTGCAAATATCAAACAGGTGAATCAGGACTTTTCTAGACTAAAACAACCCGTAAATCAAAGTCTACTAACTTCGCGTGTACCTTTAATGATATTATAAACGTAGTTAAATCAACGTTAGGCCAAGCGAACAACGCTGCCTTGAATACTTCTGTATCTAAAACGACACCGGCCGAAATACCTAATGTACCTAGATGCCTTGCCTATCTAGTATAATCTACATTATCACGTCAATACCACAACGGATTCTAGGGAATCGGCTGAAATATGAATAGATTCAAATCCTATCAGCTGATATTATAGTTTTAGCATATCACATCATATTATGAGTCTGCAGCTAATCCGGTTGCTTTCCGCCACCCTCTTTATCCCCACTTAGTTGGATCTAACATCCGTTATATTATAAATTTTTTGTTTGTATAAAACCGGATCCACATTTGCGCACGCGCATGAACTGCGCATCATACTCGTAAGAACATAATATGGACGTGTTCATAAGTGGTTTGCGAGTGATTCGTGTGTATGTTACCTACAAGTCACGGCGTGCACATGTTCGTGAATTTTTGAGAGTGAATACAAACATGATATTATGCGTTGGCGATACGCACGTCCACACAGTGACAGTGACGCGTCCATACTCCATCTAGGCGTTCGATGCGCGTTGTGTGCACGGTTCATGCGCGAGCGCCGGTGTGGACTCATATTAAAATGTAGATTATATTCTATTTGTACATTGTCACCTGGACCATAATAATAATCCTTCCTTCCGACCGAATTTCGGTCACGCCGCGGCGGCCAATCTCCTTAGAGGTTAGCCAACTGCGTGGGAGATAATATTATTTACCTAGTACAGAAGTATGTGCGCAAACACAGGACCATTCCGTTCCTTTACTCTCGTAGCTCTATGAGATGGAAATCCAACACGACCAGAGAGATATCAGGCGCAGGACCGATGGCTTTACGTGCTCTCCGAGGCACACGGACCATAACCTTGAATTGATTGGCATCTCATTCATCAAAACCGGCTCAGTAGTTTAGGCGCTATGGTGAAACATACATAAATACAAACAAACATAGTACATGCCTAGACTGTTTAAGATTATAAAATCGTAACCTTTTCATTGCCAATAAATTATTGCGGATATTATAATTGCGGATAAAAACGTTAATATGCGCTATTTCCATTGGCATTTTTAGATTGATATACTTACCTACCTAATTATCTAGAAAAAATAGAGCCAATTATGTTAGTTTCCTAGTATCATCATCACTGTCACTTCATCAGGCCATAATATTATGCATTAGGTAACCAACATGCAAACACATAGTTGCATATAATGAGCACGCGAACAGGTAAGTACCTACCTAACTACACTGCACCTATCCTAACAATTTTCATATTAATCTACACTTGAATCGGTCAAAAGCCGCATAAGCCAATTTCTTTTTAAATACTTTTTTTAAAGCTTCTTCATAGGTGGACACAGTTAGTATTAGGCGGATGGACGTCACCCGCGCTATCCCGCATCGCGCATCGGGGTAGCGCGAGCACGAGGGTTGTACGAGACACGAGTTTGCGGGTGTCCCCACCCCGATTGCTATGTCGATCTGACTCGCGAACTTATATGTAGGTAAGTCAGTACTTTTCTTATAAAGTCCAAACGCTATATTTACCCGACTGCGGCAAAGCCAAAAGGAAGAGTTATGATTTTAGCAGTCTATGTATGTATGTATGTGTGTATGTTTGTATCCAGATTCTGTGTGTTCCACGGTAGCGCCTAAACTGCTGGTCCGATTTTGATGAACGAGGTGTCAATCGATTCGTCGTAAAGGTCCGGGTGACATAGGCTACATATTATAGGCAAAAAAATTGACATAACGGATGTTAGTTACATGAAAAAAGTGGGGGTCTCCAAATTTTTTTTTTTTTGCTATTGTATCGAGTGTGGTGTCAAATGAGAGAGGAGAAAATTCTGGGTTCATAAATATAAACGTACTACAACATTAAAGTATACCAAGCGACAGAAAAACCATTTTACTATAATATGTATTTAGCGTTTATTAAGACGATCGCAGTCGGGTTTTAGTTTTCAACTTTATCTTGCTTGCTCAAGAATTCCTTCGAAATCCGTTCACTTTTAAAACTAAACGGTTTTATTGATTCCTGAATTTTTAAATTGAATTATGAAATAACCGATTCAATTTTACTTTTTCATAAAATTCAAAGCAAACCTCAGGGCAATCATAATCACTCTTACAGACAGCGTCCTGTCTTTTCTAAACTTACCACACACGGAATCCAAAGAATAAGATGATACAAAAGGCCAGATGTTGAAAGGTCCAGATCCGCACATACTGCTCATTCTTTGCATAAATATCTGACTTTGCTCTGAGAAAACTTCGATAAAGCTTTCAACAATTTTTGGACTAAATGCTGGCACTAGAATTTTTCTTCGGCGTCTCCAAATGGGAACTGAAATATAACAATTAAGTACATAAATGATAGTAGGTAATTAATAAATGAAATACGTAGGGTTCACGATCAATTTTTAAAGATGTTTAAAAGCAGATGCGTATTAGTTATTGATAAGTTTGTGTAAAACAACAAAAGGAATACCTAAATAATGACCCGTTGAAACATCCACGAATCGTCATTTATCATCGCGTGAAAGGGCATCACAGTCCGTTCACACATACTCGTACCTTTACCATACATACATCCGTAATTAAGGATTTGTTATTAATAACGATTCGTTATAAGATGAATAGATTTCACATAATATTAATTTAAAATTATTGAATCGTAATTCAATAAAAAATTTAATCATTTAAGTACCTACATTTTATAAAACGGAACATTTTTGAGTCGAATAGTAATTTAATACAAAAAGTAGAGTCCTGAATGTACCACGCAAAAAACAGAAGACCGAAATTAATCGCAAAAAGATTCCACAAAACAAAACCAACAATAATTCTTCACATGAATAGGTAGGTACTTAGTCATGTTAGGTACTAATACTAGGTAGGTACTTAGTCATGTGAAGAATTAATTTTTAATATTTAGAATTATTAGCTTTTTGCGACTAATTTCGGGCTTCTGTTTTTTGCGTGGTACTTACATTCAGGACTCTACTTTTTGTATTAAAATTATTCGACTCGTAGGTACAAGATGATTCGTCGTGACATCGAGGATTTGTATTTTTAGGGTTCCGTACCACAAAAAAAATCCTTTATAAAAACGCAATAAATTAAACTCTATCGAATCGTTTTTAATAATAACGAATAGTCAGATTTAGTGTCCGGACCGGACTGTTAGATACGATATTATAAATTTAAAAAACAGAACCTAGTTCAACTATCAAACGACTTTTTTTTTAAGTGACGGCAAATTTTTGAAATGCTCTGAAGTACTTACGAGTAGCGTCGCATGGGCATTAAAAAAATATCAGCGGAGAGCACAAGCAGAGTATACAACCGCGCTCCCTGCGTTATTCCCGCAGGGCGGGTAAGGGCTTTGTATTGGCGCAAACAAGAACTTCAGAGCATTCAAGTAGTTTGGCGTCGCCAGTACCTGGTGCAAAAATGCCGCCGTTGCCTATTATTTTTCGTAAAAATCTATGTAGATCATCCTTTTCCATGCACGTTTTCAACACCATCTCCAAGTCCACGGGATTCACTATTACTGATAAGAATAAAAAACTATTAGAAAATTAAAAAACTTATCATAATAATCATTGGCGAAATTAGAAGTTTCGTCATAAGTAAGCAATGAAAGGCGAATTTGTAAATATTTAAATACATAAATTAAATATAGCACTCTTTACGATTTTTTTTCACTTTCGCGTATTAATATGTAGTGCGCCCAAAAGAAATATTCCAATCCGATCACAAAGCTATGGCCGCGCATTGTAAAAAAACAGATCTCAGCTGTGTATTTAATCCTATGACCTGCGCAAACAGCCTTGTTACAACTTCAGATTGGGCTAGTAGCTCAGAATACATAATAATATGTAGTACAGTGCTAGTAGGTACCTACTTGTTTTGCGCGCACTTTTTGTATGTGGTTTTACACGATTTGCACGTTACGATACACTTTTCACTTTTTTGTCTTTCTATCTGTTTGTGCCCGCTAATCTTTGCCGATAGGGTAGTACTAGAAATTAGCCACAGCCAAAGCCATGCCAGAGACAATTCAGAAATTATAAATTCCTAAATTGCCTTAGCCGGGAATCGAACCTAGTACTCATCACATTGCCAAAGAGATCCATCATGGACCTGTATTTTTAGTTGAAAAAAAAGTATCACTCACTGTAATAAAGAATGTGATTAAGCCAGCCTCTGATTACGCCATCAGTCTCCATAGCTTCGTAGCTGATTTGTTTCAAATATGCCATTATGTCTGAAAATATTATTCTTGTCAAGTAAGTGAGGGCATTAGCACAGAATAAGGATAGTAATATGTTATTACCTACTAGAGGTTCAATTAAGCCATCTAGACAAAGCAATGTGCGTGCGGTAAGGGAGTGACCTAAGACGGCAGCCCCAGTAATTCCGCCGGGACCTAGGTAGGTATGATATGGCAGTCATAAAAAAGTCGTTGTGGTCGTCATTTACCAGACCAGTATCGGTATATAATGATCAAAGTGTCTCTCCTTATTTATTGTGCTGTGGTCTAACATTTCATTTTTAGGAAGATTATTTTTACGATTTGATACAATTTTTGCTCTGCGACAGTCGCAACGATCCACGTAATGACTCCAGATTTCAATTAGTTAATTCATTATGGAACAAGTGTAAATTAAAAATTTATAACACCCCCGACGATCCTAAGTATTTGAGTTTTCCAAAACATCATTTTCAAATAAATAATTATGTATTTAGGCAACGTCCATCTTGACAGATTGACATTTGTCAATTGACATAATATTATGAACCTAATGGTTATCTAACCTCATTTCTACAAGAAAACTAGAAAAGAGCTGATACCTCTTAAACGGCTGAACCAATTTTTTTAGATTATAGCTAAGAACACTCTCGATCAAGCCACCTTTCAAACAAAAAAAACTAAATTAAAATCGGTTCATTCGTTTAGGCGCTACGATGCCACAGACAGATACACAGATACACAGATACACAGATACACAGATACACAGATACACAGATACACAGATACACAGACACACAGATACACAGATACACACGTCAAACTTATAACACCCCTCTTTTTGGGTCGGGGGTTAAAAATAGTGTGAATATTAGTATTAGAAAATTATTTTTAAAAATAATTAAACAAGGTGATTTATTAATTTTAAAAATCTTACCTACCTTCCGTATTTCCCGACAATTTATGTGCTACGCCAATAATTGCCAACTCATCTTTTGGATATGGAGCTTTCGAAGCCAATTCGTACATTCTCCTCCTTCTAAACCTAAACTGCGCAGTCCATAGCACTAGCACCACCAACAATAGCCACAAAATCATTGTGCAATTTACTAATACCGATATATTTTACTATAATTTATTATAGAGTGCCTGTTCTTAAACGAGTGATTCTCGTGGAGAATGAATGAACGTAACTACGAGACAAGCAATTTTAAACGTACGTATCGCGTATTAACATGAAAGAATAGCGCTACGATTTATATGGACATTTTCCTTTGACCGCGACGGTTTGCGAACAAGCTGACTAGGTAGTAGGTACCGGCGTAGGGGTCGAAAAGTTCACGGTGTAAAGCGTGCAACCTTCAGACACGTAGGAAAAATTGTCTTAACTACTCGTACTTAGATAGGTACCTACTTGTTATTCAGAGTACTAGTCGGTGTTCATACACTTCTTGTCACTGAGTCTTCTATGATATAGATAGAGGGTGATGCTATTTTGAGAGCGGTCAGTGAAGCGAAACATAAACTAATCTACTACATACATTTAGAGATAGAGCAAAGAGCAAAGAGCGTAGATTTTGGAGAAATATATAGGTTTCTTGACAGAAACGACAGACAGACAGACAGAAGAGTCCTTTTTTCCTTTTGAAGTACGAAACCCTAAGAATTGTGCACTTTATTATTTTGCAAGTGGATAAGTAGGTACATTTATTTGATTTTAGGCTAAATTTAGATAAAGGATTTATAAAAAATATTTTGCGCTCGTATCGCTCGTGTTTTTCATAATATGGCATTATTTATGGTTGTAGCTCACTTTAGTTATAGCACAATTATTTCTATCCATAAAATTGTGAAAGTCATTGTGTGTGTCTGTTCGCAATGGCTAAAATGACCAGGCCAGCCCCGATTTGATTTTTAATTATTTGCGAATCTTCAAATATCCTATGTACTCAGTTTTTCTTTTCTCTAAAATCGACTCTATAATATTGCTTTTAAAAAACTATTAGGCTAACTCTTACAATTTCAGTTTCCACCTCACCCCAAAAAATGGTGAACACCCTGATGTTGAATACAGACCTACCTATCAATTTACCAACGCAAATCACATTAATTTACTACCTATGTAATTTAGACACCATGTAAAGATGTTTAAAATGATTGCATAAACGTAACACATTACGAAAAAGGCGTCATTGTTATACCTAATTCATAAGTCCTAAACACTGACCTCTAGTACTACAAATAAATACGCTGGACCTGCGATAGGCGACCTGTTTTTGAAACAACTTGATTTTTGCTATTTTGGCACTGATAGAAGCAGTGAGCGTCATGAATCATGAGTGAGCGTACTCGGAACTAAATGTTAGTAATAAAACATCTGTCAACATAATATTTTGTCAACATGAAAACTGAATTGACACAATGTAAATTTTAATGCCAGGTACGCTCAGTAGGGCGCTTTGCATCGGTACAAAAAATAACTGTCATTTTGTATGGTACACATCTTCCAGCGTATTTGTATATGTTTATTTCAGTGCTTCTAAAGGACGAGCGACAGTTTTTTTTTCAGTTTCAGCGTCTCGTATCTCCCGCCCGCTCAAGTTTTACGCACGCACTTCACAGCGGCCACAAAAATGTATATCTGCGAGGCCACCACGTAGGTCAACATCTTACGAATTCTAGACTGGATTTCTCTAGCTATAGGTTCACTTTGCAACCTATGTACTCGTAACTATATGACAATTGACTGAACAATTCGTCATACATCCACGATCTCGTCCTACGAGTATATTCGGTATGTTTTGAAAGTCGGATTATGTTCGAAGAGATCTAACGGCTCCAAAGGTTCAAAAATTCCCCGTGCATCCTCGGCATGATGTCGTATCCAAAACCCGAATATACCCCGTTTGGTATAGGTATTTCAATATTGTAATTATCATTGATTTTGGAGCGCCACCCCTAAATCTGATATAAAATTGACATCCGATTTATCAAAATCGTTACTTACCGTACCGGTTTTACTTACCTAACTAGATCTCGTTCCTCATACGCCAACTTAACTTGAAGGAGTCAAAGTGCCGGTAGGTACGTCTGTGTCCATACTGATGCTATTATATCCACCTCTTATTTTATTATTGTTAGCATGGTGTCCAATGTAATAGATCTTATTACGCTACTTACTGACTCGCGTCTGGTTTTCCCTAAGAGCAAGGTCTTATTTCTTGTAGGTACATAGTACATACTACCTATTTTGTCACTGACCATTGGCCCATCAAGTCAATGCGTATAGAGTTAAAAAACAAAATACCTAGTAGATATTTCTATTACTACATACAGCGCCATACAGATACACACAGTATCACACACATACATACACAGACTGCTAAAACCATAACCCTTCCTGTCGGCTTTGCCGTAGTCGGGTAATAATTTAAAACCACCCGTTTCCCTTCGAAAGAAAAAAATTGGTTGTCTGTAAAGTCGGTTTACTGACGATAGTTGAACGTGACAACAAAGGCCGATTGTGCTTCTTTGTCGCTCGTTTCGCGCTCTCGCTTGCACTTCAAGCCTTACATGGAACGCCTCAGAGCGAGGTAACGCCGCATGAGTCATGTTTTTTCGTGCGTGCAGCCGGCTCTATCGAATTATAAGACGTTGTCACGTCAAAAGTTTCTTGCTATTCTTCGGTAGGAAGGGCATTCCAAACCAGTGCAATGGTAGATTCAGTTGACGATTCAAAAACACTTGTAGATTTCTTTTAATTTGGCAGATTTCGAAAAAGAATTCTTGGAGGTTCTGTCGAATTCTTTAAATGAATTTAAGCGTTTTAACCTATAAGAATTTAAAGTTTTTAGTGATTCTAGATAGGCGTAAATGACGTAATTTACTCGCGTTTTTAACCACCTTCTTACGTGTTACAAATAACAATCAAGCATTTTTGTGTCTCTAACAATGTAGTATTTTCCTTATAACCTACTTAGGTACTCTAATTAAGTTCGGAAGCCGATCATTTGAGGTATGCAAACGACAGTCACAGGGATTGGGGATGCATGCGCCGAAATGTTGCGTGCTATCATGAAAACAAGAATAAAGGACAAATAGTTTTACGAATTTACTATTTCTAAATTGTCTCTGGTCTTGTCTGGGAGGCTTCAGCTGAGGCTAGTACCACCCTACCGACAAAGCCAAGCGATTTAGCATTCCGGTACGATGCCGCGTAGAAACTGATCAAGGGGTGAAACTGCCCTACCCCTACCAAGTTAGCCCGCTTCCATCTTAGGACTTCATCATCACTCACACGGTGAGATCGCAGTCAAGGCTAACTTATATCGGAATAAAAATTGGAAAGGCAAAAGACAAGATACCGCCTAATGGTGAGCTATATTATTTCAAACGGAATGCTAAATCGGTATTACCTATTTCTGAAAGATAGAGCCGAGTGGAGGTTTATTCCGTAAGCCGTTGTTGCCGTTGGGCATCCCAATGGAGTCGGGCATACCAGAAAGTATAATACTTTGGATATCTATGAGGATATTCCCCCTTCACGAGGAACAAAACTTCAGATGTTATTATTCTGATAAAGTAGTTCTGGGATATAATAACAACAGTTACAGTGTTAATTACGCGTTTGATTACAGTAATCTTATTACGTAATAACTAACTAAGTACTTACCTATGCAGCTTTGACTCTATAACCTATATTAAATTAGTCTGTGCCTACTAGATGATGCCCACGGTTTCTTCCGTGAATTTTAGTTTTTAAAAATCCTCTGGGAACTCTTTGATTTTCCTGAGTAAAAAATAGATAATCTATATCCGTCTCCAGTATAAAAGCTATCTTTGTACCTTGAGGGGACAGCGTCCCAGAGAGACTTGTTTGGCTACGCCTTACCTTGTGTGAGAAAGAGATCCCAGGTATCAAGATACGCCGGCTGGCCCTTCCCCCCATCATCCGCGCGGAGTTGAATGTTTCGGGTGAGAGGCACGATGATTTTCATCAAAATCAGGCGCGCGAAAAGGGTTGAACAGTCGTTTGGGAAAATATTTTTGAGAAAAAACTACTATGTCTGCAATGTAAAGTTATTTCAAGTAATAACCTAGAAAGTGTCCAGTTCTCTTCGCCTTGAAGGTTTACCTATCAAAAAAAGGTAAAGAGTAGTTAGTTCACTAACTACTCTTTTTTTTATTGAAACTAAACATGAGGAACTAGGTACTTCTGTGCGTTTGAATCGCCCCGCACCACAAATGAAACTTAGATTCCAACTTCTGTGACAGTAATTGTATTGTCATTATACTACTACAGGATTTTTATATGTATATGTATATTCGGATCAAATTGGATTATAAGCTAATTATGTGTCACCCACAATCAACTCAACAACGGGGGTCAACTATGCAGGCTTAAGGTTTTTCGCGTCATACTTAGTTAATTATACGTAGGTACTTAATAATTATATACCTAAGAAGTATATAATTCCGGCAAACAGTTTCTTTTCCGTATTTATGGTAACTAGGTAGGTAGATATGAATGTATTTGTTTAAAAACTGCTGTAAAACAGAGGCCAGGCATGACGTAGCTTCAAGCGGTGTGTTCTGATTTTGGATGAATAATCTCAATTCTCACTCATTAGAATTTTATGTAGATCCATTGTACCCGCTATACGCAAATATGAGAGATAGTCACGTAATCGCAATCAGCGCTAGCCCGATCCGATCCGGAGCCATAGGCCAATATTTCGCGCCATTTGTGACAAAAATTTAAAACTACATAATAATATAAATATAATAATAGAAAAGCAATTTTCACTTCAGTCAAAATATTTCCGTGCGTTGATATATTTGGACGATTTGTGTGCGGTCGCGAGTAGCAACGTATATAAAGTTGGGTGAGCTTCACGCTTAGATTTCTAGTTTCTTTTATTATGCTTGCCCGACTTCATCACACACACGTTTCTACACGTGTATGTTTGTACATACACGTGTAGAAACAAAAATTATTTATTACTTTTGTGGTGATTTTGGACGTCGGTTCTTTTAATATGTTTGTTATTTGAAGCTAAGTGTAAGTAGTCATTGCTTGGTACCTAAAGTATCAATTCACTAGCAAGACTATCCAAATCCACACGGCTTAGGAGTTCAGTACTTTGCAGCATCAGGATTGAAGAGTCGGAATTTGAAATTCAATAAAAAAATAAAGTCACTCGGCATTTACAGTAAATATTATTTCACAAGCAACACAGTTCCTGAATCTCTATGGTTTAGGAGTGGGTTAAGGAGTACAGGGGTTGAATGAAGTCGTTGCTTGGTGCCTAGTTACAATATTAATTCACTATGAACACTTGCGAATCTTGATAACTTAGGCGGGCAGTAACTATGCAGCATCAGGATTAAGGAGTTTGATCCAGAAAATTTTATGGGACCACCACGGAAATTTTTATTGTTCACTAGCTGCTGCCCGCGACTTCGTTCGCGTGGATGTAGGTTTTTTAAAATTCCCGTGGGAACTCTTTGATTTTCCGGGATAAAAAGTAGCCTATGTGCTAATCCAGGGTATAATCTATCTCCATTCTAAATTTCAGCCCAATCCGTCCAGTAGTTTTTGCGTGAAGGAGTAACAAACACACATACAAACTTTCTCCTTTATAATATTAGTGTGATTAAAAAAATATTTGCAAATCAGTCCAGAAACCTCTAAAAAATCGGTGTATTTACCATATGAGTACATTTAAAAAAAAATATACGGGACGAATTGAGAACCACCTACTTTTTGGAAGTCGGTAACCTATGTCCGTCCCCAGGATAAAAACTATTTCTGTGTACAAACTTTCATCAAAATTTGTTAGGTGATTGTGATAAGGGGCGCCAGCCAGGTAACCTCGCAGTGTACCTGGATGCTGCTGGTCCCTTTTGGATGCGTCCGAGGGGAAGAGAAGGGGGAGTTCGGGCCGGTGCGCCCCGGTAACATGGCTAATAATTTCTCTTCGGAAATATTGTTGGCTATGGCTAATGACCTGGCAGGGGGGGAGGTTTCTCCGCGTGTCCCTCTGACTAGCAGAGGGCACAGTGGACGAAGCGGAGGATGGGACGCGGGCGACGTGCGCGTCCCAGGGTCGGGGGACGCACTTCGTTGGTGCGTCCCGGAGGTGCGGTGGTGGGGACCGAGCAGGTCCCCGGTGGAGGGTCTGCCTCGGCAGACGTCGCTGGCTGGGTCGCGGTTGTTTGCTTCGGCGTTCCCGTGACCCAGTCGCCAGGCGACGCGCAGTAGCGCCGCTGGGGTTTAGTGGGTATTCCGGTCGCCCCTTGGCCGGCGAGTCCCACATACCCTCCCTCAGCTGGCTGGCTGCCTCACGGCTGGCTGGCTAGCTTCCGGGGGGGATGCGTAAATGCATTCCCCAGCGTCAACAAAAAAAAAGGTGATTGTGATAACTAGGAGAGAGGCAGATAAACACACTTTCGCATTTATACGGATTAATATTACAATACATAAATAAATAAGTATTACTACACTGAAACAGCCGCATTAAGTCGCAATTCTTTGAAGAGCATCCTTGCATGCCTATTGTACCAAGGAACCTAGCTAGGTACCTGCCAAGTTATCAAGTTAATTGGACAATTAACTTTGTGGCACGTATAGGTATTTACGTATATTTCTAGTAGAGATGTTACGGAGATTCGATTCCGATTGATTTTGCAAATTCGATTCAGATTTATTTTGATCAGTAGTTATATCGGAGGTTAAATAATTCTAATGCTACTTTTCTTACATACAAATAGGTACCTACTATTTAAGATTTTAAATTCGATTTTCCTACACCTAGCTAATAGCTATATTATATTTTGAACGGATCATAAGAATAAAACTGATAAATAATGTGTCTTATTTTATTTTCTTAGACCTGCCCATCTTTCTTCTGCCTCCGCCTCCAATTCCGGTTTCGGTTCCGACAAAACAAATTTAAAACTCCGGTTCCGAATTCTGTTCCGATATAACTACCTTAAACTAACGGTAGTTAAATTCGCATCTATTCTATACCTGCCTATATTCAAGCTACGAGTAGTTTCGTGCCACCAATAGGTCTTATTTGTAAAAGTTCTTTAAAAATTTTCTAAGCAAGTAGTTTATTTCAAGACATGTTTTTATCATACAGGTATGGTAGAATGATAAAATTGATAAGCTTATAAATAAGAATAATATGTAATATTATCAGTGTGACTCTAATGCTCGTAACTTCGTTTGCGTGGATTTATGTCTATACTTATGGATTTTATTCAAAAAAATTGCGTCGATTCGTTGCTCCGTGATTAAAGGACAAACCAACAAACACACTTTCACATTTATTTATAGTATATACTATAATATATAAGATTGATTCTTATTTCTAATGTTTATCTGTAACGAACTGTAGCAGGATCACAAGAAACGTCGTCACGGAGCGTGCGCCCTGAAACAGAATTACCTACTTTAGGTAACTTATAGTTTAACATAATATTTTTACCCCAATCAACTTATTTATTACTAAATGAAGACGGCAACTGTCCCCGAGAATTTAGGTTTTTAAAAATCCCGTGGAAAGTCTTTGATTTTCTGGGATAAAATGTAGTGCTTATAAGTATGTCAATCTAGGATGCATACTGTCTCTGTATCAAGTAGTTGATGGCCGTAATTTTGTGCATATGGATTAAGGTTTTTGAAAAAACCCGTGGAAACTATGATTTCCCGGAATCCTACCAACCTAATGTACTATAATTACCTAATGTAGGTAAGTAGGTACTCGTGAAAGAATAATACTTACTTCCAACACCATCACGTAATCTAGCTTAAACAAACCATACGCCGTAAAAGTAGGTCGTTGATGAAGTATTTGTAGAGACAAATTAATTGCCTAGAACAAGCAGTATTTATGCATTAGATAGGTAGGTAGGTACATACCTATCCAAAAAATGGTACAAAATGGCACCTGTTAGTTAATTGAATAAATATTAAAGAATGTTTATACTTATAGACTTACCTCCATTTCTATCGTACTGCCCAGACCACTGTTTATTATTTGGTGTATTACCTGAGGAGTAACTAGAGCCTGGAAAACGTTAAATTGAAAATTTTTAAGTAGGTGCATACATATCTATTTTTTTTTACTTTGTACTAGAAAGTTGTAACAATGAAGATTAATAATCTAATAATAATTGAGATAATCTATTTACCTACTGTCTTCTAGAAATTAGAATAGAATTAATAAAAGTGAGAAGTAGGAAACTTACCTCAGTAACTGTTCTCTCGCTGAAATATATGCAAACTAACATAACGGCAATGGCATATACAATTTGCCAGAAAACATAAATTAAGAAATTAATGTACTTCTCGGGATCATGAAATAAACCTGATGCTGTTGCTTCCATAAAATAATAAAGATATAGTATAGTAAATAAAAGAGTCAAAAACATCATCATTAATATCACGAGCCCGAATTTATTGTTGGCAGTCTCGGTCGCTGCATACAACATGCCGTATATTCTTCCACATGCCTTTATCTTTTTACACAGATATTTATCTTTTACATTACAAATTGCATTCGGTACAGCCTGTTGTTGTAAACGAAATTTAAAAAACTCTGAAGACGTACGTAATCTTATTGAATTAAGAGCCCTGTTCAAAAATTTGTACCTCCTTTTCAAAATTAAAAGGTAAGAACAGTACTGTGCCGTTATTACAAAAATTATGAAATCTGTGAAAACCATATGAAATAGTTTTTCAGCTGGCATGCTCGTGCCACCACGAAGCGACATCCATACACTAAATATCCGGGTCCCACAAATAGAAACTTGGATGAGGAATAAATAGAAGGCCAAAAGCAGGCTATTCGAATAAATCATGGGCTCGTTCAAAGCTTGAAAAGCTTTATCTATTTCAATGATCAATTGGACATCTTCAGTACTTCCGCTCAAGTCAAAGGGCACCTTCCACATTGCGTACAACATGAAAACACAAACAGTAAACCTCTCTACGTCATCGCCGTAGCGTTGCAGTCTCGTATTGTAAAGGGCCCTTAGTATGGTGTGATCCTCCATACTAATTTTGAAAATGCAATAGAAATATGAAGTGTACCAAATAATAAAAGATATAAAACCAAACCAAGTAAATGCTGGAACGACTCTACTCTCGGGCGTACATTCTATCGTTATCACCGACGCGCCCGTTAATTTTCTTATGAATCGTATAAAATAAGCTGTTTCCACAATGTTTTCTTGCCGTTTTGGCTTTTGTAATAAATTCAACTTCTTTATTAAATCGTACATTTCAGTAAGGAGTTCTGTCCTCTTCTGGATGAGCTCACGGCACCGACTTCTATTAAAGTTTTAATTTAATGAAACAATTTAGTGTTTAACTGCTTTCATTATGAAAATTGCCTTACTACCTACGTGTTATCCATAAAGTGACAATTTCTTTAATTATAATTGCCTAAAATAACGCTGTGGGTCTACTTATCGAATTCTATAGATACTTTCAACATTATTTGGATAAGGGAAAACATTTGTAAAATTAGACAAAACACAATAAATAAAACAAGTTATGGTATTCGCCATTATCCAATGGATAATTAATTTTATTTCTTTTGAAAGTTCACATTTACAGTCCATTTTGTGATAACCTTCATTAAAGAACATCATAGGCATTATATATATTGTCGAGATTAACAAATAAATGGAGGCATTTTATGTACACAGGATTTATTATAGGTGTTGAAACTCTCTTCGCATTTATTTATAAGCACTATACAACTTTACATATTGTGATATTACAAGTACTTTAGTATAATATATTTCATACCTACTACGATATATCTCAATCTCGCTACCAAAAATATAACTTAATCGCAATACAACGTGCACTTTGATAACTAAGTGAATAAAAACTTACACAAAATAAAATTGTGCTCTTCATAATAGCAATCACAATTCTAGTACATAAGAGAGCGTTTTCTGACATTATCTCTTAATAATTAATTCACAATAAAAGGTCTCATTCGCTTATTTTTTATGTTGAAATTGAATATTATTCTTAGCGATTATGTTATTGCAGTACCAATGTTTTAACTCCATAACGCGAAGTACCTATATTATGAGCCTCAAGGGCAGCTAAGGGTCATAACTCATAACATGTGCAATGAGCACTTTCAAAAAGCGCACTTTAACAGCGAAGATAATGCCATGTTCCTTAAGTTTTAAATAGGTAAGGTTTTAAAATCGGCTACAACTACGCTATTGCTGTCTTAGGTAACTTTACGCTGGTGAATGTCTACACTTAAAAATCAATACAAGATGATAATTTCTAAGAACATGATCAATTGCAAAACAACCCAAGAATCTGTTAAACTTAGATTCAGTAAAAAATTCAAAAATATTCACATGTAAATTAATAAAATCAAAGGTTTGTTTGACGGCCTTAAAAAATATGACCATGCATAATATTGCTACGCCACTCAATGAAACATTTTTATTTTATTTATACACTGCACTAGTTTGGTGAATTAAAAAAAAAAGTTGTTCCTATAAGAATGGACGTAGCATAATTTTGTCGAATGTAATGACCAGTTGTCGCGTTTAATGGCACAACGTGAGTGAATAATTACGGTAGGTAACATTGAATTAGGTATTAATATTGCCACATAACTAGAGTATCATAATTTTATTAAGTATGTTTATTATAATGCATTTCATTTATATATAATAATTCATTGAATATTTCTCTTATCTATATCTTGGAAATACAATGTATTTTCATCCCTTCTTTCTATATAATTATATAGAAACTTTTAATATTTGTATGTAACACAATGCCACCAAATTATTCTATCCACACTGTAGGCTATTAATTATGTCATATGAAGAAAGGAACTAAGACGTTCACGGGTTTTTATAGCAGGAATCGTTTAACGGGTTATAAAAGAAGAAAAAACCGTGGAGTGTTATTATATTAGAGGGTGGAAATTGAAGATAGGACTGAAAGAGCACCCCTTTTGGTTTTTTCAATATATCAAACAAACAATACAAAATTTCGATATAAAATATTTTTTTATATACTTAAAACTTTTTATAGAGAATCTTTTCCAAATATTAAAAAAAAACCATGCAAAAACAGTTTAGTTTTTGTGCTGTTTCGCCAGTATCTTTTTTTTTTTTTGGAAAGTCATAGGCATTGCTGAAGATAAAAAAAGTAAATTAAATTTCCTCCAAAATGCTGGGCTGAAATATTTTTTGATTAAATTGACCAAGAATCAAGATATTATGGTCATTTGAACCTGACTCTTTTTTTTCGTATTTATCTTGTACGAATATTATTTTATTTAAAAAAATATTGTTTTATCCGACTATAAAAAAGGAGGAGGTTCTCAATTCGACTGTGTTTTTTTTGTATGTTTGTTACGCGATGACTCCGTCAAAAAATCCGTTAACGACAGGTGTTGCGATCAATTAAGAATTTTGTGTGCCTCAATGGTAGTATAAATAATATGTAAAACCTACTAGCAGGTTCCAATGGAGCCTAATATTAATAATATTGTATTTTGTACCTTAGTCAAATAGTAAGGATTTCAAATTGAGATGTTAAAAGTATGATGTAATCTTAGGACGTAATAGCTACACAACATATTAATATTTAGGAACATTGTAGCTAAAGTCTACAATTTTTTTTCCATTTTATTTAGAAACGGTCAAATAGATTAAAAAATATTATTATTTCAACTTGATTGGAATGTTTTAAAACAGAAGTAAATGCCATAGTCATAAAATAAAATAACTGAAAATACATATAAGTAGGTATTATATTAAAATAATAATGCTCAAAAAATTATTATATTTTATAAAATACTATACGTAATTTGCAAAGTTCTAGCCTTACTCGTTATCTACTTTATTCCCGCAGAGCTTTCTACAAACTACTAGTTAAGTTTTTTTTTTTAAATACATGGAAAGTAGAAACGTAGAATATCAATATGTTTACATTTCTTAAACAGCCATGGTAATAGATATTCACTTTGGGAATCAGAAATAATACTTATTTAATATGTGTGCCCTTATATCATTATGAACTTGTTCTGATAAATATTAGCTTCTTATTTTAAATCCTTTTAGCCAAAAAAAATATATTTCTAAAGAGTTCATATGTTATACGATTTAATTTATTTAGTAGCGCGAGTACCTAAGTATTTCAAGCTGTAGGTATATTTTTTTAGGTAGGACTATATTTATTTCATTATCATTTATTCTACTTCGTTCATATATTTTGAGTTACTATAAGTATTTTGCATTTTAAATAATGGTATTTATAGTTAAACTTTCGAATATACTTAATAATTTAAAGTATTCGTGATATATTTTAGAAAAAAGTATCACATTTTCAGGCAATAAAAATAAAGAACTGTAATAATTTTACTGGTATATTTTGCTTATATAACTTAGATTTTTATTCTACATAGTACTTTTGAGGCACTATTACAAAGCCAAGCCAATCGAAACCCTACCTTATTCTATAGTTAAAATTAAAAACAAAATGTATAATAAAATAAGATTCATTGAAATAAATGCATTTTTGTGACAGTAACCATAATCGAATAATTATATTATTGTGACACAGAAATAATTATTGTGACATAATAGAACAAGGGCGGTAGTTAAGTATATAAATTGAATTTGATCATAAACATATTAATTAAAGGTTTGGTCTGCTTTAGTATTACTCCTACCATTATTTGTGTTAACTATATACCGTATAGTAGACAAATACTAGATATATATATTTATTTATTTATCCCTTTTAAAGTGAAGTCTAATTGTGAATTATAAAGATTAAACATCTTATTTTTTCCCCAGCCTAAAATAGTAGAATTTAGCTGCCAACAGTGAAAATACTGATAATAAATGCACTTGTAAATGAACTAATTTCAAGTTAATAGCATAAATATTCTGATCTCACATTAGGTGTAATCTATGAACTTCAAACTGCCTTTCGACTACATATTTAATTGCCGCCTAAAGTAATGAAATACAACAGCCGCAATTATTTATATTTTACTGTAATCGTTTAACATTAACCTAATATTTTTGATAGCACAACATGTTTAGGATCTAAACATACTACGTGTCGAAAGTTCTTTTTTTAATGTATTACATAATAATATGTGATGTATGAATTGATAACTTTGGTTCTTTCAAAGTAAAATGCCAATATTATTTTGGTGTTTTTACTACATAGGCTAGATAAATGCTAATGCTATTGTGGAGCCCAATGACAAAAGCTATTGTCTATTAAAGATAACACAATGATTTTGTGTCAATTTTAGCCTCTAAAAATACTTCTTATTTGCCCCTACATATAAAGTGTAATTTCTAGCTAATCAATCAAAAAAAAATATATTATAATCATGATAAATAGATTAAATTAATAAGTAATCACAATGTTTTTTACGAATCAATAAAAAATTGTTATTGATCTGAGAAGTATACGGAAATATGACTACACGATATTATACAAAAAAGCTAGACATAAAGAAAATTTAAGTAATATAAAGTATCTAGAAAACCACAAACGTTCGTTTGATTTAAGAAATTATTCAGCCATAAGTAAAATCATTAGTTTTTAAAATTGGTTCCTTAATGCAACTGATAAGGTATAATTTTTGATGAAAGTGCCTAGTATGCTAGTGTTCATTTAATAAAAAGAAATATCCTGCCGCAAGTTATTAACTTTTAACTGACTGACCGTTTTATGAATGGGGCTACAGCTTCGTCGCCATTTTCATTCTGCTCACCTTCTCGATCTTCGTCTCGCTACGGAGCTCGCCGGTCACATTATTCAGATTCAGCATATTATTAAAACTAAGTAAAGCGATGCCTTCATTAATCATGATTTATATTAGACACAACTGGTTTGATAGTAAGTAGTAACATCTTAATTAATTGCCAATGGAAAATAATAAAGTTTTAATAGACAACAGCTTCAGTCCAATAAAGACACTGGGTACAACCAGAAAAATCTTAAATATTCCTAAAGCTTTAAATGCAATAATTTACTAAGCATTTATGTTTTTGTGATGTTTCTTGATAAAGCTACAATTCTAAAAGTTTTAATTCATCTCATTGTGTTTTGTTTGACTGCACGCATTCACGCACGTAAAAGTATACTTAAAAGATAACTTATAAAAATATAAACTTAACTTAATATTCCGCACTTATTATACGCAAATAATAATAGTTACTAATAATAACAAACACGCAATCGTTTCCATATCAACTCAGCACGGAACACATTGCACATTCACTTTTGTAAAGCTCAAGTCTAAATATATTTTAAAATCACATCTCATTAAATATCTTTGGATACAACCAAATAAAATTATTTATATATAGCGTACAAAAATACAAAAAATATACAAGAATGTCAAATATACTCCAAATAGAATAAATTGACTGTAAACCAGACAGTGGAACTACGAGTACGTCGCGCGTAATCGAAACGCAAATTGCGCACGCGTTGATATTATAGTAATAGTATACATATTATAAAGTTATAATAATGATATCCAGGAAAAGGGTCATCGCCTTAAACTCTATTTGCACTAAAGGCTTGCATCAGATTGCTATAATTAAGAGAATAAGGTAATCTAATAAACATTCGCTAGAAATTGTTGTTACAATAATTGAGATTCAACGGTCACAGCAGATCATGCACATGAGATGTATCAAGGTTGGTGATGAGAGTTTTCATGAAGGTCATTTCTTTGCGCGCGTTCTCGAGTATGACCCGAGGGTCTTGCGACGTGCAGCGAAGGCAGTTGGGGGCGAAAACCATTGCTAGGTTAGCGGAATCCATTTTGGTTTGACTTACCACTTCTGGTGCGCTGAATTGTTGTAGAAAACTTATTAAATATGTAAGTACCTGGAAATCAAATAAAACTTCTATTAATAATATAAATATATACGAAAAAGGTCGTAAGTGCGACAGGTTTTTGATGCAATAGGTTCGCGAAATTGCTACTCTAATTCTGAGGAGTACATCGGCGGCGTATAAAAGTAGAACAGATTGGAAAAGCGAAGGTGAAACACTCACTAGTCGATTCAGCGCCGGCAGCCGCTGAAGCGCGCGCGTGCAGGCGGCGAAGTCACAGCCGGCCGCCACGCACGCGCCGTACAGTGCGTCCGGGATCAGTGGCTCGTACAGCTCGCGGTACCACAGCTTGAGCAGGCTTGCGGGCGCGTGAGCATCTGACGAACGAACATTTTATAAAACCTGATAGGCAAAGCTGTAATATGATTTAGGGAGGAAGGAATATTTGGCCGGCAACGCATCGGCGGTACCTCTGGTGCTGCAACTGTTCATGGGCGGCGGTAATCACATCAGGTGACCCGCCTGCTCGTTTGCTCGCTATTTTTTTGTAAAAAAAAGGCTTCATAGGTATAAACATCATCAAACTATTGCCAGCCCATTACAGCTGCACTCTCAGAATGAGAAGGATTTTGGCCGTAGGCCACCACGCTGGGCAAGTGCGGCGGATCTTCAACACAGATAAACATCACAGGTGCGCAAAACAATCCTGTGGCATCTAGTATACATACACGTGACGGCTCCGAATATCATATGAGATGTAATAGTGTGAGCATTTGAAACTTGTACATTACCCAATAGTTCTATGCTTATCTGATGAAGATTTATCCCCCTTGTAAAAACTTACTTCGATGTAATAGTCATCAATGATATTAATTAACTTTATCAAATTACGTAAATGATTGCATTTCTCTTCCTCCTCATTACTTAATGTTATCGAAACTATCTGTTAATCGCACCTGTTAACATAGAAGCGTCGGGCAGTTCCCAGTTGTCGATCTTGGCCTTGAGCGCGTTGACTTCGTCCACGTCGGCGGAAACGCGGAATATGCCCTCAGTTTCCCGGCCGTTCAGCGCCAACACTTGTTGCGAAAGCGCAGTCTGCACCCAGGGGAGCTGCCGCGCCGGAAAGCGTTCGCGCTGAAGCGCCATTACCTCTGATAGTGTGTTGCCGAACATCGACTGACGGAATATTTGAATCTGTGCAACAAATGTTTAATAGCTTCTTAATCGAGTAGCAAGGAACCCTGTATTTATGGGATAGAAACTCTACACCCATTCGATAATCCGATATCTTTCTGGTAATATTAAATGATAAAATCAATCTCCTCGCGGTCGCTGAGCGGTCAACACTTGTTGAGAAAGCGCGGTTTATACCCAGGCCAACTGCCGCGCCAGGCAGCTCACAATAAAACTATTCAGCACAATACCGCAAATTAAGGATAGTATCCTTATAGTGTGACAATACAATCTCTTAAAACCAAGATAAGTAGAATCTAGAAGTCGTCACTTACTCTTGCTTGGTCAATATCTTCAGTACTAGGTTTGCGGGTCGGCTTTTTTCCACCGAATCCTATTCTTTCCAGTCGTTTACATGCTACGCTCGCATAATGTGACACTTGGACGTGAATCGGCCATTTTCCAACCTAAAAAGAAAGTTAAACGATTTAGTAACTGAAACGTCGAGCAGGGTGTGTAAGAAATACAGTACGCAAAGAATTTTTAATGCGTCAAAACTGTTTTTACCAAATTATCAAAATTTAAAACAGTAAATAAATTCTGGGTTTCTTGACAAAACAAAATCTCAACAAAAATAGTTTGGCCTTCCTTAGATAAATAGCAAAATATGTCAAAAACATTTATTTTTCAAAAAATTATAGATCAAGAAAATTTTCACAAATCACGTCAAGATAAAAGTTCGAAATAACATTAAGTTGGTAATTTTTACAAATGCTGAGATAAATAAGGATTTCCAACATAAAAAATGCATATTACACTCTTATTGATATCATTATTATATACCTCGGGGAAGCAATCAGCAAAGGCAGGGTCTCGATGTCGATTCACGTAATTGGTCAGCGCGGGCTGGAAGGCGGGCGACGGCGGGACGAAGGCAAGGCACACTGCTAGTAACTCCCACCCTCGAAGAAGGGAATCCCGCAAAGGATTTTCCGTTGTTTGTCTACACAGCTGAACATACAGTTCGTCTCGTAATCTGTGAAATTTGAAGATCATTAGTATTCGTAGTGAAATTCGTATTAATGGGGAAATGCTTAAGTTACAATGAGTCAAATTTGTTTAACAATTTGTATAAATATATTTAAGGAATGTGCAACATCCATACAAACTCAAGAGAGTTTCAGGATGTCAAGTGGAAACAATATGTAAACTATACTTTGGTTTAAATAAATAAATAAATATATATAAAAAAAAATGGGATCGTCGTCGTCAACAGATACGTGCACTACATATATAGTATTACATATACTACTACTACATATAAAGTACTATACATCACACAGGATAAAGGTCTCTTGTAAGCAAGAGAAATATGCGGTGTAGATTCGTGCACGAACTCAATAGATATGCATCCAATCGTTAAGTTAAGGAGCAAAAATTTACACAAATCCCTTGTTGATGTAGGCGGAACAGGTCGATGGCCACCTTCTTGTGCATAAACAGTGACTCACTTCTCATTGGTGAAGGTGGCATGCAGGATGTCCTGCGCGACGGAGTTGAGCGTCATCCCGGGCCGGGCCTTGCGGTCGCCCATGTAGATCTGCACGAGGCGGAACAGGTCGATGGCTGCCTTCTTGTGCGCCTTGTCCCAGTCCGCGCCCACCATCGGCGCGCTGATGGAAGATGATGTCCACGACAGCATGTCTCTCACCGATGCCTGTAAACATGACGCTTGTCAAAACTTCTCAAAATAAAATGCCATTTTAAAGCCTAACAGCCATTTATAGCAAACTGTTTTGAGGTCTTCAATGAAAATGATAAACATTATCCGTTTAGTAACTATTATTTATCTCGAACACTAACATTTATTTGTTTTTTATTATTTTCTTTAACAGTGGCAGAGCGCGCAGAAGTTAGTGCTACATTGTAGAGATAATTCAAAAATTCAAAATATTTTTATTCAACTTTCAAAAGTACTTTTGAATCGTCAAAAGTATCTACCACTGGTTCAGAATGCCTTTCCTACCGAGAAGAACCAGCAAGAAACTCGGCGGTTGCTCTTTTCAAAGATTTTATATACAACATTATGCCATGTATAAAAGTAATTTCTGGAGCGAGCTGCAGGGCAAATCTACGCTTTTTTATCATTATGCATGATAGAGATCAATATACTCTGTATATAAATTCGCTGATCGACCCATAAACCACGATACGATTTTTAAGCCACCTATACTCACTTTTCTCCTAAAGATGCCCTTGTTGAAGTTGAGGTGGTCCTTGGCGAAGATCTCGATGTCCTGCTCGGGCGGCGGGTGCGAGTGCGGATGCGCGTGCGCGGAGGGCGCGTGCGCGCGCACGGGGCTGTACAGAGCGTCCGCGCGCGCGCCCGGAGCCTCGCCCGCCGCGCCCGGCCCGCCGCCTAGCGATGACGTCTACACCAAACATGACTATTAGTTCACACACTCACAGTCAAATTGGCATTTAACATCAAATGGCATGACGCCGTGGATTACGTCGATCATGGCAATTCGTGACGGTATGTATCCAGACGTACATATTCCACACTAACGATCAAATTTTGTTATCAATCCAACTGACGGGATGAACTGATCGTGTGTGACGGACGTTAGGCTCCCTGTACATATACTCGGAGTCGCACCGGCAGCGCCGATTTTTAGTAAGAGTCGCATAATATGAGCCTTACCGGCGTCGCACCGAATAATATATTTATCTTGATTCTTGATTTTGGCGGATGATTCATCAAATCAATTCTTTTAAAATATATCTCCTGCACATGCGCAGTTTTTTTTTCACCGATAAAAAAAAATGCAATAAAGAATCAACTCACCCTGTGTATACCCGGGGAAGGCTGTCGATCACGCTCGAATCCGACAAATGTATTATAATAGGAAACTCCATGGTTCATATATTCCACGTCCTGCGGCCTGTGCGCGTACGTATGCGGTAAATATACGCCGGAGCCGTCGTCATCGTCCGGTGTCCGGGCGCCACCGTCGGACGACTCATTGTCGGGTTCGTGTCCGGACAACGAGCGGGATTCGGAACCGGAACGCGACCGCGATGTGCCAGATTCGCCATCCGAATCAGATCCACCGGTATATCGCCCCCTACCTAATAGAAAGTTATACGTAAGCATACTAAATTGTTATTCGTTTTCTAATAAGGGGCCTCCTATTTATAAGTTATCACCAAAAATCGGGATTTAAAAACTGATCTTTCTAAAAGAATGCTACATAGGATCAAAGTTCTTAGTTTGGATGTATGCAGGAACATTTTTTGGCGTGTTCACTAGCAGCAAACTGCAGTGGCTCGTCTTCCATAGGCCTGTATATTCTGATCAATATACTCACTGGACAACTTAGCCTGCTGTATGATGTAGTCCTGCAACGGCAGCAGATGCTGCATGCCGCGCAGATCCCAGTTGCAGTAGAGCGGGGAGCCGCCCCCGTCCTCATCTTCTTCCTCGCCGTCCTGCAGTGGCTCGTCTTCCACAGGTCTTTTATGCCCTGATCATAACAAAAATTGGGAGTACAGGGAAAAGAACTTCCGATTTATTTTAATGTAAGTCCGCCATGTTGAATTTAGCAACGTCGTTTCATTCAGCACTCTGGAAACCCTCGGAAGTCAAAAAATAGTCAGCCATCTTGAATTTCGAAAAGACATCGTTTTCGTAATCAGCACATTAAAACCCCTTTGAAATGACAACCATATCGATAAGTCAAAAAAGAAAAACATATCAGCCGTCTTGGATTTAAAAATGTACACCATTGAAGTAAAAACAACACCAGCAAAAAGAATTTTGGCTTATGGAATGGTTAAATGACCGACGAAATCATGGCAATACATTGATTACTTACTGATGAATTACTGGATGTTTAAATAAAATCACTTACGTCGTGATTTCGTACGATCTCGCGGAGCCGTGGTTCTTTCAAGGCGTTGATTGTGCTTCTGCACATTGGGTTCCGTCAGAGCCGGTTCCAGATTGACGCATTTCAGCTTGTAGTTTACTGGTTAAACAAATGAGAACTCAATATTGAATTAACATAATTTACAGTTTTATACTTTTTTTCCTTATAGGTGAAACAAACAGAACCCACAGCCATAGGGGCGAGCCGTAAACGATCGATTTTAGTGATCGCGACTAATGTTCTTGATTACGAGCCCACAACAGTTATTCTGTGAGTTATTTCACACACAGTATCAATACAAAAACTGCTCGATCGCCTCCGTTATGGCCGCTTTGTTTCCACATCGCGATGATCACGAACGCAGTTAACTTTATATCGCAAAAGATTATTTATTATTTAATTAATCCCTAGAGAGGAAGTTAAGTATGCTACTAATTTCTCAACTAGATGGAGAAGCTAGTTACACACAAGTAGAAATAAACAATCGATGAACGTTGTCCAGTCGTTAGCCGAAGAAAACCACAGCTGTCCGACGATACCTACGACGTCTTCTTGCTCGGCGTTCATTGGTCCAATTCAGCTGATGTCGTTCACAACTCTCACTCGTTCACCAGTACTCACCAGCGGCGACGTTGTCTTGCTCGTTGGCGGAGGAGAGCCGCATGAAGTTGTGTGGCGGCTCGTGCGGCGGCGTGCGGTGTTTGCTGCTGCTACCGGACGACACCGATGTTTTGCTCGACGTGTACCGCTCCGGCTCGGCCTGCTGGCGTCTAAGAAAAACACAGAACATGGGACATCGTCTCTTAAGGGTTATTCTGCCACGCAACTCGATCAAAAACTGACATCTCGTAATGTGCAATCGCTGCTACCAAATCATGAGTCCTATCGCGTGCGAAAGTAACAAGCATTGCACCCAAGACGTAAAGTCAACTAAGGTTACAGAATCTCCTTGTCGAGTCTTTTGTCAAATTTTTTGTCAACTGTCTTATCAAAGGCCTTGTCAAATATTTTGTAAGTGTTTGTCAACTGTCTTGTCATATTACCTAGTAAACTCCCTGGGGGGATGCCAGCTGGAGGCATTATGTCGCAGGTCGAGACTCGTTTGACGGAAAGGCTTGTCTACGCTGTACACGGCCTGTTTCTCCGGGTACCGCTCCATCCGTTCCAACTCTGCTAACCGCTCTTTATCTAGATGCCTAAAAAACCAGAATTTTTGAAAGGTTGTATTGAACTCCAAATTTCAAACCAGTACCTGATTTTATTTTTTTAATGTTAGCTTGTTCAATGGAAACCACGTACCGGAAAAGGCAATGTTAGAAGACAACAATCTCGTCCGATGACATCACCAGGCTTGGGGGAAAAACTGGAAGAGACTCGCCCAACACTACGAAGAATGGCGTGCAAATGAGGAGGCTTATGTCCAAAATAAGCCTATGTTATGTTTCGGGCTGTGCCACACGTGATACTGTTTATTGATTTTTTTAAATGTACCAGAAAGTTGTAACAATAAGAGAAAAAGAAAGAAATAATGGACAGGGAAGCACTTATGTTTATAAGAGATCTCTATTAGTGACCCTCTTAGTTTTAAAGGGAGTACTACAAAGTTTATTGAGGATGGAGGAAGCACCGGGACAATCAACCCTTGGGTGCAACATGTAATGTTTGGCACAATTTACAAAATAAACATTCTATCTTTCTTTCAACATTGAATAAGGAAAGGCTGATAAAGAAGCAGGCAGTTTGTGGTCTAACCTGTCTGAGAATCTCTCTCGGGAGTGCCGGGAGAGGTGATGCGGTCGCTCCAGCGAGTGCAGAGCGCGCGCCCCGTCCGCCGCCAGCGATATCGACGACACGAGGGAAGGCCGCGCCGCACTCGCCTACGTGCAAATGGATACAGATGATCAATCCACGAGGATGTTGTAGCATAATTATTGTGCAATTAGACGATGCCTGCGACTTCGTCCGCGTAGATTTAGATTTTTTGAATCCCGTGGGAACTATTTTATTTTCCGGGATAAAAGGTTGTCAGTTTCCGGAACGCAAGCTACCTCTGTACCTTTCGTATATATATCGGTTAAACGTGTAGGCTTTTCAGAATGTCATAGAAACTCTTTGATTTTCCGGGATAAAAAGTAGCCTAGTAATAATATTAGTATGGATTAAGGCGTCTACTACAGACGAGTCGGGCCGCAACTTTGAGTTTATGATTATTAATTATTATCTACCTTGAACTGAACCAACCTGTAAAAAAGGCGTTGGTTGCGGCTTTTGCAAAGGACTACTCGGACTTTGTGGCGATGCAGAATCACAAGACGAACCTCCGGCCGACTGCTGTTTTAACTGTCAAACAAATAAATCGAATTCGCAATTAATTTTCAGTACCAGACAGGAAAAATTACAACTCGAACTTTTACAATCTCTTCATAGGGCGTCGCCTCTATCACTCATACCTGTGACTGAGAAATTCTCTAAAAAATTGAAGCTACCGATTATCTCTTACTAAAGTTTGATGTCTCTTCTTTCCTGCCAGGTATTGTAACTTTTTAAACCGGCAAAGGATGTGGGTCGATGTAAGAGCTGTTTTGGGCTATTTCTTTTGGTCTATCAGTCTATAGTTGATCATTACACCATTTTATAATCAAACTACGAGGCGTTGCGAAGGTCTGCAGTCTGCATGCCTACATAATCGAAATTCCACGGATTCATACAAAGCGATTTGCTTCCTCATTTCTAATACGCACTGCTAGAATATGCAATGCTCTTCCGGCTTCCGTTTTCCCCGCTTTCTATTGGTACCTTAAAAAACACTTAAAATCGTCCCATTCCAAACAATAGGCAACTATTTTTTTTTAAATCATTTATTGTATGGTCAAAATATCAAAACACACTTTGTGCAGACAGAATCAGCCACAATATCAATAACGAGATGACATTTTGTGACTGATAAAGAAGTACGTGCATAAACGCATCTAAAATGAAGACTTAAAATTGTCATTCTTTTTCCCTCTTCTATTCTCATGATTTGGCATCTTCTGTCTAATTCATCAGCAAGAACGCGTTTTATACGCCATGTAATATGAACCTTACATATCTATGCTTTTATTATGATAGCCCTTTTATCATTAAAATAACGCTTTCTCTTCCAATATACTTCTCTCATTGAATCAATCAATCAATCAAATATTATACCTTACGTCTCGTTAACGGCGTACTTTCGACGGACTTGAAATACTTTTCGTGCATGGAATCGTCCGAGGCATCCTTCCGAGGCGATATGAAACTACCGCTGCGGTTCAGACCTGCAATCAGATAAATCTTTAGAACTTTATCGAACTGAAATACCGAATTACCTATCTGAATTACCTGTTTGTTCTAACTTTGAGCTAGACGCAGGAGGGGCTCGCTTGTTCATGTGATTCGAGAAATATATCCACAGCGGCGCGCCCCTCCCGTAACTCTTATCTCGTAACAAGGATCTCTTTGTGGAGTGAGACTCGTATTGCAATCTCGCGCATTTACGATCGTAAAAAACTGGTCAATTGCGAGTAAGAATGGCACACGAAGGGTTCCGTACCACAGTACAAGAAACAACACAGATTTTTTCCTTTACTTGTACTAGACATTGCTACCTGCCAAATTTGATAATTCTGGGTCAACGGAAAGTACCCCATAAGTTTGACTCCCTTAACTGGGTTTGACAAAAAGACAGACAGATGATGACCTTTTCCCAAATCTGTTTATAGTCCAAGGACTACGGGACCCAAACTGAAACTACGCATGATCTGAAACGGAGCGTCAGGTATAAGTACCAGAGTGCGGGGACCACTTGTCGGGCTCGTGGGGCGGCGCGGGCTGCACGACGCCTCGCTTGCGCAGCTGCGGCGTGACCACACCCGCGCCGCACGCCGCCGCGCTCAGCTCCTAACAATTTTATTGATATTAAAAATTACCATCTTCCTAATGCATCATATTAAGGAAAAAACTAGTCAAGAGTATGCGTGCGTAGCGTGAAGCTTACTTGTAGTTTCTGACCAAACCTTCAGCTTCAGTCAACCTTCGACCAAAAAACCACCCCATCCAAAATGGGCCGAAGTTTAGGCCAAAACCGAAGGTTTCTAACAAGTGCAGAAATTTAATCGTTATGAATGCACGAGAGCGCAATGGAAAACTGAGACTAATGATTTTATTGTGATTGTTAATTACTTTTTAGTAAATAAATATTATATAATTGACAATATTTTGAAGCGTTATTTACGGTTTATGGAAAGTTTTGTGATTTATGAAGAATTTGTTAAACCTTGGGTTTCGTCTTTGACTTCGACCGAAGGTTGTGCCGATAGCAGATTAATCGGCTACTAGTGGAGCTAAAACCACTATATAAATACTCCATCATACTGTTTATTAAATTTTCACATAAAAGTTTACAACAAACAACGCAAATTACACAACGACGCCGTATTTTTCAACGCCCGAGACTCCACAGACCACATCGAACGCAGAGCTGTTCACAGGTAGCCGCATTTCCGCATCACTACTTAACTAACCTGCTTTCGTCGCTGCTGCGCGCTGCTAATGCTACTGTCGGAGGAGCGGCCCGAGTCCGTGTGGCGACACAGCGCAGTCGTGCCGTCCTCGCTCAGGCGCCCGCGCCGGCTCTCGCCGCTGTTCCTGCAGTTCACACCACTACATACTGTCAATTAATTTGCAACCAACCACATCTATACACTGCCGGGTCGCCGGATTTAGAAGAATCTAGTAGTTATAGTATACCGGTTGTAATAAGAATGCTAGCAAAAACGAATACAGGCTGATGATCACTGATAAGATGCCACAAAAAACACGAAAATTAAAAAAAAAACAACCTGTAATTTTAAAAGTTTGCAATGTATTGTAAATAAAACATCTTACTGACGCTAGAGGTCAACGAACGTTGCAGAAACAGATGCCGTGGGATTACCCCGAGTTTTGGACGCTGTACATTGCATGTTGAAAAATACTAAATCTCTAATCACTATAATAAGTTAACCCAGTGCTCAGTAAAACGGACTGTGGTTTTTATGGCACTGAATGTAACAAAAATATCCTGTATATTCTAAGTTTAATAAATAAAAATAAATAAATAAAATAACTAAATCTACAAGTATAAGGCAATGTATTGGATTGTGTTTAGGTAGTATTATAATAGCTTTTCGCTAGCATTCTATTACACCCTGTAGGTATGCAAAACCAAGTCTATCAGCTGTTACCTTTTCATGGCCCATCCATTTAACCAATTTCACCAGGTGCAAAGAAAGCTAGATTCCCAGTTCCCAAAGGATTTTTAAAAACCTAAATACACATGGTCCCCCCCAAAAAAAGTTCCCAAGGGATTTTTAAAGACCTAAATCGGGTGGGCATCGTCTAGTTTTAAATAAATAAAAGTAGTATAATTACTCACCTGTGATGATAATGACCCCTCCTTGTGCGAACAGGACTAGTTTGTGTTATGGTAACATTCTTAGTGTTGTTTGGTGAAAGCTTACTGACACTTGCTGTGGTAGTATTACCATTGCTACTGATTGGCTCAAGCATACAAGGGACCTATAAGAAAAAAAAACTTTTAACAATGGTGGTATAGTTGAGAGGCAAATCAATTTGCCAGTTCAGCAAAATTGATCCAATTCAGTAACCAGATGGGTGGCCGAATTTACAAGTCTTTACTTGGCTTTTACCTTTCCTCTTACCTTGGACGGTTTATGAAACTGTCAGTTATAATCCCTAATATTTAAATGGTTGGTTATGATCCCTAACATTTGAATAGTTAGTTATGATCTCTTATCTTCTGAATGGTTGGTTATGAGTTTTATGATCACTGACATTTTGATCTTTGAATATGAAATGGTCATTTGTTAGGCAAGACCAAATATGCAGTATTGCTCCCTTCAACATTACCACAAATTCGGCCTTGTCTCATGCCTTGGAGTCATAAGTGCAATACTGCTTTTCTTAAATTTTTCTTTATTATAAATAATTTTTGGTCATATTTTATATGACTGAAGTATGAAGTAAAGAAAACTATTAATTTTTTTATTGCTAAATTTTCACATTTGCTATATTGAATGCTGAATGACAAAATACTGGAACCTAAATGATATGATATGATAATGAGAAAATAACAGTAATAAAATATACAAGATTCTTTATAAATTGAAGTTTATGTAACATGTCAATCTGATGCAATTTGAGAAGGTTAATAATAAAATTATTATATGATTGCAACACACCTAATAGTTAAATCAATAGCAAATTGAGTGTGGAAATCCCTACATGTGCCCTGCTTGATTGATTTCTTGATGAATATCCTATTTTTCATGATAACTGACCTGTGGTGCTGCTTGGTTAGTTTGTGTGGATGTTTCTCGCCTTTTTTGTGGATCTGTGTTTTGTTTTAAAGTCTGCAATTTGGCCAAAGGGATGATATCACAATCTGTAGGCCTGTGCCAAACAGTGGTCTGAAAATAGCAGTATTATTTTACCTATTTGTCATTGAAAAAAAACAGCAATATTTCTCTACCAAACAAAATGATACATTAGTGACTAGTGATACAAAACAGATTTTATGATTCAACAAACCTGGTACAATTACTAAATATAAAATACCTGTGTAGATGCATTGTAGTAATAAAATCTATGTGTGTTGATGTCAAACAACTCCCACCATTGAGATGAATCAGTGCGCTTTACTTTTACACCCTGAAACAATTAAATGAATTCTAGAGAATTTCTTAATAAATAAAAGTAATTATGCCATAGATATGTAAATTATGCAAGCTAAAACTACAGTATGTAGTTGGGCTAAGACTACAAATTTTTAATGCTTCTTAAACCAATAATATCTGATATTATGTAGAGTTACAAACGTCAATGAAAAGGAAATACAAACTTTTAAGCCTAAAATGAATAATTGAACTCTAGAAAAGTAACTGTCTAAGCTAAAACCAAGCTATATAATTAGGCAAAAACTACACCTTTTTAAGGCTTCTAAAACCTACAATTTCTGACACTGTGTACAGTTTTAGCGAGTAAATGAAAACCGAATTATTACCTCAGGAGGATCCCAAACACATTCACCAGTTGTTAGGTTAGCATACATATGTTCCTTTGTCTTCGGTTCTATTATCTCCACCCATTCCACCCTGGAATAAAACATCGCTGCTTTTTGAGTAAATCACAGTTATACTACCGCACTGTAGCAAACTAATTCAGGGCGTGACATTAGTGATTTCCGCGTACTTTATTGATTTTACAACTTTCGAACAATTTTCGGAAACGATTTGACATCGCATTTTAAAAAGTTCACTAATAATTATGCAGGATTACCTTTCGGACGACATTTTAACAAATTAAAGATATTTATTTTCTTCTTCATTTAAGCATTATAATCCATTTCTAACAAAAAACCGAACGGGTGAGATGAGAAATCATCCATGTTGAGTGTTTACACTTTACCACCGACCAGAAACAAAAGTGCACTTTACCACACTTTACTTCGCCCCACAGATTATATCGTTCAACAAGCAATAAGCATTTTTTTGGCATTATGTCAACTCTATAATATCTACAGTGCTACATGCTTGGGCTACATGGATCTTTTAGCGCGTGGCTAAAATCGTCACTAACGCCGCCATTTTATGAAATGTCATGCTGTGTGGTGTTGCAAAGAGTTAAGAGGACTTCGTCTGTGTTGGTGTTAGCTGGAGCGCGTGCTCTGCCTTTTTGGAGTGTTTTTTTATTAAAACCGACGGAAACTAAAGGGGGTGCCGTGCGTGTGTCGCCGAGCGCCGGTACAGACGGGGTCCATTACTATAGTTTAATTAACTTGTTACAAATTACTACAAACTTGACATTTGCTAATCTTTGTAAAGCCAGACGAGAGAGAGAAAAAAAAAGAGCTCAGAGGTACTCTGTGGATCTTTGTGTATGGTGTAAAAAGTTGGTTTTCAAATCAATTTTTCAATAATTTCAGTTTAGTTCTGCAAAAAGTACTTTTTAAATAGTAAGTACAGCATTTAAATATTGTAAATTAGAATTGTATTTACAATTGCAGTCACAATATTTAAGACTGTAATTCAAAATCAATGATGAGAATTCTGTCTATTAACCTTACAAAATGCCGGCGCATTATTTATGCTGATTCATATAAAATTATTATAAACAGACTTTTAAAGAGGCTTTCATCAGGAAACTGTGAGACAAAACTTGTCCAACCGATTAAACTAGTTAAGGGTCTGTATCACTTGTATTTTTCTCTAATTGTATAGTTATAGAATTCTTGTACTTACGTACCTACATGACTCTCTACGGGTACCTACTTTATGGGTGCCTGATGAAAGTTTCATGATCCTCGTTACTGGGATCCCGAGACTAAAAATTCCTTCATCAATTCATATTTGGGATTTTTTGGGATAAAATGCTATGTGCTCCTTTCTTCTTCAACTCTCTGATAACATATAATAAAAATTAGAATAATACAATATTTAAATAAAGCTGCAGTACCATTCATAAAGATAATAAGAAAAGGGCAGATAACTTGTGTGGTTAAATTTAAAAAAAGTCACTACTTTGTCAATGCTAACTATGATTTATATTTATACTGTTTTTGTTCAATATGTGACATTATATCAATATAATTTTCAGCGATGGAGGACAAGTCAATTTTCCTTTTGCCGAACAGCCAAAGGTTTGTTGAGCTGGATAGCTCTCAAGCATTTACAAATTTATCCAAAGAGGAAAAACTGTATGCTCACTATCTAAGTCAGGTAAGACAATATAATTTTTTAAACAACTAAGTACCTAATCAAGAAATTGATTAATGACAAGTTTAATGTATAGAAATAGAAAAGTTTCAATACAAAGCTTCTGTAGCATTGTTATGCTGTCACCCCGGATAGTAAATTCAAGTAAAATAAAAATTTCATTTCATTTATTTTTAAATTAATTTTGTTTATTCAGTGGCATATAAGTCCTTGACTGCAATATCACCTGATAGTAAGTGTAGATGCAGTTTGAAATTGACATAATGGATGGTGTAACCTGGAATTGATTTCTATTTACAGGCTGCCTGGAATGGTGGACTTATTGTGCTCCTTCAAACAAGTCCAGAATCTCCAAAGATCTTCTCACTTTTGCACAGAATATTCATTGCAGAGGCTCTAGAAGATTTAAAAAAATCGTCCATTGCAGCAGGAGTTTCAGAAGATGATTTTCAGGTAGTCACAAAAATGTGAAACTGTGTTTGTTTGTTGTGTTGACCATCAATCGTGCTGCAATGCAGTTATGGATCGACATGATTTTTTACAGTTACTTTTTATCCCAGACAATCAAAGAGTTCAGAGTCCATGGGATTTTGAAATATCGATGTGGGCAAAGTTATTATTTGAGTCATGTTTGTTTTAAAAATAACAATGGCACAATTTTATTTGAGAAATTACTAGATAAACTTGATAGTAAAACCACACTTCCCTAGTAGATAGCAGAATTTATTTTTGTGGTTAGATTGTGTGTTTCAATAATTATGAATTATGATGTCTTATTTAAGTAACAATCATGTTATACTTTATTACACCACAATGTACATGTAATGTATTTATAATGAGATGAACATCAAAGTCAAATCTATTAAGCCTGCATTGCATCATGACATGATTTTAATTTTATTTTCTAGGCATTTTTGGTATATGCTGGAGGACTATTTGCTAACAGCGGTAATTATAAAGGATTTGGAGACACAAAATTTATCCCAAATCTCTCAAAAGAGTCTTTTGAACTGATAGTGAAAGCTTCAAAAGCTTATGAAAATGATGGAACACATATCACCAAGTTGTGGGAAAATACAAAGAATTTGATGTACAGCATCGCACCTAGATTAACTAGTCTTGGCTTAGCCAATAAAGTAAGTGTTGTTCCTATTTGTCATCCTTTTTTATAGGTTACTTTGTTTGTATGTTGTCATCCTGTTTAAATTGGTAACTGATTTTTTGGCTCCTTCGAATTGCTCGATTTTTTCGATTGTTCCAATTGAAATGCATAGACACATGTGGTTTTGGTTTGGAAAGATGATTATGATTTCATTGAGCATCTCTGACGATGGAGGTGGGAAGTTTACATTGGAAATCTGCTGGTATGTAGCAGAATAATTGAATTTTGACTCATTTGTTTTATTTCACAAGTACTTTTTGAAATCATAATGAAAAGAGTCTGATGGAGATGGAATGCATGCACTGGAACTCATATAAATAATTCATTGATGGCATATAATGAATAGGCTAGTTGTATTTGGAGTTAAATGTTTTGTTTCCTTATGTAAGTTTTTGTTCTTTCTACTAACAAAACTTCAAAAAACTATTTTACTTTATCTTATTTACTAACGGTTTGCCTCTTTTAAGGGTATCACAACATATTTCTCAAGCAACTGTACTGAAGAGGATTCAACTCTTGTAAACGACTGGATGAAAACGAAACGCATTGAGGCATACAATTGTCGAACTTTCAAAACCGTCGACGATGATGGCCGTTAGTATAGTTACAGTGTTTATTTGATTAAGGTCCGGTCTTTAGATTTACGACTAAGCCGACCCATCACACGAAAAAATTCATCACTTATTGTAAATTAAAAGCTCCCGTCGCGCGGAGTTCGTGTTTGTTTGGGCTAATTTCAGAAATCACTGTATTTTTTTTCATTTTCACCAGTAGAAAGAGGGATTATCTATGTCTATAGGTTATAAACTTGTAATTAATGAAAATTTTGCGAAAATAAGCTATCGCTACGATAATAGTCATTTTATTGTGGATTAAGTTTGAAAAACGTCACCCGTGTGAGCCAGGGCGGGTCGCTAGTTTAACATGAACATCTGTATGGTGTATTACAATTTTTTTTTTTTTTTAATCTTTTTGTATTTTTATTGAAAGAAAATCATAATATCTAATTTATCAATTTTATATAAAATCCATGCTAAAATATAATAAATGTAAAAGTCGTGGTCATCAGCTATTAGGGTTTTTATACCCTATCCTGCTACTATGTATTATGTGGCAGGATAAAAAGGCACAATTTGTTGAATTTTCTGTATAATACATTAAAACACATTTTGTTTTAGTACCCTTGTACACAATCCACCTCGCCAGTGTTGAAAAAAGTTCTAAACCACCACTCACTATGGATAAGGAGAAATATAAAAACGCATACTTCCAAGTGACGCGCGGGGACTACGCGCCGTTGCTCAGTTTAGTGAATGAGAACCTCAGTAAAGCTATAGAGTATGTGGCCAATAGTAATGAGAGGAACATGCTCAAACATTATATAAATAGCTTCAAGGAAGGTGACTTGAGTGAACATAAGGAGGGGAGTAGATATTGGATCAAGGATAAAGGGCCGATAATAGAAACGTTAGTAAATCAAGTTCTTCCTAGCATGTCATTATGTGTCCCGTCTGTTCAGACCCATCAAAGGGTACTTCAGGTTTTTTAAAAGTCTTAGTTTTAGCTGATTAGTTAAGTTCATATTGCTATGGTTACCTTTGTTGCAGGCGGTCACACAGTAATAAGTCTAAATAAATACCCAATTAATAGAAATTGAGAATCTTCTCTCCTTTTTAAGATGGTTAAACATTTATTAGCAATAATAAAAAAATAATAATAGTAGGGCACAAAATTAAAGTGGCCAAATTTCACATCTAGATATCAAGGATTTATAGAAACCTATCGAGACCCGAGCGGGCAAAGAGCCGAGTTCGAGGGGTTCGTAGCCATGGTCAACAAGGAAATGTCCAAGAAGTTTGGCCTGTTGGTAGACGGCGCAGAAGGGTTCATCAAGCTGCTGCCTTGGGGAGAAGACCTGGAAAAGGACTCTTTCCTTCGACCAGATTTCACTAGCTTAGATGTTCTTACATTCTCTGGTAGTGGAATTCCAGCAGGCATCAATATACCTAATTGTGAGTTCATTAAAAATCGGGATATCTCTATACTTTAACTACTTACTATTTTTTAATTTTTTAACTACTCTTTGGATACAATAATAATAATTATTTATTTTGTAATAATAATTTTCTTTTAAAGATTAACCTGTGTGCCCTTTGGCAAGCACCTCGTCCAAACTCTTTCACTCTTCTCTTTTTGTTGCTTTTCTTGTTTGCAGAATTGAAACTTTACCACTACTTACTATAAGTTTAATTTATTTTTTGTTAAAAATTTCATTTTGTATGATTTACATGAAGTTTATGTTTCTAGATGATGAAATTCGGCAGAACGAGGGCTTTAAGAATGTATCCCTCGGGAACGTAATCCCGGCCGCGTACAAGGAGTCCGTTATCCCCTTCCTCAGCGACGCGGACAAGCAGCTGCTCGAGAAGTATCGTGTGCCTGCGTTTGAGGTAACTTAGTTTGTTCTAGACGATAAAATTTTGTAGAAAAAGATAGCATTATTTGTAATCCTGCCGAATCACCACCAATGAAAACAACTATTAAAATTATTATATGATTTTTAACTATATATATATGCATCAGCATGATAAAAATTTCTTTTTGGTCCTTCTCAATAAACAAGTAAGTTTGTATCAGTAAGTAGACTCATTTGACTATTCAAAGGCGGTTGGGGAAAGCTTTATTACATAAATAATCAAAACCGGTTCATTGAATTTTGAAATAATCGAAAGTAAAAGTAATTGTGAACAGTGATACAGGTTGAAAACAAAACTTTCTTCCTTTTTGAAGTTGTTTAAATGAGTTTGTAGTTATTGTATTTTATTTTTAGGTACAAGTAGGTCTTCACGAGCTGCTGGGTCACGGCAGCGGCAAGCTGTTGCGACAAAACGCAGACGGAACCTTTAACTTTGATAAGGACAAAGTCAAGAACCCGCTTACAGGTAACTTCATTTACACAAGTACATTTGATTACGTAATCCCACTTCTGACGTTGCAGATAGTTCGTCGTACGGCCTAAATCACTAGTGTTTGTTTCTCGGTTTGTCCTTCAATCACTTCACAATGGAGCAACGTGATTTATTGCATAGTTATAGTTGAAGACCTGGACAATGATATGGACTACTTTTTATCCCGGAAAATCATAGTGTTCCCCAGGGGTTTTTAAAAACCGGCCTTAACGATGCCTTGTAGTACGATGGTAGAAAGGTGAAGGAGGAACCAGGTCAAAGAGCTCTTGTGCACACTCCGAAATATATTTAGTTGTTATCGTAGTATATCATAGTATACTATAGTATATCGAGTTGTTATATAAAGTGTTATATATTTGTAGTGTAATAAGTGTTATTGTGCAATATAGCGGTAGTAGTATTGTATGTTATATAAAGTGTACCACAATTACTATGTGTCGTAGGCAAACCAATCGAGTCGTGGTACAGTGAAGGAGAAACCTACGACAGCAAGTTCACGACGCTCGGCTCCGCCTTCGAGGAGTGTCGAGCTGAAGCGGTCGGTCTGTACCTCTCGCTACAACCAGAAATATTGAAGTAAGAATCTTTCAATCAGTCAATGAAATCTTTTTTTAAATATGGTAATATTGTGCACTTCTTGGAAGGAAGTAGGAGGGGCCAATCTTATTAATTTTCGTGTACAATATTGTATAGTACAATATAATACAATTAATATAGCTTGTCCAATTTGAAATGACGCGCACCAAGTCGCTTCATAGAAGAAACAAGAAAGGTGAAGACGTATTAGTAATTCATTAACGATAGTTAGAACGCTAAAATTGTAACGTTTGTCGTATAACAGACTGTTCGGCTACACGGGTGAAGAAGCGCAGAACGTTATATACGTGAACTGGCTCAGCCTGCTGTGGAACGGCGCCGCCAAGGCCACCGAGATGTACCAGCCCTCCACCGACACCTGGCTCCAGGTAATAGCTAAATGCGTTCAGGAACGCAAGACTGACACCGTACTATGACAATATGTACAGATGAATATGACAATCGCAATCTGTCTTATTATTGGCTAAAATGCATATATTCAAATATACAATTAATTGTGTTAAAAATTAAAATATTACATTACCTTATATGGGTGCTGAGATGTTGCTAATATCAATAAATTTTTAAACCAGTTTTTATTTCACTTCATTGCTGATTCAATGTGATTGTGAGTTTGTGACAAACCAGCTCTAGTGAATTAGTTTAGTGAATTCGTACGCACAGTATTCGTACGTTTATGTACGATACAAAGTCGCATCCACAGTGTGGTTATTGGTTAACCTTGGGACTTTAAAGTTGCATCATATAAAGTTAGCAATATCAATCAGAGTAAACAAAGGTCTAACGTCAGTACGTTTATGCTTGCAGAAATTATAATCTATACTAATATTATAAATGTGGAAGTGTGTCTGTCTGTCTGCTAGCTTTTCACGGCCCACCAGTCTAACCGACTTTGATGGGTAGAGAGTTAGCTTTTATCCCAGGGAGGGACATAGACTACTTTTTATCCCGGTAAATCAAAGTGATCCCACAGTATTTTTGAAGGCCCATCCGTTTATCCGATTTGTATGAACTTTGGTACAGAGGTAGCTTGCATCCCGGAAATTGATATAGGCAACTGTTATCCCGGAAAATCGAAGTGTTCCCACGGGATTTTTAATAAACCTAAATCCACGTGGACGCAGTCGCGGGCATCGTCTAGTTATTCTATATCAATGCTTGCAGGCGCACGCGAGGGCACGATTCGTATTGATGCGGCTGTTGGAACTGGAAGGCGACGGCCTGCTCACCGTCACCGAAGTGGAGCCCGGCAAAAATCTCCTGCTCACTCTGGACAGGACGCGGCTCGCTACCGACGGGAAGAGGATTATTGGTAAATGCTTTGATGATACTGAAGTTAGACGGTAAATGGTATGGGAGTGGTACCCTGGTACCTTGAGTTTAAGAAGAGATGCAGGGGTGTCAGCTGCACATTGAAACGGCTATGTTTATAGGGATTGAATTGTGGTCCACATACCGACACTAGATGGCGCCACAGCTATCTTCAGCCACAATGACACCTGAATCGCACAAAAAACTACGGAGCAGTAGGATACAATATAGTATTATACAAGTTCCTAGATACAACAGTCCGACAAATTGGGCCCCCGGGCATAACACTAGCTCGGAGGAAGATCCTTCTACTGTTACATTCGACTCTATATCACTCTGCTCGATTGCGGGAAAACGGCATCGTTGCGATTGGCTGAATTTATGGTATTCTTGTTGCAATAATACAGAATAGTCAATAGTGAGCGAGCATCAACCAATCAGAGATGATTGTGATCGTGACATTGTAGCTGTCATTCTTCCGCAATCGAGCCGCTGTTATCGTACAGGGCCATAAAAATGCCGATTAGTGTACCTATTGAATTATATTTTGTATATATTTTTATTTCAGGTGATTTCCTAGTGAAATTACAGAGCATAAAGTCGACGGGCGACGTGGCGGCCGGCGAGCGCCTGTTCGCCACGTACAGCCGGCTCGGCGAGCCGTGGCGCCGCTGGCGCGACATCGTCATGCTGCACAAGCAGCCACGAAACATCTTCGTGCAACCCAACACTGTGCATAAAGGTACTACTGCTTAGCCCCGAGTCCCTCGCGTCCTGGGTTCGGTCCTCCTGTTTTATGCCATGTGGTCCAAGACGTAAAAATGATAATTTTAAATTTTCGGTTTAGCGCCATTTAATAACACGAATTTAGGGGCCCTAAGCCAAGAATTGGCAGGCCCTAGCCGGCGAATTACGGGCTTAAAGATCGACACGGGCAGTAAGTTTCCCTGCGCCTCAACGAAGCCACGCCTCGAGGCCGTACACCCGTCTGGCCTTCAGCCATAGATAAGACCGCCATGCGTCTGTTTATGTGTCACAGCTATAAAAACCTATAAATTAAATAACTATTGTGTGACTGTGGTATATAGCAAGCCAAACCTCTGGAAACAGCAAGTTTTTCGCTCTCTTATAAAGTAGCTAATTTTGAAGTCTTGACACCCACTTCACTATAGTCATTACCTAACACCACACTCATTTATTCCCAGGAGATAACGTGGAGCTGAAACGTTACCCGGCGAGCGCAGAAGGCATGGTCGCAGCGTACGTGGAGCGCTTCCCCAGCGCGCGCGTGGACGACATCCTCGAGCAACTGGCGGAGGCCGACCACAAGTACTTCGCGGACTTGCAACAGCTTGCTGAATGAACATACCACCTCGTATAGTTCTAATTAAAATTGCCATTTTTAAAAATAAAATGCATAGTATTTTATATCGAGATTTTTGTGTTTTATTTAATTGATAATACTCGACAGAGATCGAGAAAGAGGCACGCACGTTTGAAATTCTGGAAGATGAAGCTTGTACAACACGTACAGTTAAAATTACGGCGTTTGACAGCTCGTAGCCGGTTCCACCATCAACAGTCGCAGCGAAATGGCATAAAACATCTCGAGCGAGATTTTCATTAAGGTGGAAGCGACGGGCCTGCCCGCGAAATTCAAATTAAATTTGGTTTATCGTATTTTTTAAACTAATACGACAACGTAGGCTTATGGCATTTTCAGTTGAGACAATGGCAGTATCATCCTCACAGGTTTATATAAAAATCTTTACTTGAAAGGGTCCAGGTTAAAAAATTAGCTGTAGTATCGACTAATGTGTCAGAATTAGTCGATACTACAGCAAATTTTTTAACCTGGACTCTTTCAAGTAAAGATTTTTATGTAAACCTGTGAGGATGATACTGCCATTGTCGCAATTGAAAATGTCATAAGCCTACGTTGTCGTATTAGTTTAAAAAATGCGAAAAACCAAATTTAATTTGAATTTCGCGGGCAGGCCCGTCTCATGACCCTTAAATAAATCTAGTGAAATCATAGAATAAATACTACGAAACGATTCGGACAAAAAGGCATCTAGAAGCTTTCGCAACGTAGTCCAGCCAAGTTGGATTCGGTGGCGGACCTCTTTCTCGAATAAAATGTAACAGTTTAAAATTAGCAAAAATGTATTCTTTCACTTCACATCAATACACCAATGATGCGTTACTATGCCTGCCGTAAAGCCCGTGAGACCGGCAGAGAGTGCAACAGGCGATGTTCTGTTCCCCAATTTATTACCATGCGAGCAATGAGTCTGCTACAGATATATTGCGCAGTTATTTTGTACCCTTGTGATTTGAACTATGAATTACCTAGTCCGTTATATTAATTGTTAATATTATAGAAAAAAACATTAGAGAAATAAAACAACACTTTTTTCAACTATAATTTATTCACATTCAATACAAAACATGTGTGATAGCAATTGAAATAATATTCAAAACAGTTCATATATAACTACTATTACAAAATATTATTAATCACCACACACTAATAAATAATAATAATAATCATTACAATTCTTACCTAGGTAGTGATAAAAATTAATAAATAAATAATAATGAAATAAAATACAAATATGAGTCGTGATAATATTATTGCTTTACAGACGTCTTATACGGACTAGTTTTTCACTGACGTAATTATTATTAATTAAAGATGTGATAATGGCAACAAATGAAAAACAGCAACTATTTCACTTAAAATACTGTTTGTTTTTAACAAAATATATTCTTTTCACTCAAAAACATGCTATTTATAAAATGTAAACGTACATCGTAAATGTGACTGTAACCTTCTATAAATATACGAATTATTCCTAAGAAAACCTTCAACTAAGCACCATTCTATTCGATTACTGTTTCAATTCGACTAAACAGTCAATACTATCTGGTTATAAAAACATTTAAACTTAAGATGTGACTTAGTTTACCAACAATCGATAATATATAAAATAATCAAAAGTCAAAACTAAAATTAGACATAATTGAGTTAAAACTTTTGTGCAAAAACACTAAAACTTGTGTCATTTTCCTTTTAATGAACTAGAATATCAAATCCAGTTTATGTAAGCAAGGCACATAAGATCAATTCACATTAAAAGTTAAAAAAAATATGTTTACTTGCAAAGTATATGTATTTGTTCTTTAAAAAATAACAAATCCAGTCGCTAATTTTGATTTGACCAATTACATTTTTTTTTTACTAAAAACCAAAGGACTGTTTGATGACCTAACGATAAAAATGTTTCATCACGATGTTTCTAGCCTTTAGCTCTTACCATCTACTGTCTAGAATGAAACATTGATGGACGTAATATTAACATGTTAATCAGTCTAAAAACTAACTTCACAAATGCAATAACTAAAGGATTGGCAAGAAGTTTTACAATGGTAGGTAATCGTTAGGTATTAGGTTTATGGAAAAATAAAAGTGGAGGTTTTTGAGATTCTGGACTTGTGACCATCGAGGTCATAAAGAACAAACGGTCAACTACAATTTCAGGGAAATTCACTTTTTCTGTATTTAAACTTAGAATATACAGCTAGAGCCATTTTTCAAGAAATGACCAAGTAGACAGAGACAATAATATATTGCAATCATCCGTGTGTAGCTACATCGGATTTCCGAAACCCAAAATGCTTCTACCATTTGTCCGTTTCTACGTGCATTGATCTTTATTCATCTCATTATGCTAATTGATATATATGATTGAATATATGATTCTTGTTTCAAGAGCGTATTTGGTGTAAATATATTTGTTTATTATTTAAAAATGATAGAATCAATAAATTGATACAAATAATTTAACTTAATAAATTTTGGTACAAAGAACCCACAACTTTTTGGATAAAATAGATTGTTTTCTGATGAACCGCAATTTTGCTTTAAAAAGCAAATCCTGCACCTGTAGATAACCATTTGTTATTTGTGACCGTCAAGATCTTAATCGAGAGATTCGAAAAAACGTAGCATTTTAAGACTACCTGTGATTGGCTAAAAGTTATTCGAAATGCGCAACTATAAATAAAACGCCTGTCGATAATATAACATCAGTAGCGCCTCTCAGTCAACTTTCGAAGAGCGTTCTGCACAGTCGCTTTCGCCTTTAGGTGAGAGATTGGATCTGGAAATGAAAAACCGTTCTCAAGTTCACATTCAATAATATCATCAGTTTTATTTGGTCCAGTGATGTTTGTAATGGTAATAATAAAATGTGCAATGAATTTTACGATAACGTTAATATATCTACTAAATGAAGTCGTTTTCGTTAATAATTGAGCAATTGAATATTTGTGTTTCGAGCATTCGTAAAAGTTGTGTTTTCATTAGATGATAATAAAATTATACTGATCTACAACAAAGAAACGTATTTTATAAAATGTACAATTATTTATAAGGTACCTACTGTTCATTAAAATTTAAGCATTAATGCCTTAAAATTTAATTTAAAAGCGTGAAGCGTGCACAGAGAAAATCTTTTTCGTGGGAAGTTATTTATAATATTATTATTTACGTTACATGGAATAAACGGTGAAGTATACACACCTAGGCACTGAGTCCTTTTCAGAATCAGATTTTCTGGTAACGCTGATTGAAATCTTTCTTTGCCTTATTTTATCCAGTATATTTTCTGGACTAGGCTCCTTTTCACTTTCTTTAAGTATTATTGCCGAATTTCTAGTTCTCTTCGGTCTGTAAGTCGCGTAACTTCCCGGAGAAAATACGGAGTTAGCACGATTGTATTTGTGCGATTCTTTAGAGAGACCTAACGATTGATCTTCGCTATTATCTGAACTATCAAATAATGATTTCGTCCTTGCATATCTATTTGAACTGTAGGAAGAAGGTTGATCGTAATCTAGGTAACTTCTTCCTGGATGCTTTCTAAAATCATTTCGGTCGAGTGATCGGTACATATCAATTTTATCATTTATTCCATCGTATCTCAAACTGCCTCTCGTGGTGGGTAAATCTGTTAGTAAAGATCTGTAGCGTTCGGCAGACGGCGATATGTCTGATCCGACCGACAGTCCGGGTGACAAATCATAATTCCCTGGCGAAGTCGGGGAAGCATCATATCTCAAATCATTCGGATGAGAATGTATTCTCGCCAGGGGATCGTATTCGGTTGCCCCGGGACCCACTAAATTGCTTTTTCGCCTTTGTTTCTTTTCATTAAATCGAGAATAAAAACTTTTTCTTCGTATTCTATCAACAACATCCTCTTTTTCAGGCGATATAGAATCAAGACTTCGCAAAGGTAAGTGATGTGAGGAGCCATCAGGCAGGACATATTTCTCTTTCATGCCGCTGGGCTCTGATTTAACTTCGGAATTGGAATATGTCGACCTGCTTCGTGATCGACTTCGACTCTGTAATTCACATAAATCTTCTTTGATAGAAGCTTCTGGAATACTTTTATTCTTTTGTATTACACAATTTTTGTCAATGTTCTTCTCGACGTCAGAACTATTCATTATTTGTGGTTCAATCACAGGACTTGTAGGAACTATTTTTTTAACTCTTGGCAGTCTAGAAAAATCCAATTTTAAAGAATTTTTAATATTTTTGGAATCATTTTCTTTCTTAACTATTAGGAGATCATCATTCTCCACTTCCGCATTTACATCGTCGCTTGAGGTCCTACTGTTTCTATTTTTACGACCTAAACCGTTTAAAAGCAGTGAAGTTGGCCTCTTTGGTTTTTCTTCAGAGTCTAAATTATGTGCGACTGGATTATCATTCTGATATAAAATATCTTTTAGAGCAACGTTTCCAGTTTCTGTGTTCACTTTTTCAGCAGATTTAACAATTTTCTCCTTAGGTTCAAACTTTTTAAACAGACCTAAAACCTTAGATACAGTTGTTTTGTTTTGGCTATAGTTTTGGCTCTCCAAAGCCGCAACGTCAGTTACTGTAACAGCTCTCTTAATTAAATTAGATTCAGTCGGAGGATCAACGTTAACAGGGACAGAATGTTCTCTTTGGGTTCGGTTAATTGATTCAATAGCTTCATTATTAGAATTCTTTTCGGGAGAATTTGATTTAGATGATGTAAATTTTTCTAACTTCTGACCAATTGATTGAAACACAGATTTCTTTTTTGGAACGGTTTTTTTGGCGTTTTCGTCACCTATTTTTTCCTTAACTTTTTTTGTGACTTTTTTCTTTTCTTCTGTTGTTTTGTCACTTGCATTTAACTCAGTCTTTGATTTTGAAGTTACCTTCTTTACGATTTTCTTTTTAATGACTCCCTTTTTATCATTCGATTGATTTTCTGTGAAAGTCGATTTTATTTCTCCCTTTATGATTCCATTTTTAGCGCTTTCAATATTGCTTGCTTTCGTAACAGAGCCGTTTTTACCGTTCATTAATTGAGTTTCAATTTTATGACCCTGTTCAGTCCTATCGTCATTTCCACTGACAACTTGATATTTCTTTAAAGTTAAGATGGAATCTTTACTTTCTGATTTAGATTCTACTTTCTGATCTGCTGATTCTACTTTTTTCTGTGAATCGGACCGAACAACTGAGGCTTTGGCTTTTTTTGGCAAAGTTATACTGAAACTTACTTCTACGTCAGTTTTATTATCGTCATTAATTATTTCTTTAGATTTAGTTTCATCTTTTTTTATATTACGATCCATATAAACCTTTTCAGGTGAAGGGCTAGTTGTAGGATAACTTTTAGGTCTCAGTAATTTTGATTCTCTATTCAATTTCTTATCTTCGACTTCATTTTCAATAATTGTAGAACTGTCTAACGGGATGCTCTTATTTGTATCTTCGTATACATCAACATTTTTTAAAGGATAACTTTTAGGTCTGATCATTTTTGATTCTTTGTTTATAGTGTTGTTAACAGGAACAGTTTGTTGTTTCATAACGTTAAATGCATCGCTTCGCTTTTGTTCTATTGTTATATTGCTAGAATCTGAAGTACTTTCTTTTATTTTGTCTAATATAGGAAAAAAGGGTGTTGTAGATCTACTACGATCTTTCAATAATAAATTACCTATAGGGGACAGACATTTTTTAACGGGATAGTCGTCTTTGAATCCAGGTTCGTCAAGAGTTTCGATTGGACTTCTAGGAGTCGACTCAAAAGATTTATTTTTCTTATCCCTAATTTCTTTTAAAATTTTCTGCGTTTCCAACTCTTTCTCCTTTTTATGCTTGACATATATACTATCGTCCACCGACGTATCAAAGAAATCAGAACGTAGAAATCTAGATAAACGTTTTTTAGGGTGGTCTCCGGCTAATCGTAGAGAGTGTCGTCTAAATCCTAAGCCGGGTGCATTATTTATTGCGGGCGATCCATACGCTGCAATATAGCTAGGTTCCGAAAGAATACTACCGCTATCCGACGAGTACGACTCATCTAAAGAGAGATTTCTTTCAGGTGCCAAATATTTACTTAACAAGGGGCGATCTGGGGTGTGTCGAGTACTGCCGCATTTAGATCCAACGGTCTCCTTAGTTGATGATTCTAATTTCGTAGACCCGTAGGCAAAATCGGCGGTAGACGTCGGAGATAAAGAATCCCTGGAGAGAGTCGACCGTCGTCTGAGACGAGGCAGAGTACAGAACTGAGATGCAGAGATAGGAGCGTCTTCGGATTTACATGTTGCTACATCCGAAGGCACAGATATCACTTCGGGAGAATTTTCTCGGGCGCAAGGGGTCACTTCATCGGAAGGCTTAACTTCTTCGGAAGATTTTACTTCCCCGGAATGTTTAATTTCTCTGGAGGTGTTCACTTCGACCTCAGAATCGACGTTCGTGGAGAGTTCGATTTTTTCAGGAGTTCTATCGTCAACCTCGGCATCGACTTTTACGGGGTTTTCTATTTCTTTGGAAGTTTTAACTTCGACGTCGGGATTTATGTCTAGGTCTCCTTTAGCGGAGTTGTCGATTTGTTCGGGGCGATCGTCGTCGTCGTAGTCCGGCGGCGGGAGCGGCGGGTGGTCGGCGGCGCGCGCGGCGGCCGAGTGGCTGCGCGCGTAGGGCGCGCGCGCGACGGGTGCGGCGTGCAGCGAGAGCGTGCGGCGCAGGCGCGCGGCGGCCTGCGGCGGCAGGTGCGCGAGCAGTTGCCGCTGCAGGCGTCGCGACAGCGCCGGCGTCAGCCCCGACAGCGCCTGCATCTCCCGCTCCGAAAATTCTATCGCACTCAGATCCAGGTCTGACAGATCTAGCCCGTCCGTCGCGTCCGTCGTTTGCGAGGCTCTCGTTTGGTGCTTGGCGGTTTTCTTACTACTACCTGTAATGCAATCGAAAACACACGTTTTCCATCATGCATGACGTTCGCTAGGATGATATATTTACAGTGTCATCTTGCGTTACATCGATGGCGACTCGTTAATGGTTTTCGTTTCCGGCAGCGAACCGGCATGGATCATGATAGTATCGGGAGATATCTAAAATAGTTACGTTATTGATAGATGCGAAACACCGATGCGACTAGCGAAAAGTTAAAAAAAATATTGGTTTTAGTAAGTTTTAATTTAAACGTTAATTCCAAACGAAAAGCGAATATGCAAAACCAAAAACACATAAGATATGCATTAAAATGTTGCTTTTCGGATCAAAAGTGATTTACCAGAATGCGTACTAAATTAATATTGCATCAGCGATTCAAGATATCGGAGGCATCCGTACTCTGATAGCAGCCGCAACGCGCGATGCGTAACACAAACACAAATGAGGAAAATAAAATAATAGTTTAGTACCTATTCTTGCGTGTCGTTTGTAGTGGGTTTGTGGTCGGGGCCGGTGCCGCTGTGAAGTGTAGATTTGGTCGGAGCATGCAGTGTAACGCGCAACCCAACTGCAACCACACCAATACAACCTCACTAGCGCGCGTCCTCGCCGCCCCTAGCCGCCCGCCGACGGCGCGCTAGCGGACGCCTACCGCGTACCACATCGACTAGCTACAGGAGGCAGTGATTCTTTCCAAACAAATTCATTAACTCGGGACCGGTACAGATTCTGATTTCGAGACAGGGATGTAAACATTAAAAATAAAAATCTACTACTTCATACAAACAATACTGCATTGCCTCGGCACTGATTATGCGATGAGAAAAATGCCTTTTTTGAACACTTCATGCAATTTCTTAACTACATAGAATGGATTCATGATTATCGAGAGCGATGCAACATTTTCCTGCTAATGTTAGCGGGTAGGAAAAAGTCAAAACCTGCACAAAGAATGCTTTATGAAAACAATATAAACACTACAAATTACAATGCAAAAAAAGTTAAATTTAGTAATTGAATGTTAATAAATTCTAAAATCACACAGAAACTGTAACGGACCATGTCGACGTTATGCGTTCGCTACGATCCATTACAGATTCATGTTGTTACAAGGAAAACCTACGACAGAAAACGCCGCTAATACCCGATGCATTCATAACTATAACTTGGGAAAGTGTTCGAATCGCGGGAATTTGATAGTTAATCGATTTGTTTAGTGGAAGCTAGCTGTTTTGTGAGTGCAGCCGTGCGGAGCGTTGCTACTTGCAGTGTCGTAAAATACTTGGACTTTGTACATTCTCTACTCTAGCCTTCTAGGACATTTATAAATTGTCCTTCTTTTTAAGAAGGACTAAATGACCAGAAAATAACAAAACAAACTTTAGTGAACGACTTAGATTTTTGCGATTAGATGTTCTCTGCTAGTTGTTGCCAAAAAAAAACAATGTTTAAGAATCTAATTTACAATCAAATACTCCACTTAAAACAGAACACCAAAATTTAGGAATTTAATTAAAAGAAAAGAAGAATTTTATTAAGAAACGCGTTTAGACTAACCGCGTTCGACGATTCGATTTTGAAAAATGAGCTGGTAAAAGGTTTTAATCATGTAATAAAGTGCAATCACTTTAATAAAAGATGGCCGCCTCAAAATAGATGTTTGATTGGCGGCCATTACGTTTGAAAGTTACTTCCATTCGCAAAAAGTCGCGTCTAAAGAAGTTTGTTTAACTTCAATAAATGATCACGACAAAAGCGTGTGCTCCAAACAGTGCAATATTCACATATTATCGGCAATGTACATCCCTGGCGTGCTCACGACGACCGAGGCAGGATGCGAGTGTGAGCCGGGAGCTAGTGAGCGAGAAGCGATAGCGGGTGACTGGCAACGTTTTCGTCGTGTGAAGCGGTGCGGAAGCGCGGGGACTCACCTCGCGGCAGCGGCGAGCGCGCCTTGTTGAACATGGAGTCGAAGGGCGCGTGCAGCTCGCGCGACCCCCAGCCCTCGCGCCTGCAACACACGGTGCGGTCACAGTGCGGCCAACCAACAGTTGCTTGTCAAAAATGCGTGTTGGGGGTGTCTTATAACTTTTTTTGTACATGTCGGTTAGCGAAAGTTGCCATGTTCACAGTACTCACCACAAACACAATTTTACTGTACAGCATGTTGAAAATTGTACTGCTTTTTTATAGTGAGAAAAAAAAAAGATATTTTGTTCAAATAAACTTACAACTTACAAATGCTTTTGAATCGTCAAGTTAATTTATCACAGGTTCGAAATGTTCTGGTTTGGAATGTTCTAGATCTAGAAGAATCAGCCAGAATTTCAGCGGTCGCTCCTTCAAATAATGTTCATATTTCACTAACGACCCGCCCCAACTTCAAGAATTTCTTTCATACTAACCTTGTCCTGACAATTATGAACACAAAAGAATGCCAAATCGGTCGAGCCGTTCTCAAGTGATGATCTTTCATACATACGGCAATTGATTTCAATTAAAATTTGGATCATTTTAATGCTGAAAATGTTTTAACTAAGAACACCGTGATTTTGATAGTTTCATTAAAATTTCTTTAATGATGTTTGGCAATGTTTAACTTACGTTTCTGACACACTTCTTTTGCTTTCCATATATTTATGTGTGCTGCATGTAATAAATAAAGAATTGTTTACAAATGTGACGACACAAATCATTATAATGTACATAATATATTACAAACTGTTACATGAATGAAATTAAATTATAACGCTGATACTTACAACAGATGTCTTCGTGGCAAGTGAGGGCTGCATGCAGAAAATAAATATTATTTATTAGTTGGTACATGAAAAAAAGCATGTTAAAATTATTAATAATAACCTGAAAAAAGTAAACAATATTAATTAAATGAATATAGGAAAAGTTACGTCCACTCGATATAGTGCGTGTTCACGGATAATCGCGGGCGCGGTGGCGTGCGCGCTTGCTAAAATGTCAAACGTAAAAAGTATTATATAATGCTTTCCATCAAACTAATAACAGGACGGGCTTTCCGCCCTATTGTGAAGTTTTAGCTATTTATGTATGTTTATTTTTTAACGTTTAAACTATCGTGAGTGATTTCCATTATAAGTATAGGTTAAGTTAGGTTAGGTCCTATGAAAAAGGGCCTCGGATGGGTTTGAAACTAGTCGGGTTTACATCGACTTCATACGTGAGTATAGCCGTAACACCCTATACAAAATATTATATTTCTTTTAAAAATCGACATATTTTGTAGTACTTACTAACAAAATCTATCGAGAGTACATTAAAAATATATTTCTAGATAAGATGTCTCAATATGTCGGAAAGTCCGTTCTAATAATAGATTGATTGAAATTCATAGTTTGAACTTTGAACGCATTATGTATTCACATTCTGTAGTGCTCGCGGCGCTTCTTTAGAAAAATTTGTGTACCCCCTCTTGCGTTTAATTCGTGAATTCGCACTAAAGCGTTTAAAACTGTTTTAACACTGGTAATACTTTGATGGAGTAAAGGTGTATTTATATAAACAGTTTTTACACAATAATGACGAACATAACTTCGGTGGTGTATTTGTGATGAAATAATGATTAGTAACACCCGCCCATTAGTTATTTTTTTAATAAAATGATGAGTCAATTGCTTTCCCTTGGTCTTCGGTGCCAAAAACTCCATTTAAAAATATGGCATGTATATTACAGTTTAATGAGAGTTAAATGAACTGTTCATTAAATACACCCTCAATTATTTTCAAATGAGACAATGTAACTGTTTCTCACAGCAATTTCGTTCATGAGGGTTGCCTTGCCATGAACTGCAATATTAGCATTCTTCAAAACAACTCCTCCTTGAAATAGGTAGAATTAATCAAAATCAGCGGATTAAAAAAAGCTCAATTCAGTTATGTTGGATTTATGCCCATTTTGACCATCATTTTTTGAATTCAGCTGTAATGTACGATTAGGATTATGCCTTAGCAAAACAAAGAAATATTAAAGTCATACCGACTTTGATATTTGAATTACCGCCCATTTCAAGTAAAAAACCATGGCGGGATGATGAGTTAAGGATAATGTTGTATAATGTTGGAAAGTGTTTATTGTCACCTGTTGAAGAAGGGCGACTGCAAGTTGTTGAAGATCGAGTGTGGATGGTGTTGGAAGCCGGGACCCTCCTCGCCGTTCAGCCGTTGCGTGAGCGCTCGCACCTGCGAACGAATAAGAATATTTCATTAGCTGATGCCTGCGACTTCATTGGTTTGAATTTAGATTTGTTTCAAAATCCTGTGGGAAGTCTTGAAGTTTTGTTACTACTGCACATAAGATTTTAGTCATGTTCCATAATGCCTAGGTAAACCGTTTGAACGATAGTTGAGTTTATAGTAACTAATTACCACAAAAAAGAATGTCCTAAAACGCTCAACAGAAATTGAAAAAAATAAAAAAAACACCGACGGAAAGACACTGATGATAACAACTGACAATAAAAAACACTAAGAATAAAATCATTAAAAAAATTCATATCTCCTAAACAACCAAAAATGGCTGAACACACATGGAGGTGATTTGGATACCGCTTGATACAACAAGGTATTTGAATTTTTCTTTTAGACGTCACATCCCCGGCCACCCTGTATATGCCGCAGCGCTGCGTGATGTATCAATAACGCGCATTGCTCGTTAGAAGTTCTGTTGTGGCGGTGCAGTTAGTTTTGGCTCAGCGTGCTTCAATCAAGGCAAGGATCTCTTGTGTCGATTAATGTTTCACGAGTTCATAACAAGGGGGGCGGACATACCCGGTGCAATAGAGTGGAGAAGAGGTTGTCAGCCGTGAGCAGGTGGAAGCCTTCGTCCTCCTCGTCCTCCTCTCCGGAGCTCACAGATTCGGCGCGCGCCGCCCGCGTCGATCTATAAATGCGATTTGGTGTAAGTAATAGGTAAAGAGAATCCATATTAATATTATAAACGCGAAAGTGTCTGTCTGTCTGTCTGCTAGCTTTTCACAGCCCAAAAGTTTAACCGATTTTGATGAAATTTGGTAGATAGATAGTTAGCTTACATCCCGGGGAAGGCTACATAGGCTACTTTTCATCAAAGAGTTTCCACACACACACTTTGATCTTCATTATTTCATTCATTATAAAATATATATATAAAAAACTGTTTTTCTTGTTACTTGAAGGCTACCCCCTGTGTTATTATTTTGTCTTAAAAATAAGAAGAACGTGAAATAATGTAAAACAAGACAAACATCAACAACAGGACTCTTGTGAGAGATTTTCTTTGCATGATGTAATTGTATCAAAAAACTAAAGTTAGGCTAGGGACAAATTTTCTTCTGCGTTTTATCTGCGCAGATAGTATTTTAGTTATATTTCAACGTGTTATACTGCAGCGGAATTGCGCGCGCAATTTTTCGCTACAATTTTCCTGATCTTATACTGTGAGTCCCGAAGTCCCGAGAAAGTACATACCTTAATCTGTGCATGTGTGTGTCGTCTTCTTCTTCCGACTCTCCACCACTGACTAGACTGCTGTAAAAAGACAGTTAATGCATTTGCGATTAAACTTTAATTTAAATAGTTAATAAGATTTTTATTTAACCAGGGCCATGAACTTATTTATTGTATAATCAAACTCGCACAAAACGTTTTAGTTCAAAATTTTGCGCGGCTTCACGTAGCGCTTGTCCTCACCACAACGGGGACAATGAACTCGCGAGCCGACTTGACGCTCACCTGATGCGCCGGGGCCTGGGCGCGGTGGCGCGGCCGAGGCGCGCGGGCATCTGCTCGGGCTCGAGGCTGCGCTGGCGCGGCGTCACGTAGCCCTTGCCCTCCACCGCGATGGGGATGATGAATTCGCGAGCTGACTTTTTGATTGGCTCGCCCGTCGGTGGAGAGACCGCCTCGCCTGTCGACTCCGTTGAAGCCAACCGCCTACATCAATAAAAATTGTTTCCTAGCCAGCTTGTTTTGTGGTAAATTTGTATCGTGAGACAATGAAATTAATTTGAGTGCCTCACAAAACCTTCAGAACTTTTGCATTTAAACATGTCGATTCGCATGCAGCTAAATTCGAAACACTTCTTCACTCAATGAGCATAATTGAACTGTAGGTCAAAAAAAAATTATATATCAGTACCTGAGAGGCGTTTTCGCAGTGGGCGAGGTGACAGAGCCGGGCGGCGTGGTGAGCGGCGTGCCGGGCGTGACAGGCGTCACGGGCGTTGCGGGCGCGCCCGCTCGCGACGGCGGCGGCTCCTCGCCGGACATCGTGATGGGGATGATGCGCTCCACTGATGCCCCTCTGTTAACAATAAACCATGCGCTTATCACCTAGTAATATCCACATAAATAAAAGCTTTATTTCCGTACAATGTTTTCTCTCACTATTACTACTTGTTGCCTGCATACCTGTTCCTGTGGTCTTTGACGCTGTGCAGCACCTCGGTGCGGAAGACGCGCGGGGTCGAGGCGGATGCGAGCGGCGGTGCGGAGGCGGAGGGCGGGGCGGGTGGGGTGCCGGGCGGAGACGCCAGGCTCGCTACGCCGGCCGACGACGAGCGCCCGTACGGCACCGGCGGCTTGCCTGCACATTCACCTAACACGTTAAGAATGCTCTCAATGGTCGCCCCAAGTCGAGAGTCAGCGCATGCTGTTAAATCAACATTTAACATGTAACTTCAGATGCGTCTCCGAGCAAAACGCTGTGTTAGCCGTGTTTAGTACAGTTCTTGCAATTCACGAAGGCGAGAGAACTTTACTTGTGGTTACGTCGTATGCATGGGCATTGCGTAAGTGTGCGTGCATGTTGGACCAATCAGTCGCGAGCAAGCGCTCGCAAACGCACACATTTAGTGTACCTTACTAATACCGAGAAGACTTTAACACAAGCATAAGCCACTCGCCTTCGTGAATTGCAAGAACTATACAACTTCTATATACTCTCTATTAAAATCTCTATTTAATTAAAAAAACAAAATATTCCAAACTAGAAGATTCACAGCGCCGATAGGAAAGTTTTTAATTTGAGGCGGTCAAACATTGTCAATTGTTAAGATTTGCCAGTTTTAAGAATCTGTAGTGTAGGTCTCGTTTGATACCTGTTCGTATGGCCGTGGAAATGATATCCCTGGCAGCGCGGCGGCGGCTGTCTTCGCCCGCACGTTCCTCTGCTAGTTTTGCCATAGAGTTCTGTAGACTCCTGTTAAACATTCATTTTCATTTGATATACCATTGAAATCACAATGACGTGAACCTGTCTAATGAAAGCTGAAAGTAAAAATAGGGGGATGGGCGACAGAGTTTTTGAACGGGATCGCAACGTTTTACCGGATATCTCATATAGAGAACATACATAGATGTAATTAGATACTACTAATTATGTCTCCACTTCAGATGGTTTCTGAATTTAAATGATATTGAAAAAAGGTTTAAAACAAATCATCAAAATCTGAGTGGCCCTTGAGGACTTCCGAGGAAAAGACTTCCGACTATATGACCTTTAAGGGCGAATACACGTCTTATGTGTATAATGTGACTTTTAGGTCGGAGACATTTTGCTTTTGGAACAAGTCGTAGGATAAAGTCGACTTAACGCATACGCTGCCTTATTACCGGCTTTGCGAATGTTCGCGATGAAGCTAATTTTCCTACCAAAGATTACACCCAAATACTTTTTTGCCAAGGGATGGGGTGCTCGTAAACGGCAATTTAGGTCTATCGGAGTATGTGGGCAGATTTTATTTTGGACTTTTCAAACTGCGTGCTGTGAGTGGCTGGCTGTATAAACTCACCTTCTCGCGTCTTGCAGCACGACGGCCGGGTCGAGCGGCGGGCCGCTGTGCGCGGGCTCACTCTCTGTCTTTTTCACTCCACCACGATTCATCTCCTCCATTGGTGTTTGGGGCGATTGCTTATACAATAAACATGATTTTTAAAAAGCTTATTGTTTTAGCCGCGTCCACAGAACACCAATCCACACTTAGTACTTTAAATTCAAAAGGATATGTCTTGCGTTTTAGTTGAACCGATTTTGATAAAATATTGTATAGAGATAGCTTGCATTCCGGAAACAGAGATAGGCTACTTTTATCCCGAAAAATCAGTGTTCTCACGGGATTTTCAAAGCCCATCCTCTTAAACTAAAAAATTTGCACCCAGTATTGCATTGCAACATTACATGCAGCATTCATCAAACATCGTATTTTATTGGAGTGGACGCAGCTCTAACAACGCAATATTTTATGATATTTCATTAATTCCTATTCTCAGTTTGGACGCATTATACTTTATTTTAATCGGTCAAAAAGGCATCACCGAGAAAATTGGGGTTCTTATACTTACCGGTGCAGGTTCAATGCCAATCTGCTGCAGCCGCACAGTGGTATTGTCCGGAGACTTCAGCGTCAACTCACGATCCTCACTCTGTGCCTTTGGCTTCGCAATCTTGGACACTGCAAACAAAAATAACCTAGTGCTGGATCCTGATATTGGTATAGAAAGGATCACTCTTCTGTAGCTTTAGAATCCATTGCTGTTGCTAGCTTTTGATTAGTGAACACACACGCCAAGGTCGCACATCGTAGGCCGACTTAGGTAGGTCAAGTAATTGGTTTCAGATTTGTTCTACTGAATTTAAGTTATTTGTTGAATAATTGAATAAATAAGTTTAAAAAGTGGGATCATTCAACTTAATTTGTCCCATGTGAATTTAAACTCTTTTTACAGACAGCGGGATATTTTTAACCGCTGAAATTTCGTGCTCTCCGCGGCACGAGATTCTGGTGATGATCTTTCTGACAATATGTTGCAGGAGTCTAAACTAACCTGGCTTAGTAATATTGCGCTTGATTTCAGGGGCCGCAGTGAGAGAGGCGCGGCGTTCGAACTGCTCCTTGAAGCTGCCCACGTGGCCGCCGATAGACAGTTTCTTGGGCTTGGCGGGCGAGGCGGGCGCGGGCTGGGCCAGCGACAGCGAGGTCATCTTGTCCGCGGTCGACGACACCGATAGCGGTTTGGGTTCTTCGGCCTAGTTGTAAAAAGAAAGATCTTGTAACTAGGGTTGTAACGGATATTCGTATCCGTGTGCGCACTGTAACTGTAAATTTTGACATTATATCTATCTGTCTTTTCGAATTTATCGAAATAACGCGAATTACGCTTACATTTGCTGGACCGTTCTGCCACAGAGGAGAAGTGGTTCTGCGTTCTGTCTATACATATATGTCTTTATAATAGACTTGTGCTTTTTAAGAAGTATAGACACTTAGTACCTTTGGCTCCTCCAATTTCTCCGTCCTTTCGTCAGCTTTAGGCGGCGATGATTTCTTCCTGATGACGAGTTTTGGTTTAGGCTTGTCCTTTGGTTCCTCTTCCTTTGGCACGTCGGAGCTCATGTCCGCGGGCGGCTCGCTCGCCGGCTCGGGCGGCATGGTCGGCGCGGGGGATATCGTCATAGTTGCTGACGACCTTAGAGTAGGCTGCGTTAACTGTAACTATAACACGTATTTATTTACAATTATATTTTTTTAAATTCCATTACAAGAAAGCCCTTGACTGCAATCTTATCTGGCGGTAAGTAATGAAACACTATTCAGAAACTAAGGTTCATTAATTCAACGTAATCATCGAGGACTGCATATACATAAGTCACACTGATGTACCTGTGCAGAATTTTTTCTTTCAAATGGCGCGAAAATATCTCAGCCAATCACAGCGCGCGTCCTTAACGTCAAGCAATAAGGTATGTATTTCTTTGGTGTACATTCGGTTTTATTTAGCATTAGGGTGCGATTTTTGCCGATGCGACTTATTAAAGTGATAGCAATGTACACGTTAACAATAACTTACCGAGTCTTCTGGTTCTTGTTCCGGCGGCGGCGACGCTTGCCTCGCGTCTTCCTCCGGCAAGGCGGGCGATAAAGGTGCTACGCTGGCACAACTAAAAGAAATTAAATTTTAGCGAATTCTATAATTTTTCGTAACTTCAAGGTGATTTGGTCTTTATGCGCCTATGTTTAAACCGTAATTCTAATCGGCAATAACTCATAACCACAATGGGCATTAAAACCATAATATTTGCTACTTATATGACGCAGCGAATCAAGCGTAGTTTGCTTCACAAAAACTGGCAACGCTAAGTTTTTCTGGTTTTGAGTTTGCAATAAAGTCGGAAACAACATTAGCAAAATCTAATAAAAACAAAATCTGAGAATTAAAAACCAAGGATGATTTCATTTAACCGTTTTCTTGTGGCTGATAATACCAACAAGGGTAATATTGTTCAATCATTTCAGCATATCGCTTCCTTCGAAACGCACATAACAACGAAAAGTTATGAACCCGGGATGGGGCCGTGGATTTTCCAAGTAGGAAGCCAATGTCTCAACTGCTTTTAAGGGTTCCATAGTCCACAAGGACACCTTATAGTGACCGTCTGTCTGTCTGTCTGTAGGTCCGTCCACGGGTATTTTAACTTGGTTACTGCTATTTTATTAGGACATCTATTTCAATTCATGAACTAACCTGGCAACTCGCTCTTTCTTCCTGAGCAGCCCGCTAGCAGACATGGCGGCATCATACTTGCGTTTGTTGTCTGCCGCGGCCACCAGTGTACGCGTTGGTGATGGCTTAATTGCGTCCTCTCCACCCTCTACAAAAATAGAATGACCAATTTATAAACTTAGTTTTTATCTGTAAGTAAAGTCTAAAAGAGTTAGGTTAGTATGAAAATGGATACAGAAAAATTGTCTCTGAAGTTAAATCGCTGGCTAGACATCCTAGGCCTAGTACAAATTGCACATCTCAACGACGTCAAAAGGGTGAAAACGTAAGAGTAATGGATTTAAAATCAGTTTTTTTTATGGTTTGTGTTTATCCATACTTATATTTCATCTACAGCCTCCACCTGAGGTGGAAACTTTGTAAAACAAAAATAGGTATTCCGAATAAATGATTATTACATAATTTACATTTAATGTGGGCGCCAGCTCATACCAGTTGCTTGATAATCCCCTAAGTTTGGTTGCGAGGCTTTGTTAAAACCTACAGAAGTATAATAAAAATTGATCGCGTTGATAATGGTCATTCAGTCGCCATATTTAATAAAATCGCTGCCAATAGCTTTGAATAGCTATTTCTCCGTACGGTAGGGATTGGTACGGGTTCGGAATCGAGTACGTGTTAACCATAGCCCAGCAACCATACTTAGGGGATCATTTAACTTTAACGTTTAATTTCAATACTCGAAATGAATAGACATTGTCAACATGTCCAAACTCGTACTAAGGGTACACATTTGAGAGAAAATATTTTCCGAAAATTTTATGTATTTTATACATATTAGTGGGCTTAGAATAGGCCAATTGATGGAATAAAACTATATTGTAATTCATACCCGCAACAAGTTCAAGAATCCTCTTCTCGGCGGAGTTGCTCGGTTCCACGGCCATTGAAGTGGAACTCGTAAGATCTGTACAGCTCTCTTCTGGACCAAGGTCGGTCTACAAAAATAAAGTTGAACCATAATAATTGCAACTTCTGTAGGCAGTTATTTATTGGTGGAAATAACTATTTTAGATAAATTATTAGATTATATAGAAGACATATGTACCTACGAAAATGTCAATAAAGCACGTGCTACACATTAAGCAAAGCTTTTAACTTTATTGAGATTTGAGATGGGTAGTAAACGCTTTGCACACACCCTCGAACACCGATAATACACATCGTAAAATGTAGTGGAAGCTACGGTTGAGATCTATAGAGCGCACTTTGACTTTGCTCAGACTTAAGACACTGTTAAAATGGGACAGTATTGTATTGCTGGCATAAATCTGTCTTAAGTCTTTCATAATTGTTACTGAAACTTAAGAGGGGTCTATCCGTCACTCGCTTCATACAAACTTAGTTCCAATTTCTTTTGAATATTAAGCAACCAAAGTCCATGAAATTTTTCCAAGACATATTCTAGAAACTAATATCTATGTCTGTGGTTTTCCAGATTTCTGTTAAAATATTCGGTTTTAAAGTTACATGGTCTTAAAAATTTACCTACAAATCTTTGAGCCCCTGTGATTTTAAAACTACATATTTTTAGAAAAATCTAAAACACGACAGACACGCCGAGTGTTATTATAAGCCCCGGCTTATAATAACACTCATAATAGGTTCTACTTACAAAATGAATGAATGACAATTTGCTATGCAAAACAGACTAATTAGTTATTTTTCAAATAATTTGAACAATTCATTACACTTCATGATGTGTCTTTTAAGTGTAGGAATAGATTAAGGCTATCGTTGTCAACGATCCCCCGTCGATTTCCTACGTATGATATTATTGTTCTTATCTCTATCTGCCCTGGTTCGTGCATTCTCGGTTCCTAGATCGGTACATTTGTGATAACTAATTGAAATTGCTGTGATTGGCTGAATTTACCATGTTCTTGCTGCGACAGTGAGTTTGAGCCACTAGCGGAGCAATGTTAGCCGGTCAGAAATGATTGCAATTAGTCAACCTGTTTGACGTCCGTGTTCTGTTTTCAATTACAAAAAAGAAAAAATTGTTGTTGCAATCATCAATTTTAGCAAATAGTGAAAGAGAGTCGGCCAATCAGAGGTCACAACTACCGTCACACTTTCTGTCACACTATGGCAGTAGGCATACCGAGTAATGAAAACAATTTTTAAATTCTGTCTAGGAAGTAGTAGGGTTGCCACCTGCCTCTTTTTGATTTACAGGCTACCACCATCAAAAATACGGGGTTTAGATTTGAAGAAATTTGAAAATTTGAAGTATTTAAAGAAATAGGCGGTAGTTCTCTCTGAAATGCATGGAAAGCCTATTTAGATATTTCAGTTTATTTGTAAGTTTTGTATTTTTTCTCCGTATGTTGCCGTGTCTTGATTGGTGAACTGTGTTTGCAATGTGGTTTTAAATAAAAGATTTATTTATTTAAATAGCTTTTAAAAACTCTTAAGTTTTGTAAAGCAAAATGTTATACATTTCATGCATACAATCTTTTCATTTTAACTTAAAATTACATTTAATTTGTAATTCCACCTTCACAGTATCAATACTATGGCCGTAGCCAGGAATCGATTGCGGGAGAGGTTTTATCAGGGCCGGAACTGAATCCTGTCATGAGGAAAAAAACATTCGCTCAACTTTATGGGCTAATTACCTGGTTAGTGGAATTTCGCCTTTCAATTTGACAGTGAGATAAAATACAACAATAAAAAATCGCGAGCGCAGTGAGCGTAAGTGTTTTTGGTTCAATACAGAAAAAATTAAAGTGAAAGGGAAACGAGTTTAGCCATAGCAAGATTATATTTTTAAAGCTTCCTATCCATACTAATATTACGAATACGACAGTATATCTATTTGCCTATCTATTTGTTACCCTTTCACGGCCCATCTTCTTTACCAAAATTTTGGTACTTACTATTCAGAGGTAACTTGCATCCCAGACATTTTTTTTTAGGCGGCTTTTTAGCCCGGAAAATCCCCCACGGAATTTTTAAAAATCTAAATTCATGCAAACGAAATTGCGGGGTTTACACCAAGTAATACAAATTCAAAGCGCGAGTGAAGTGAGCGCGAAATGTTTGATATATTTCCAAAAAAAATTGGTAAGCAAATGCAAGAAATAGTGTAAGTATTATTTTAGGCTTAGGTTTTTGACGGCTTCCCAGGCGCAGTCGCCATTTCTAAATTTCTGGTCTGATGGGAGGCTTCGGTCATGGCTAGTTATATGGTTACTATGGCCCTAACGGCCAAGAAATTAGACTGCATCATCACTTACCACTAGAAAAGATTAAAGTCACGGGCTAACTTGTATAAAAAAGGCTTACATCCTCAAACCAAGCCCCGCTGCCTTGGCTACGACCATGATCAATATCGAGTGGGTTTCGGCTACGCATTGCCGCAAAAGGAAAATATTCTTTCTACTGGACATAACGTCAGTGTTTGATTTCGCCAGCCAGCTGCTGCTGAATTTGTAAAAAACCGGCCAAGTGCGAGTCAGACCCACGCACCGAGGGTTCCGTATTCGGGTATTTTTTCCGACATTTTACTCGAGAAATCAAAAACTGTTATGCATTAAAAAAATATGCATAAAAATAAATAAAAATCTGTTTTAGAATGAACAGGTAAAGCCCTTTCAAATGATAACCCACTTGATATATGTAGTTATCTTACTTTGAAAATTGAAAATACTAATATTTGTTCATGAGCACATGAAAGACGGATAGAAGGACAGATGGACAGACGGACAGACAGAAAGACTGACAGACTGACAGACAACGGAGTGATCCTATAAGAGTTCTTTTTTGCTTTTGAGTTACGGAACCCTAAAAATATTTAGTTTTATTTGCCCCGTATTTTATTTTCATAATTACAGGTTTCTGTATCCTGAAATACGGGGTAACTAGTAAAATACGGGGCCTCTGGCAACCCTGTTCGGAAAACACTGTCACATTCAAGTTAATGTCAAATATTTTGTTTTCAATTACAGAAAGCTGCATCAATCATTATTACAATATTTTCTTTATTGTGATTGGCTGAAATTTTGAGTTTGAGCCAATAAACAGACTGTTTGCCAATTAAACGTCATAACAATATAAATGCCAGAAAGTTTAACCAAATAAAACAAACTTAATGAGAACCTAGTGAGAATGCAAACGGCACACAATTTATAATACATATTATGTTAGTCGTATATAATAGATATTATAGTAGTCGTTCACTTTGGTAATAGTCAGATTGTCATCAGTAAAATTGATATTGGTTGATGTATCGTAAATTATTGTTTCGGTGACAAATATTTTTATTATCTATTTATCTTTGAACAGAATGGAATAGAATGAAATGGAATGGAATACAATGATAAATTTTTATTCCTGTAAACTTTTAGGTAAACTTCAAAGTGTTTTTGGATGGTCAGAAAAATTTACCACTGGTTCGGAATGCCGTTCCTACGTTTTCTAGGGTTTCGTACCTCAAAATGAAAAACGGAACTCTTATAGGATCACTTTGTTGTCTATCTGTCTGTCTGTCGTGTGTGTCAAGAAAACCTCTAGGGTACCCGTTGACTCAAAACCATGAAATTTGGCAGGTAACCTAACTGCGTAATTTTGGGTAGTTTTTTTAATCGATAAAGAAAGTTTGCGACATTGTTCAATAAAAAATTTGGATTCCAACTCCTCAATCCTGATGTTGCAGGGGACCTGACTACTAAAGCTAATGGGATTTAAAAAGTGTCGATTATTAATTGATATTGAAGGTATCTATACCAAGTAAACACTTTGTCGTTGACCTCAACCCTGATGCTGTAAGAAATTGCATTCCTAAATCCTGGTGATCCCTCGGGATTTGAAAAGGATCATCCGTTTAAATATTCTTACGTGATACAGAAACAAGTTGCATCCCGGGGACCGGCTATTACGGAGAGGCAACTTTTGTTCTGGGAAATGAAAGGATCGGGATTTTTAAAAACCTAAATCCACGCGAGCGAAGCTGTGGGCATTAGCTAGTTGTAAATATATTTAAAAGCTACTATAAGATAATAGATAAGGTACTTATTTCCTTATATTTTTATTGTATGGCAGCGCGCGGTTTTAAATTATAAATTGCACGTCCTGTCCTTTTCTGTAATACATTTTTCTCTCAATATCTACCGCTTTATCTCATAGCAAGAGTCCGTAAGACATAATACAGTGAAAATAGGCAAAATATACAATTTTTGCAGTTTCCACGTCAGTACCTGTCGAATTTTTCTAACAGTGTAAGCAGCAGAGCTGAGTTTACCATCAAGTGTTGATATGTGGGTGTTCCATCTAACATTATACCGAGAAACACGGGGTTCTCCTTTATTTTCAACATATGATTATTTATCAATGAACTTATGTCATTTAAGGTCCTGGTATTGGGCAGTGTGAATTCAACACACTTAGATTTCTTTGCATTTGGAAGTAAATTGTTAGCAATAAATCAGAGAGTGACCTGTGATATGGCATTACATATAGTATACATTGTCAAAAATTATAATATTAAAGCTGTGCGTATTGCGTGAGGAATAGGTTGCAAGAGAGTTGCAACTTGCAGGGTTTGATGCATGCGCTATTGCCAGCAAACATGAGACATATTTTTATCTACAGGCAACGTCTGAGTAGGTAACGCATACGTCTAACGCAAGTTGAAATGTACCAGTGTATTTAGTTAGACCTATCGACAAGTTTGGAGTTGGGTGCAGTCTAAATGTGGCCCGTGTGTTTAGACTGTCAGTTTCTGTCAGTTTCACGTGTCGTCCCCCGCACTTCACCACCCCGCTTGCACAAATCGAGACAGCACGAAATTTTCAAGATTTCTGGGTGTAATTTCTGGTTTTCGTAGTTCCCACACAATTATAACAATATAAAATATATAACGATAATTTTTTTACTACATAATATTCATTAAATTTTCTAGGTCTGTGGTTTTTCCAAATTTCATTAAATTGCTCCATTGTCTAGAAAAACGAGCACAAAGTTGGGCCTTTTTTTAAAGAAAAATACAAATCTTTGAGCCCCTGTAATTTTAAAACTACATATTATTAGAAAAATCTAAAACACCACAGACACAGATATTAGTTTCTAGACTATGTCTGCAAAATTTCATGGACTTTGGTTGCTTAATATTCAAATGAAATGGGAACTACGATTGTATGGAGTAAGTGACGGAGAGAGTCCTGTTAACTAACCGTCTCTTTTCCTTTTTTTATAAATTGACCTGTCAATGATGAGAATTGTACCTCATGTATTCAACGACACGTAATCTTTACCTATAATAATCTGTACTTTTCCGACAAAATTATTATTTAAAGCATTTTAAGATTTAAATGATATGTTGCCACAATCCTAGAGGTACGTTAAATGCCAAGATCTTAACAGAATTAGAACGTGGAGTTGACCATAAAATAAGTTTGAAGTATACTGTGGTCTGAATCCCAAACTCATTTTTTTAAGTAGGTATTCTTTTTTATGTAATGTTATTTTGGGAGCGACTAGTGAGGCGAAAACTTAAATCGTAAAAGTATATGGAGTAACTATGTTGTATGAAATAAATTTTGTGAAGAATAAAAACCTCTAAATAAAGAACCTCTAAATAGAGGCAGAATTACGATTTTCCAAATTAGTCCCCTAATAAAGATTATCTTTGGCTCAATTCTGCTCAGATTCTGCTATCTGTCTAGACTATTCCCACGCAGGGTGAATATAGCACACCTTGCGGACATCGCCCGTAATACATATAGTATGCCTTGTATCTAGGTTGCTCATAATTCAAAGAATAAAAAATTTAACTATACTTATAAAATTTTACTGAAACACTGACAAGATGTAAGACAAAAAGTGCATATAACGGTAACGGTGTGTAACGGTACGCGCAATATCGGGTTTTTGAAAGTGAGTAGGCAAAAGGTTTCTATCATTATCATATTGTAAGTAAAAATATATTTATAGATTTAAAGCTCTATTTTTACTTACTACATGGTAATGAGTAATAACACACACACTTGGTAATTGGAGACAACTTGATAAAAGATTAGCGGCCTCAAGTTATGTGTTTTGTCTGGTGGTCATTTTAATAAATACGGATGAATGTAACGTGAACGTTCTGAGTTACTCTCCAGTCACGCCTTAAGAAATTTTCAATGAGTATTACCTATGCAGGAATACTGTTGAAGCTAGAGGGCACCGCGGGGTACTTTAAAATACCTCGATTAGGATAAGCATTGTTTAAAAGAAGTATTTTAAAGTCTTGAAAAAGGAGCTACTCTCAAGTATTTCCTGAAGAAGTTTTAGTTTAATATGTGTTAACTGTTGTTACCTGTGCAGGAACAACCACACTGTTGGAGCTGGATGGCGCCGCGGGCGCTAGCGACAGCAGCAAGTCGAGGCGCACCGGCGTCTCTGCCGCCAAAGCTTCCGCCATCTCCAGGCACGACGTCTCACATCCCATGTTCACCCAACTGCGGAACAACAAAATTGTTAACTAGCAATAACTTAAAATGGGGGCCAGGGAAGTTGAAAGTATGCAACAATCGATTTTAAAATATCTGAGTTTCAGTATCAAGCAAGCTCTTCGTCCGTTCTTAATGCCTCGACTCACTCAATACCTAATATGTGACGAACAAATGGAATAGTTTACCTATCATAGTTTTGCAGTTAAAATTTTTTTAATTGTAGTTTATACCATGTACAGGCCAAGCTGTGGCTCTAAAAACTAACTACTCAAGACTAAAAGCCCTTTTGCGTTAGAGTTTCTCCAGTAGACGTTCGTCGAAAGAATGCGTAGCACAAACGCTGTCACAACGCGACTTCCGCGCCGCATTCACACTCGAACGCGGCGTTTACGCTACGCTGGCGTTCGACAAACGCCTACGCTGTAGAAACGCTAATGTGAACGGGCTTGAAAAGCAAAATCTACTGAAAACAACATTTGGCAACAATGAAGAAGATTCGGCAAGATACTCAGTAGTTCTATATGACTTACTTTGTCTACTTATCATTATTTAAATAGAGAAAAAATACTTACGGATTATCACAAATGTATGCAATATCGGCTCTCTTTAATGGATCCACCGTTAACATGTCCCGAATGAGTGGTGATGCAGCTGCAAAATAATGAAATACAATTTATTGTTACAGTTATTGCTTCAAGATTTTAAATAGAGATGAATTGTTTATCTCATAGTATAAAAAAAAAAGTTTGTGTGTTGGTTTGTTCGTTTCCTATGAATTCATGCATCGTACATCTGATCAAGTTGAAATTTTGTAAGTAAAGTTATTGTTGACATTTGCTAAAAATTACTGACAGCGTCATCAACGCACACCTTATGTGGTGCGTACGTCGCATCGCAAAGCATGGCATGCCTTCCGCATTAGCTAGTAGATACTAGACTATAAAAATTGTGTTTGAAATGGCGATATACATACTTGACGGGTTTTTAGGTTCGTAATAATCTCCATTGCTTATCTGCCTAACCAGACGTTTGAAGTTTGAGCCATCGAATGGCATGGCTCCGTAGACTAGAGTATATAGCAGGACACCTAATGACCAGCAATCCACCTGTGAAGCGGAATTTTGTTTGACTTTAGTCTCTAAGTTAAGCATACTTAATTGGCATACCTTACGCAACGTATATTTCGTCGTCATAGTAGGTAAGCTACCGATGTTTTAATCGCGATTATTTTTCTAAAACGTTGTAAACGCTAGCAGCCTATCAATAAATGTTTAAAATAGCAGACATATTTTGATTAAAAATGGGTGAATACTGATATTAAGAATATTTATTTAAAGTATAGTCAATTGTATACTTGCGCGCGGACCTAACTAACAAATAGAAAACAAAAAGAGAAGTTGATTTTATGGACTAAAAACATCAAAACTACCACATTTATAATATTAGTAAAAACTAAAATAAGAATCTTCATTTACCTCGGGTCCAATATACGGCGTTCCTTTAACTATTTCTGGTGATGCGTACAGAGGTGATCCACAAAATGTGGATAATAATGACGTCTCTTTGAAAACATTTGAAAGTCCAAAATCAGCTATCTGGAAACACGTTTTTATCATTAAATATTTTCTTTTAATTAAAAATAGCAAGCAGACGAGCAGGCGGGTCATCTGATGTCCAGTGATTACGCCCATAAACATTTGCAGCACCAGAGGAACCGCCGCGCCGATGCGTTACCATTATGCTCACCATTGAATTTATTTTACTACAATTCATTAGAGCCACTTTAACTGTCCACTTTTGTCATTTCTAAGTTATTAAGTAACTCACACTTACATTAGGAAATATTTTTATATCCAAAGTTGTCTTTCCATAACAAATATAATATTATTGTTTTGTATGTTTTATAACCTTAATAAACCTTAAATATCAGTATAATATATTTTTTAACCAAGCTAAACGACAAGGTTGTCTCTACTAGGTAAATAACACACAATATATTATACGACTGTCAAAAATGACCTATAAATTGGCTCTACATACATACATAGCATAGATGTACCCACCTTAGCACTGCCAGTGTCGTCAAGCAAAACATTTTCTAACTTTAAATCTCTATGACAGATTTTGTGTATATGACAATAATAAACAGCTGTTGCAATCTGCCGGAATAACCTGTAATTATGACAGACATTAAACATGGGTATACGTGAGACATCCTTATACATTGGTTGCTATGCCTGACCTTCTGGCTTCGTCTTCTTCTAATACTTTTTTTTGGCTGAGGTAGTCGTAAAGTTCACCACCTGAACAATACTCCATTACTAGAATCATTTTTTCACTGTTTTCGAATACTGAAAATAAAAAAGGTTTTTAATAAACAACAAGACAGATATTTGTATAGTAGAGAGGATGAGAGGTGTTGCTGTAAGAAGAATATACTTAGGTTGGCCAATGAAGTAAGACCTGTTGGATTCCTGAGGTATCGATGGTTGGACGAAGCAAGCAAAGATCAGTGTGCTTAGTGTAAGATTTTCATCTTTCAAGTGCAACGTTGATAGAATTAGAGAATGGAAACACAATAACGTGAGTGTTAAATGGATCTAAAATTCCTTAATTTAAAGTCGAAATTTCAGTACCATCGATTTTAATTTCACAACTTTTTCGCTTGGAGCGTTGGCTGTAGATGTATGTATAAACATATGCTTAAAAACAGGGCAGTTAAGGTCAATTTTACTTTAATGCTAAACTGTTTCGGCGCTTGAATTCTATCAACATTTGAGATATAAAATCTTATACTCTACTGCAAGCTCTTAGAAGATACGATTGGCGTGAAACGGCGCAGGACAGTCATGAGTGACAGGAGTGCCAGACACCAAAATCATTGTTCGCTCTGCCAAGATCGTCTTGTGTTGCTTAACCATCATTAAGTGATAACTAACATAACAACGACATAAACGCAATGTGACTTACTCTTGTACACAATCTCTAAAGTCTAAACTAAACTAAAATAGCAGATATAAATCTATTGCTATCCCTCTCATAAAGTTCTCTATGGAAAAGGACAGCTCTAGATTTAGACCTATCAGTTTAGTTTCCAGATTGTGTGCAACAGAATCAGCCACAATGACGTCAACGCTAGACAAAAATTTACCTACACAAATTATTATGTGAACAGTATATTTTAATTGTGTGTGGTTTAGTTGGCTAATAGTAATAAACTTGGCCCTAGACGACAATATATTATCTTCCTGCCATAATAATTATGATAATTGATAACTACGTAGTTGTTACGCCTAGTATTTTACGATAATCCGTTACTCCTCGAGTTTATACACTCGAGTTTTATATACTCGTTTATGCATACATAAAAACGAAAGTCGTAAGAACAGTTCTTCTACCAGCTACTTTTTATTTTATCTATTAATTTTACATAAATCTTAAGTTTTTTAATTACTAAGCTGTTTTAATTCACGTTTTATCATGTGAAGTCATTGACAAGCCGATCGGAATGAAAACATAAATTCATATGATTTCACCATTTCTAGGGTTCCGTGCAAAAATGATAAAAGCGGAAACCTTACGAACTTCGCATGTATTATGGGAAAATATAATGATGTTTCTAACTAGACTAACACAGTTTTTGATAAATCAGAATAAATAATCTTTTACAAAGAAACTTAGTTATGCAGTGCCGATCAAAGGCTATTTATATGTTTCCTTCCAAGGCACGGAACCTTTAGTGCGCTAGTCTGACTCGCACTTATCTAGTTTTATATTCTCATAAAATAAAATATAAGCAATCAATTAAAAATATCATATAATTACTGCAATAAGCGTTTCACTTTACACGCACTTTACCATTTACCATTAAATAAACGATATTCGAACGTGGCTAGGTGAATATAATTATATACGCATCCTATAAAAAAGAACCGCATGTATTGTGCAATATAAGGCTAGGGGCATATTTAGTGAAAATTCAGCTCGTAAAAAACCGCTTCAATCATTTTATACGCGACAAATCCGAGGGATAATTCCACTTTGACTGTGCAACGTTGTTGCAGCAGTATCAGAATATGCACTTCATACTATACTACATATAAATAAAGATGTGATTGGATAAGATTGCATACAATCGCTGTCTACGGCGTAGTTCGGCCACATAGGAAAAATGCGAGTAGCATCTAAAAAATTACAGGACAGAGATGCCGCGGACGTAGCCCAAGACGAGAAATAATCTCCGTCCGGAAAAAAGAAGCGGGCAACACACCCTTCTGCAATGCACATGTGACTTAGTGGGTATATCTAACATGTGATATGTGGCACAATTTAAAAAATAAAAAACCGGCCAAGTGCGAGTCAGACTCGCGCACTGAGGGTTCCGTACTCGGGTATTTTTCCAACATTTTGCACGATAAATCAAAAACTGTTATACATAAAAATAAATAAAAATCTGTTTTAGAATGTACAGGTAAAGCCATTTCATATGATACCATATGATCACTTGGTATAGTTATCTTACTTTGAAAATTGAAACACTTTTTTTTAATGATGTAACTACAAATTCGCGGTTTTCAGATTTATTCCTGTATTTGTGCTATAAGACCTACCTACCCGCCAAATTTCATGATTCTAGGTCAACGGTAAGTACCCTATAGGTTTCTTGACAGACACGAAGGACAGACAGACAGACAACGAAGTGATCCTATAAGGGTTCCGTTTTTCTTTTTGAGGTACGGAATCCTAATTAACCTATTTTCTTCTCCGTTTAATGCCTCTAACGAACCTAGAGTATGACCTCTAACAGAGAGAAATCGCACAACATCGTGAAGCAAAGCTGAGAACCCGACGCGAAAAGAAGAGTAATCACATGCACAAAGGAAAGTCGACTGGGCAGTCCCAGCCGCGCGGAAAAACGCGCGCTAACGTCGGTGTCGTCGTCCGCATAGATATGGGGCCCTACTAACAATTCCACACAACACATTGGAGTGGATCTCCGCATGCGTTTCTCTGCTATATCTGTATTCTGAACCTTGTTTTAGAAGCCATTGCGTGTATTTGTCAAACAGTGAAAATAATTTCAACCTTCTGCTTTATTACGCCGGTTAAACAGGTTTGCAATAGTTTTCATGATTAACGTCATAAAGTACATTTAAATAAACTCACACTCTCTTGATACAACGATAAGGTAATAAATATCGTTCAGTAATAATTCCACAACGCACCACATTCTTACTGCTCTCAAGTAATGCAATTGCTTACTCACGATTACGATTCTTGGTGTTTTAACAATTTCAAACTACGTCGCGGTAATTTGGTCCCGTAAATCCCAACGTTCTGATTACTTTACGAAAGCTTTTTTGAATTAAGAGGATAAAATATCGTTAAAATATCCGAATCCCAGGTATAACACAGTAAAAGTATGTGGCAATCTTACAAACCACCATAAAATGCATTTTTCTTAGTAGCTTACTGATTCGTCAACTTGTGACAACTATCACCCCTACCGCACCGCTCCACTACCGCAAAACCTACTCGGTTATGCGCTATACCTATAGTATGTACTTCGGCCGATGTCTGGTGTGTTAGTAACTAAAATAAATCATAGAGTACTTAATACCTTCATAAATATGTACAATATTTGGATGCCTGACGGAAGACATAATTTGCACTTCTCTTCGTATACGTATAAGGTCTGCCTCGGTTTCAATTTTGCACTTTTTAATCGTCTTGATAGCCACTTCCTGTCCAGTTTTCTTATTGATTCCGAGTTGCACCTTGCCGTATGTGCCTTGACCTAATTTTCTGACTATATCAAACCTGAAACAACACAAGTACATACAGTAGGTAAATAAATAGAATATAATTACGTTGATAATAATGAATACGACAATTATGGTAGAAATAGGTACCTATAAGCTAAATTGTGTACCTACGTGCTAAAAATTTTAGTAATTTTAATTGAATTGAAAGTAATAGAACTTTTATATAAATAGGTAACTATAAAGCCTTTAGTCCAGTAAAATCTAGTAGAAACCGCATCTAGTCTAATATCGAGTAAAAACCGAAAATAAGATCTTAGTAAAGTAATCCTTAAGCAAAAGATTTCTTTGATAAATAAATCTTCTGATAAAGACATTAACATGGCGCTTTATCATCAGATCAAATAAAGGCGTAATAAACACCCACAGATGCAAAGTGAAAAACAAACTATTAAACATTTTACATAGGATTGTTAATGTGAACGTGCAAATTGAAGCACAAAAGTTATGGACCTCTAATATTTACTTACTCGGGCAATTGAATTTTCGTTTATTTGGCTATAGGTAGAGACTCCGAGTCAGACTAAATAATTCATATTGTTTAAATAATAAAAAATAAATAAAAAACGAGGATAGCCCAGTGGTTAAGACGTCGGCCTTTTAGTCGCGGGGCCGGGGTTTGGTTCTGGGCACGCATCTCTCACTTTACGGAGCTATTCAACGGTGAAGGGATTTCCGTTACCGACAGACAGACACATTCGCTTTATAATATTAGTATTAGGTGTATTAGAATCTAAATAACTATATTTTCGTATTTATATTTATCAATATTCACGTTGCAGCTACGCGATATTTGTGTACATTGTGAATATGTATTTCAGAGTTCATTGCAGTAATAATCAAAAATTAACTCTATCTCTCTATTTCTGCAAGATGGTTATGCCCGGAGCAATAAACTTACGACAATTCGGCATACTACAAGTGGAAACATGGAATTTTGCGACAGTTTATTTTACATTTACGGCCAAAATTAATGCTCAATCTATCTTTAACTTGTCGATAAGTTACTTAGCAACGCTGTTATTTGACAAAAAGACTTTCGACCTTAGAATAAAAACCCAGCTTTTGACGAATAACAACATTGTTAAGTAACTTATCGATAGATTACAGATAGATTGATTATCGGCTGTTAGACAACATTGTACTGACTCGACTAAACTTTTGCTACATTTCAAATTATATTTAGTGTAGGTGACATGCGACCCAGTGACATGCCGCAATATAGATAGCACTATGTTGTTTTGGCGTAAGTGAAGCTTTATTCGTTAGGTCTTTACTCTTGCGACATTATATTTCGTAACTCGTGGGTTTTTCAAACCGCACATGCGGGTTTATTGATATGAGTAGGCAGGTATAAGGCAAATGTACAAACAAATACTATCGCTACATTTAAACTTATAATATGTAGTTAAGATGAGGACCAGTTTCCAAGCTAAGGTTTGCTCGTCAAATTCTAAGCACAATGCAGTGAACTGTGAAGATAACGTATTCAAACAAGTTTATTTTGCATAAGTAAACGACCTCAGGCGTTGACTAAATCTTTTTCAAATCTCAAGCCTTCGTTGCGAATAGCGATTGGTCTACAAATGAACCGTAACTGAACCTTTGTTTAATTTGACTGAGATGCTTGATTGCAGCTCTTGTAAACTATACTCTTGTAAATTGTCCTTGTGCTAAGAATATAATATTCTGTCTTTATTAAATTACGAGTCCTATTCGATAGTCAATCGACTCTACCATTAGTTCGGAAGTCGGAACGCCCTACCTACCGGAAAAAACTCTTTTAAAACTTATTGTTATATGTACTTATAAAAAATCATTTTTACTTATGTAGTAATAACAGTCTTCGCGTATTGCTATAAACATTTCAGTATATATTCTTCAATCAGCATTTCCTAACTGCTGGAATTCTGGAACTTCTTCGTACTTATAGAAATATTATTACCAAATACTTTTTAGCTTTTTAGTGAAAATTACATAGCTAAATGGAAGACGAATCTAATTTTATTTTGGAAGTGTCTAAATCAAAGGAATGCTTGTCCTTTGATTTAAAAATTATCCGAGCAAAATGAAGTTATCCCATAAAAATCGAACCTTAAGGCTATCCTTGCCAACGATCCCCCGTCGATTTCCTACGTATGATATTATTGTTCTTATCTCTATCTGCCCTGGTTCGTGCATTCTCGGTTCCTAGATCGGTACATTTGTGATAACCAAATTTCAAATTGCTGTGATTGGCTGAATTTACCATGTTCTTGCTGCGACAGTGAGTTTGAGCCACTAGCGGAACAATGTTAGCCGGTCAGAAATGATTGCAATTAGTCAACCTGTTTGACGTCCGTGTTCTGTTTTCGATTACAAAAAAGAAAAAATTGTTGTTGCAATCATCAATTTTAGCAAATAGTGAAAGAGAGTCGGCTAATCAGAGGTCACAACTACCGTCACACTTTCTGTCACACTATGGCAGTAGGCATGCCGAGTAATGAAAACAATTTTTCATTCTGTCTAGGTCGAAGTAGGGTTGCCACCTGGCTCTTTTTGATTTACAGGCTACCACCATCAAAAATACGGGGTTTAGATTTGAAGAAATTTGAAAATTTGAAGTATTTGAAGAAATAGGCGGTGGTTCTCTCTGAAATGCATGGAAAGCCTATTTAGATATTTCAGTTTATTTGTAAGTTTTGTATTTTTTCTCTGTATGTTGCCGTGTCTTGATTGGTGAACTGTGTTTGCAATGTGGTTTTAAATAAAAGATTTATTTATTTAAATAGCTTTTAAAAACTCTTAGTGTTGTAAAGCAAAATGTTATACATTTCATGCATACAATCTTCTCATTTCAACTTAAAATTACATTTAATTTGTAATTCCACCTTCACAGTATCAATACTATGGCCGTAGCCAGGAATCTATTGCGGGAGAGGTTTTATTAGGGCCGGAACTGAATCCTGTCATGAGGAAAAAAACATTCGCTCAACTTTATGGGCTAATTACCTGGTTAGTGGAATTTCGCCTTTCAATTTGACAGTGAGATAAAATACAACAATAAAAAAGCGCGAGCGCAGTGAGCGTAAGTGTTTTTGGTTCAATACAGAAAAAATTAAAGTGAAAGGGAAACGAGTTTAGACATAGCAAGATTTTATTTTTAAAGCTTCCTATCCATACTAATATTACGAATACGACAGTATATCTATTTGCCTATCTATTTGTTACCCTTTCACTTGAAAATTGAAAATACTAATATTTGTTCATGAACACATGACAGACGGATAGAAGGACAAATGGACAGACGGACAGACGGAAAGACTGACAGACTGACAGACTGACAGACAACGAAGTGATCCTATAAGAGTTCTTTTTTGCTTTTGAGTTACGGAACCCTAAAAATATTTAGTTTTATTTGCCCCGTATTTTATTTTCATAATTACAGGTTTCTGTATCCTGAAATACGGGGTAACCAGTAAAATACGGGGCCTCTGGCAACCCTATTCGGAAAACACTGTCACATTCAAGTTAATGTCAAATATTTTGTTTTCAATTACAGAAAGCTGCATCAATCATTATTACAATATTTTCTTTGTTGTGATTGGCTGAATTTTTGAGTTTCAGCCAATAAACAGACTGTTTGCCAATTAAACGTCATAACAATATAAATGCCAGAAAGTTTAACCAAATAAAACAAACTTAATGAGAACCTAGTGAGAATGCAAACGGCACACAATTTATAATACATATTATGTTAGTCGTATATAATAGATATTATAGTAGTCGTTCACTTTGGTAATAGTCAGATTGTCATCAGTAAAATTGATATTGGTCGATGTATCGTAAATTATTGTTTCGGTGACAAATATTTTTATTATCTATTTATCTTTGAACAGAATGGAATAGAATGAAATGGAATGGAATACAATGATAAATTTTTATTCCTGTAAACTTTTAGGTAAACTTCAAAGTGTTTTTGGCTGGTCAGAAAAATTTACCACTGGTTCGGAATGCCGTTCCTACGTTTTCTAGGGTTTCGTACCTCAAAATGAAAAACGGAACTCTTATAGACTCTCTCTGTCTGTCGTGTGTGTCAAGAAAACCTCTAGGGTACTTCCCGTTGACTCAAAACCATGAAATTTGGCAGGTAACCTAACTGCGTAATTTTGGGTAGTTTTTTTAATCGATAAAGAAAGTTTGCGACATTGTTCAATAAAAAATTTGGATTCCAACTCCTCAACCCTGATGTTGCAGGGGACCTGACTACTAAAGCTAATGGGATTTAAAAAGTGTCGATTATTAATTGATATTGAAGGTATCTATACCAAGTAAACACTTTGTCGTTGACCTCAACCCTGATGCTGTAAGAAATTGCATTCCTAAATCCTGGTGATCCCTCGGGATTTGAAAAGGATCATCCGTTTAAATATTCTTACGTGATACAGAAACAAGTTGCATCCCGGGGACGGGCTATTACGGAGAGGCAACTTTTGTTCTGGGAAATGAAAGGATCGGGATTTTTAAAAACCTAAATCCACGCGAGCGAAGCTGCGGGCATTAGCTAGTTGTAAATATATTTAGAAGCTACTATAAGATAATAGATAAGGTACTTATTTCCTTATATTTTTATTGTATGGCAGCGCGCGGTTTTAAATTATAAATTGCACGTCCTGTCCTTTTCTGTAATACATTTTTTTCTCAATATCTACCGCTTTATCTCATAGCAAGAGTCCGTAAGACATAATACAGTGAAAATAGGCAAAATATACAATTTTTGCAGTTTCCACGTCAGTACCTGTCGAATTTTTCTAACAGTGTAAGCAGCAGAGCTGAGTTTACCATCAAGTGTTGATATGTGGGTGTTCCATAGAAGCTTTGCATCTAACATTATACCGAGAAACACGGGGTTCTCCTTTATTTTCAACATATGATTATTTATCAATGAATTTATGTCATTTAAGGTCCTGGTATTGGGCAGTGTGAATTCAACACACTTAGATTTCTTTGCATTTGGAAGTAAATTGTTAGCAATAAATCAGAGAGTGACCTGTGATATGGCATTACATATAGTATACATTGTCAAAAATTATAATATTAAAGCTGTGCGTATTGCGTGAGGAATAGGTTGTAAGAGAGTTGCAACTTGCAGGGTTTGATGCATGCGCTATTGCCAGCAAACATGAGACATATTTTTATCTACAGGCAACGTCTGAGTAGGTAACGCATACGTCTAACGCAAGTTGAAATGTACCAGTGTATTTAGTTAGACCTATCGACAAGTTTGGAGTTGGGTGCAGTCTAAATGTGGCCCGTGTGTTTAGACTGTCAGTTTCTGTCAGTTTCACGTGTCGTCCCCCGCACTTCACCACCCCGCTTGCAGAAATCGAGACAGCACGAAATTTTCAAGATTTCTGGGTGTAATTTCTGGTTTTCGTAGTTCCCACATAATTATAACAATATAAAATATATAACAATAATTTTTTTACTACATAATTTTCATTAAATTTTCTAGGTCTGTGGTTTTTCCAAATTTCATTAAATTGCTTCGTTGTCTAGAAAAACGAGCACAAAGTTGGGCCTTTTTTAAAAGAAAAATACAAATCTTTGAGCCCCTGCAATTTTAAAACTACATATTTTTAGAAAAATCTAAAACACCACAGACACAGATATTAGTTTCTAGACTATGTCTGCAAAATTTCATGGACTTTGGTTGCTTAATATTCAAATGAAATGGGAACTACGATTGTATGGAGTAAGTGACGGAGACAGCCCTGTTAATAGTTTGCGTCAAGAAAAACGCTAATAAAACTTGTGCCCGGATGTTTTACACTGTCGAACGCTTGTGGCTGTCTAGTTACTTCATTTTATTTATTAGAAAGCAACGAATCCGGGCCAATTTCAATGAACAGAGAAACTGCAAAGGTATCGTTGACAACGTGACGTCACTTGCAACCTTTCCACCTACAGCTACAGCATATCGGAGAAGTCGGGCGTAGCGTAGGTGCATAACGAAACTCCAAAATGAGGTCACTAGCTCACCACGGCCCAGGCGAGCGATTGCAATAAAAGTCTAATTTATTTACTGAATACTGAATAGCAAACTGAATGATTTTCTTTACCTAAATTACGGTTTCATAAAATCGCACCACGCGGCAGCAGTGCAATTCAATATTTAACCAACAGTTCATGAAATTCAGTCATTAATTATTCTACATATTATAGATTTTATTTTTACTATCATCAACCCATCGCTGGCTCACTACTGAGCACACTCCTCTCAGAATGAGATGGAAATTAAATTAAATTGAAAATTTATCTCATATAAGGTTTATCTCATATTATCTCATATAAATTTATCTCATATCATGTGCCACTTATGATAAGTCAAGACTCTACCACTGGCTAGGGATGGAGATTCTACTGAGAAGAGCTGGCAAGAAACTCAGTAGTTGCTCTTTTTTTTTTAAACAAAATATCAGAATATGTAATCAAATATGCAATACATAAAGCCATGTAACTAATACACAACCTTGTGGGCTGCAGATGCAAAGCCAAGCGTTTCCATGCAACCAGCCCTCGTTCTCTTAGTATTGTAAATATTGATTAATAAATAAAATCGTCCAGTGAATACTACCTACCTCTGTTTGAGACGGAGCCGATGGTCGTGGAGGCGGACGTCACCGGTGTTCTCAATGCCGTCCATGATGTTGGCGGTACGTTTGTTCTCGCCCACCACCATTTTGACTGCAACAGAATAAAATAAACAACTAAATTAGTGAATCTAAACTAAGATTTACAGTATTCTTCTTTTATAATTATTTATTTCTTAATATAATAGATAATTTTGGGTAGCCTCTGTAGGTTTTAGTTGGTAGAAATCTCATCATAACCTCTCTGAGGGAGAGATTAGGTATGTTAAGAAAATCGTACAAAAAAAGAAAGAAAGAGAAACTGAACAAAAGGCACAACATTAGAAAAACTATGAAAGTGTGGGCGATCTATGAGTTATTTATATTAACAAATCTTTGTTTTGTAACGACCTTTTCGCTAGCAGACAGCGCGTAAAACAGTTGGCGTTGATAGAGAGATGTAATAGGGTCATTGGTTTAAAAACAATTGAATCTGTTACAAACTGTGCTAAGGTGTTTGTATTCGTCTCGTTAAATTCGAAGTTTCCCTGAGAGATAAAATTTGAGATGATGGCAGGAGATTCAGAGTAAATGACTTAGCCTGAACTGTATTATAATATACTAGCGACCCGCCCCGGCTTCGCACGGGTGAACATTTCTATTTTCCGGGATAAAATATAGCCTATACGGATTCGGAAGAATCCCTCTAAGTAATGGTAAAAGAAATTTTGAAATCGGTCCAGTAGTTTTTGAGCCTATTCAATACAAACATACAAAAATACAAAAATACAAAGGTTTCCTCTTTATAATATTAGTATAGATAATTATAGCGAAATGGAAAGATACCATATTAAATAGACAATGTTAAGTGATGGCCGTTAGGGTCTAACAGTCCTAGAGTGGAAACCCCGCGTACAAGTAACCGCGGACATAAAACAAACATTTCCAGTATTTAAATGGACCACTGTGGGTTTTACGATTACCGTAATTACACGGTAAGAAAGAATGAAAATGAATTCATTTGATGTTACAATATCACAAACAAACACCAATACACCCGACAGAATGGGTGTTCAGATCAATCTTTTAAATCTAAAACTAAGGTCTAAGATTAAATAGCACAAAATATCACGTTATGCTAATCCACTCCGGTTTATAGTGGAAAAGTAAAGTGTATTCCGTGTTAACAAGAATGACTGTGAAAATGTTAGTGTTATGTTTGACAGCATAACAGCACAAGTTGGTTGCGTGTTCACTTCAAATTAGTGTAATGATTAGGCTAATGCGGAACCGGAACGGCGCGTCGACGTCTAGTTACCTATTGCATTATGAACTGTTTACAACCCACGGGATTGTTTCTGGTACAAGTTAATTACAATATTTAGAGGTTTAAGAATTGCTTTCTCGTGGCTGTTATCAGTTATAGTATAAAAAATATTCAAGTAAAAGGCGATGCTAATTTTTGGCGCAATAGTGTTATTCTTTATAAATCTACAGAGACATGAGACCGCTCCTTGTATACTTAACTATAGTAATTAGTTTACACAGTATACTGAATAAAAACCTCAACTAAGTATAAAAAAGTAGGAAATTAAATAGTGTCCAATGATTTCACTCAAACTTTTTATAGCTGTACATCGTCTGGCATAGAATTGATACAAGTAATTTGCTATTCTTGTCGGCAGCTATGTAAGTAATGCGTTTTTACAATTAGTTAAAACTTTTTCTTTTTTTGTGATATTAGCGTAGGAGGTAGGTAATAGGTACTACATGTCAGATTCTGGTGGTTTTCCTTTCCTCAAAAAGCATTTTCATAGGGCAGCCAAGATTAAACAATAAGACGATAAAAGTAGGAGCTGGATAGTCTCATCTGTGGTTCCTAACGTCTGTACGCCCACTTGCATTATTGCAATGTTTTTAATTGGTACACGAAGATGAATAAATGTTTTTGCTTCAATCTATTTCCTAGTAAACTAAAACAGATCTAAGACTATTTTATTTACGAATTGTTCTTATTTCATTGGGATCGTTAGCTACCTACTTAAGATCCTGTTTCACAACTTCCAAATAAACTTTATCCACAGAATTTTTACGTTATGACAGTTTTTTGTATTGGGAATCTTTATCTGGCGGTTTTGATACAGGCCCTAAAGTTTATTGTGGGTCGATTAACAGTTCACAATCACGAAGAATCGAAGCGAATTAAAACAAGAATCGAAAATTTTACTTACCTACTCATAGCAAAACAACGTACTGAAAAAATACTGAGAAAACCGCTTGCGCATTCAGTTCATTTCAAGCTTTTTATGTCAGTCAAATAAGTACCTTTTAGACTTGGAGATAGAAATAAAATAAGCTATGTAAAATTTTAAATTGTCGCTTCAATTTGCTTCGACTCTGTTCTGTATCAGTGTGAATCGATCCTAAGAATAAAAAAACCGGCCAAGTGCGAGTCAGACTCGCGCACGGAGGGTTCCGTACTCGGGTATTTTTTCCAACATTTTGCACGATAAATCAAAAACTATCATACATGAAAATAAATAAAAATCTGTTTTAGAATGTATACGTAAAGCCCTTTAATATGATACCCCACTTGGTATTATAGTTATCTTATTTTGAAAATTGAAATACATTTTAATTTTTTTTTTAATGATGTAACCACAATTCGCGGTTTTCAGATTTATTCCTGAACTTGTGCTATATGACCTACCTACTTACCCATGATTTTAGCTCAACGGGAAGTACCCTATAGGTTTCTTGACACGACAGACAGACAGACAGACAACAAAGTGATCCTATAAGGGTTCCGTTTTTCCTTTTGTGGTACGGAACCCTAAAAAGGAAAAAGTCAAGGAAGTAGGGCGGTCGGTTACCCGGATGAGTGTTGCTCTCTATGCTACTTAGTGCTAGTGAGCAGCGAGTGACTGAATAACTTGCCATATTATAAATTATAAATACTCGTATGTAGTATCATATCTCACAGCGTTTTCCCCCGCAGAATCTATTCAGCAATAAAATAGTAGGTAAATCGGATAAAATATGTGTTGCCACTGCAATTTATTCATTAGGTACATATTATATTAAATTATTTTCTGGCCGTTGGTTGTTTGCATAAAAAAAGACATGAGACATGAGACATTAGGTACCTATGTCTAACTTTACTACAGATGTTTTCTTTTTAGTGCCACAGTCTACGTATTTTGATTAATTCACTCATCCTTTACTTGAATATAAATATCAATAATAATTTAAGTAACATCTAACGTACTTTACGTAACTGTTACTTCATACTTTTTAATACAATATTGCTCAGTTTGTTTTGATGCACAGTTGGATTCTTTCGAGATCTAGGTAGATATAGTTAATATCTTGGTCAAAGTTATTTTGGCCCATAAAGGTGTCAATGTTTATCGGTCGATAGCGGCATTTTCAATGGCATTGACGTAGTGTGAGCGGTCTTCCTGAAAAATGCGACGCAAGTAGCCAATTAACATGCGGGATGGCGTGAGGCCGGCGTCTCGGCGCCTCTAAAAATATCATCCGCGGAACGAGCGCCCGCAGCCGTGCCGCCGCCGCGCCCGCCCGCCACCGGCCGACGAACGACTATGGGCGGAAGACAGACGCAATACCCATAGGGCGGTTTCCATTGGCTGGCATGGCCTCGGCAGTCGGCATCACTCGGCACCGCGTCACGGAACGGCAAAATGAAAAGAAGTAGGTAAGGCAAGAAAGTGTACCTATAAAGTACTAGCTGACATGCCCGTGGATTTAGATTTTACAAGTAAGTAAAATAAGCAATAATGCTATAAAAATAGAGTTTTATGCACTTGCATATATGCAAACATGCAAATGCATATTATATTCCGATGTCTAATAATACACTTTTTATGACATTTTTGGTAGCGATTTATCGTTTCAAAAGCATGTCGTCACGCGCAGTTTCTTGGGATTTTTTGAATCACGGTAAGTAGGTACGAGGAATTGCGAGACATGATCAATTTTACTTTTTTGAACTGAATACCGAAATGAAACATCAATGCGGGCAATATTATCTATGTTGAAATAATAATTAGTAAAATTAGTAGTACCAGAATCAAAAAATTTGCCTGAATTTATCATGACCTTCCTACCTAACTAGATCATTTGAAAATGTCATTATTATATACATACATACATATTTGTTTAACTGATTTTGATGCAACATTCCCTGCTTTAGAATTCAGATATGATAATGATGATTCAGATATTTAGAGATGATAATAATAATATGATAGATTTGGAATGCGCCATTATAGGTACCTAATTCTATTGATAAAGTTCTGTTCCTGCAATGTGACTATTCATTTTATCCATTTGCACGTAAATAAGTCGCATTGGCAAAAATGAGTTTTGACAAAATAATTTCCATTGATCACGAACACGGATGCATCCGCTTATTGAGAACGTGGATCCTTTTTATTAACCCCCGACCCAAAAAGAGGGGTGTTATAAGTTTGACGTGTGTATCTGTGTATCTGTCTGTAGCATCGTAGCTCCTAAACTAATGAACCGGTTTTAATTTAGTTTTTTTTCTTTGAAAGGTGGCTTGATCGAGAGTGTTCTTAGCTATCATTCAAGAAAATCGGTTCAGCCGTTTGAAAGTTATCAGCTCTTTTCTAGTTACTGTAACCTTCACTTGTCGGGCGTGTTATAAATTTTTAATTTACACGTGTTATTTTCAGAATCTACACAATAAGGCTTTTTGGATAACATTAGGTGACATTTCTTCACGTACAGTACACTATTTTGTGTACGTCATGTCCGCCATCATGAATTTGACATGACGTCATTATAGCCCATGAGTTATGACACGCAGAACGCTGAGATGGAACCCGTCCCAAGCCCGGAAGCACGGCTTGTCCCAGTGGTGATGGCGACGCGGCGTCATCAGAGGTACGCGAGATGCCGCGAGTGATCGCGCTATTTCTGTCCACTCACCAGTTGAATAACCTCCAATCAACTATTCGCACTTAGTTCGCCTACGGATCCTACTAACACAGACTACGTACAATAAACCCAATTTAAATTGCTCTATGAAAGCATTACACTCTCTGCATCTGTACTTTTGCTGTTTAAACTTTTAAAGGTTCATCTAGAAACATTGACGGGCAAACATAAAAAACGTATAATATACTTACTTACTTAGGTTAGAAGTCAAAATTGTCTATGTAAGTACTAGGTACGTACAATTTAAATCCCATGGAAGTAAATGAAATAGTTGAGTACCTGCAGCTAACTATAAATAAATACTTTAGTTCCAAACCCAATGTCAATACTAATTTTGCAGCATGGAATCTTACGTAATATTTACTTCCTAATCACACTAATATTATAAAGGAGAAAGTTTGTACGTGTGTGTGTGTGTGTGTGTATGTTTGTTACTCCTTCACGCAAAAATTACTGGACGGATTGGGCTGAAATTTAAAATAGAGATAGATTATACCCTGGATTAGCACACAGGCTATTTTTTATCCCGGAAAATCAAAGAGTTCCCACGGGAATTTTAAAAAACCTACATCCACGCGAACGAAGTCGCGGGCATCAGCTAGTCATTAATTATTATGGAAAATCTAGAAACAATCTTTCAAATGTAGTTTATAAAGTTTGTAGTATAATATTTACTTACTTAAACAAAATTTCATTTACACGAGAGCTTTTTTAAAGTCCATTTAATATAGCGTCGAAATAGAAGAAACTAGCCGATGCCCGCGACTTCGCCCGCGTGGATTTAGGGTTTTCAAAATCCCGTGGGAACTCTTCGATTTTCCGGGATAAAAAGTAGCCTATGTGCTAATCCAGGATATTATCTATCTCCATTCCAAATTTCAGCCGAATCCGTCCAGTAGTTTTTGCGTGAAGGAGTAACAAACACACACACACACACACACACACACACACACACACACACACACACACACACACACATACAAACTTTCGCCTTTATAATATTAGTGTGAAGTGTGATTGACGTTTGCATTTTACACCAAATGCAGTGGATCCACTTCACATAGTTGGCTTCTGTGTTCATTATAATATGAATATACATAAAAACGACAAATCGCTTGGCAATAAATACGGCTTCGCACTCGTATTCGCACATCAGCACAGAACTACAGTAGGTACTCGAACCTACTAAAGTTAACAATCGTTGTTATAGTTCAATCACTAAATAAATGCCGCCATGGATGGCATTAATTATTATATAGGTAAATAAATTATGTACTCTGATTTAAAAAAAAAACTTTATATGTACATTTTGGTGATTTTAAGTGCCTAGTTCTATCTAACTAGGAAAATAAAGAGTATGAGGCATGTAAAGTCTGTTCACTAACATAATGTCGCTACCTAACTTGTGTTAATTATTTATATTTGTATTTTATTCCAATATAACCATAACAATAATGTAGTATTCTATATAATTCTTAGACTAGAAAACATTGATTTAACATACATAGTAAAAATAAATAATAAAGGCAAAATAATAAGTGTGTTTGTGGGTGTAGCAATACTATGTTAGCGATCAGACTTAAGAGGGGTCTCTCCCTCACTAGCTCCATACAAACGTAGTTTCAATTTCATGTGAATATTAAACAACCAAAGTCCATGAAATTTAGCAGACATATTCTAGAAACTAATATCTATGCCTGTGGTTTTCCAGATTTCTGTTAAAATATTCGGTTTCAAAGTTACGAGGTCTTAAAAATTCACATACAAATATTTGAGCCCCTGTAATTTTAAAACTACATATTTTTAGAAAAATCTAAAACACCACAGGCACAGATATTAGTTTCTAGAATATGTCTGCAAAATTTCATGGACTTTGGTTGCTTAATATTCAAATGAAATTGGAACTACGGTTGTATGGAGTAAGTGATGGAGAGAGCCCTGTTAACCTAAATCTTACAAAAAATAAAACAATACTTTTAACGAGATGACGCAGTTATGTGCATAATTTATTTTTGTCGTAAATTTTACAATTTGGCAGAGTCTAGAACTTAGGACCGTTGAACGTAACAAAAATAGAACATAATTCCGTGCTGCTGACTAAACAGTGCATTAAACACCAAAACATGATTGTAAATTAAATTTTGATGATTGTCTATGGTATGAATTACGGACTATCTAACGCCCTCGTATAGAGGATATACTTATGCCTGCAGTCGTTATTCTTCCCTAGATAGAGTACCTACCTACGATTAGTAAGCGATTAGATCACCTACATTATTTTCTCTCACTTGCTCGGAAATTGCTCCATTTCCATTGCTAAAAAAACAAGACAGTAATCGGCTGTTTACTGTCCGCACGCCAGCAATTTCCAACAGGACAGTAAGTAATAAAAATTGCTAGACTCTTTCATACTGCTGCTGACAAGATTCTTTAAGGGGCAAGCGACGGGTCTGCCCGCAAAAATCAAATATTTGGTTTTCGCAATTTGTAAACTAATACGACAAAGTAAGCTTGTGGCATTCTAGTTGCGACAATCACAGTATCATTTCCACGTGTTTATATAAAAATCTTTACTTGATAAGGTCCAGTTTAAGAAATTAGCTCTAGTGTCGACTAGTTTGTGAGTTACAGTCGATACTAGACCTAATTTCTTAAACTGGACCCTTTCAAGTAAAGATTTTTATATAAATAGGTGGAGATGATATTGTGATTGTCGCAACTAGAATGCCATAAGCCTACTTTGTCGTACTAGTTTACAAATTGCGAAAAACCAAATAAAATATGAATTTCATAGAGCTATCTGTGTGGTAGCTTACCCTACCTCCGACTTCCGTCGTCCTAGTTCTCTCCGTCATCCGTGAGATTATCTAGGTTGTGCCTCGGATTTAAATCGGATATAAGGCGTAGATATTAAATCAATGTACACTGAATGAGATCGATTAGTGCGTAAGCAATATCAGAGTTCGGTCCATGTTTTTATATCCGTATTTTCACGGACTTGGATCGGATGAGTGCGTAACCACTCTTATTACAATTTTTTATTATTATATATATTGCAACTTATTAGCAGGGGGAAAAATACTGAATTCGCAGGAATGAAAATTAGCCTATAAAGATTTTAAGTTATATTTATTGATTCCTCTCGGCCGAAGTCTCGGCCGAAATAGCAATTAACGACCTCGTTTAGTTCAAAATCACTTGGGAAGTCCTCGGCTTCGCCACGTCCTTGCAATATTACTCGGCCAGCAATTGCTTTATTCCCGACGTGGACTGTAACGTACTATTACATTCGTATTTTAGAATAACACCTCGATTTATAAGCTTTCTTTGGCTTGACCTATAAAACTGTTTCAGGTTGATTCCATAATTATTTAAGTTCCCAATTTGGTATAGTTTTAGATAAGTCAATGTACTCAACCTAAAAAATAGAAGTATTCTATATACACGACACAATTATGTACCTAGGGAGATTTGCGCTTGATTATTTGTATCTATAATTTTGTGCACAAATCCAAAACTCCCATCAGTAATACAGATCAGCCGGAGTGCGGCTTCAGGCGTGATAAGTTCAATCGATTGTAACGCTTTAATTTCACTGTAGAGTGCACTGATGTTGTGTTATTGGATGGTGGCCAAATAAACAATATTTAAGTAAGTTAGAAACGTTTTATTATCTTACTTTGACATATGCAAAAACCTGGGATGAACCTACTGAATAATACCATTGAAAATCAATTTTACTATATCTATCGCTCTCTATCGGCAATTTGCGTTTAATAGTCGGGTTTTAGTGCTGTTTAAGTTTATCTTCTTAGAAAAACTGGCCAAGTGCGAGTCAGACTCGAGCACCAAGGGTTCCGTACTCAGGTATTTTTCCGACATTTTGCACGATAAATCAAAAACCCTTAAGAGGGCTCTTCCGTCACTCGTTTCATACAATCGTAGTTCCAATTTCATTTGAATAATAAGCAACTGAAGTCCATGAAATTTTGCAGACATATTCTAGAAACTAATATCTATGTCTGTGGTTTTCCAGATTTCTGTTAAAATATTCGGTTTCAAAGTTATGCGGTCTTAAAAATTTTCATACAAATCTTTGAGCCCCTGTAATTTTAAAACTACATATTTTTAGAAAAATCTGAAACACCACAGACACAGATATTAGTTTCTAGAATATGTCTGCAAAATTTCATGGATTTTGGTTGCTTAATATTCAAATGAAATTGGAACTACGATTGTATGAAACGAGTGACGGAGAGAGCCCTGTTAATACCTTAAACTCAATTTAAACATGTACAGTTCAAGGGACTTAAATTGGTTTTTTGGCGAAGTTAGAATGATTTCGTTATTTTGTGGCCATTGTTTTCACATGACGCGCGCTGTATTTCTATCAACAATGCACAATCAAATTTTGGATCAGATAGCCTAATATTTTTCAACGTCTTCAATCCAACTTTTAAGGATGACTATACTTTTTGGCAATGCTAAAGTGTATTCATATTATAGATACATGCCATAAAATAATATAATTTAGTCAGTTACATGATCGGGAGATAATAGTAGGTATGTTAACTAGAGCTTGAGCTGGCTGAGCTTTCAGTTGCCCATAGTGAAGGGAACCATTCTGCTATATCCATGCGCTAGACCACAGCTTCTATGGCGTAGCGCCGGCATGAAGTAACCACAAAAGTACACATGAGGCATGTAGGCTTCTTCATGATGTTTCCTTTCATTGCTTTATTTTACTCCGAAAAGGTGTGTGCCTGTGATTGAATCCTAGGAGGTCTACGTCTTAACCGCCAGGGTATCATGGCTTATCAGTGAAATAAATGGAATAGGAGCGGGCGACGCGGACTGGCCCAAAGTTATTAAATTAAGACTGTTTTCATCATCCTTTTATTCAGCTTCAACTATTCCACTTTCGTTCCGGGCATCCTTTATGAGCTTCTGAGTTTACGCTATGGGTGGGATAGACTAGTTTCGTGGATCCCATCTTGTTCTTCCTAATCCTAACTCAAACTAAAGTCAACCTTATCTAATGCGTTATCACTTCATCATGTTCAACCCATTGCCGTCCCACTACTAAGCACAAGTATCCTCTCAGAATGAAGAGGGTTTAAGGCTTTAAGCCCTAGTCTGTCACACTGGCCCAATGAGGATTGGCAGATTTCAAACACCTTTGAGAACATGGAGTACTTACTCTGAGGCAAGCAGGTTTCCTCACAATGTTTTTCTTCACCATTAAAGCATGAAACTTACAGAAACTTACAACATCTAATAAAAACAAGTGATGGCAATCCACATAAAAAGCTGAGATGAAATAGAGTCAGTGTTGAATCTGTTTAAAATCCCTTTAACCAACATCATAAGATGCCTTCACTTGGGTGTTGAATTGATATATACATAATGTCTACTTTGATGTTTCAGAAGGCAGTAAGTAATACTTGGGACAGTATAAATTATGAGAAGTTTTTTTCTCTGGAGCCCTGATCACCTGCTTCAACGCCGCAAAAGGAATCAATTTGATTGTATTATTTTTAAATAAGTAAGTAATTCAAATCAAATGAGAATAATTTTATTAAATAAGTGGGTTTGTTTGTTCTATTTGATATATACATTGTACGAATTACTCTTATTTATGTTTGTACTGCACTGGTCTAAATGAATTTCACAAATCTATGTCATGGAAGCTAAGTCCACAGATTTAGGAAGCTACTACGAAAAAATACAGACCTAGTTTCCATTTTATTATTAGAATGTAACTGCCACACAATTAGCCAAGGACAGACATTTGTTTTGAATGTAAAAATTATTTCTCCTACATGTATGTATCCCTTTTTACTTTATTTATCTGTAGTAACTATGTACTTAACATATCTTATATATACAAATTTAGTACATTTTAATAATAAAAATAATATACATATTTTGTTTACGAAAAAGATTAAAATTTATACTTATATATTTATGTACTTTGTACTACAGTCTCCAGCAGGAAGGATTATGATTTTTTGAAAAGATTAAATTCAGATTTTATCCCTAACAGTTGTAGAGTCAGCAACAAAGTCTGCACCCATCCATAGTGGTTATTTTACATGGGCAGGTGCAAACCTAGCTATGTTGCTTTTTTACCAAATGGATACAATTTACTTTGCTAATTACTTATGGAATAGTCAGTGATAGTTGGGAATTTTGAGAGCTAAATCTGCAAATTCTGCTTCATACAGCATTGATTCTGTCACTGATGCCTATGTGACTTTTTGTCTGTCTCAAGGACAGACGTAATGCTCTACTAAAGTAAAATTGTTGACTATGTGATTATCTCTATCTGAAGTTCTATAAATGTGACTCAAACTTCTCTAAAAAATGGTTTCAACTGTGCATCTATATGACAGTGACAGTCAGACAGTTTCTCCTTTATTTAAACAAAACTTCTCCTCCTGACTCCTCTTTTATATAAAGAAATTATTATAGACAGTTAAGTATTTAAATGTATTTTATTACACTGAAATCAGTTATTTAACTAAGTATATTTTATTATCCTCATCTAAAAGGTATTTGACGATTGAAGAATTGGTCCTTACTATTCAAAAAAAAGATTTCAACAAATTGAGAACCTTCTCCTTTTTTTGAAGCCAGTTAAAAAGGCCAATGCACTGTAGGGAAAGATTATTGGGTACAAATTAAAAAATAAGCTACAGCTATTATGTATGAGTAGGTAACTGTTTTGTGTAGTATTTGTGGTGCTCTGCTTAAAAAAAAAACTGGCATAATTATGTTGCAAGTACAAACTTAGCAATCTGGAATCAAAAATTTTCTTACAGGATATAACTGACATCCAGATTGTTCCCAATATACTTATTGGAATCCTGGCATATTATAAACCTGCTAACTAAGAAGTTTTCACTTTTACTACATTAGCATGATTATTATTTCTTGCAATAAAATGTTAAAAATACACTTTTTTCGGGGCGATAATATCGTCGGATGAATCATAAATCTAAATGTTTACAGCAGTTGGTATCGCCTGCTGATGTCATGTAAAGCTCGCTAAGGCACCAATAACTCAATCGCTAGACGGTCATGACTCCAGCCTTCACAACCGCAAGCACGTACAAAAATTCCACGAACCTTTAAACCATACTGTAAAACGCTATCAAAATACAGCGATACACATGAATTTATCAGTCTCCAGCCTTCATAGTGTACACGTCTTATATAATGATTTAAAGCATTCAGGCTTGTCGAGCTATAGAAGAATGGCTTTAATATTAATAGGCAACCAATACTTCTTAGATTTAAAGCGTAGGAGGAGTGAAATACCTTTATTTTATGTGTAATCCAATATCTCGAAGAATGTCGAAGTTCTATTTAACACACGAGTTACACTGTCAATCATGGAAAACAACACACCATCACAAAGCAACACTACACAAATTTTCACTTATAATTGATAAATTTTGTGAAAATATCACATAATGCGCCATTTTCGCAATAAATCCGTAAGACAGCAGACGGCAATCGCTGCCATCTTTTTTGTCAAATGTCTTAAAACTAAATATAACGCTCTAACGAACTCTAGTGTTATTTTTAGAAAATACGTTCATGTTATTTCATAGCGGCATCTGTGTGTGAATTATGCAAAAATTAAACATTCGCTAGATGGCGCTTTCTACTCGCAAAAGGTGATACACTTGACTATTCATTGCTTTTAAAGATGGCGTTATGAGTACACAAAAGTTACAAAATTACTATTCAATGTATCTGTGTTCGAAATCCACAATAATTTTATTAACCCCCGACCCAAAAAGAGGGGTGTTATATAAGTTTGACGTGTGTATCTGTGTGTCTGTGTATCTGTGTATCTGTCTGTGGCATCGTAGCGCCTAAACGAATGAACCGATTTTAATTTAGTTTTTTTTGTTTGAAAGGTGGCTTGATCGAGAGTGTTCTTAGCTATAATCCAAAAAAATTGGTTCAGCCGTTTAAAAGTTATCAGCTCTTTTCTAGTTTTCTTGTAGAAAAGAAGGTTAGATAACCGTTAGGTTCATAATATTATGTCAATTGACAAATGTCAAGCTGTTAAGATGGACGTTGCCTGGATACATAATTATTTATTTGAAAATGATGTTTTGGAAAACTCGGATGTTCATGCTTGGATACTTTGGATCGTAGGAGCGGAATAGTCCAAGAAAATCGGTTCAGCCGTTTGAAAGTTATTAGGTCTTTTCCATCGATGTATTTTTCTCGTTACTGTAACCTTCAGTTGTCGGGGGTGTTATAAATTTTTAATTTACACTTGTTAAAGTTATAAAATCAGTCAATTTTCAAATAAAATACAAATAGCTTTTCGCTTGCAAAACTTTTCCATTTACTGGTAGAACGTAACGTAGGTACCTACCTACCTAATTTTACATTATTAGGATGCGAGGTCAAGTTGGGAGCGAATGACTAGCTAAATCTTGTTTTTAAGAATTCCAGGATTTTTACTTGTTCTAAGTTCTAGCAGATTATAGTCTTATTGGATATTTAGATTAGGTAGTATTCTGTATTAGTTCCTTTAAAATATGGCTGCACTAGCCGATGTCCGCGACTTGGTTCCCGTGGATATAAGTTTTTAAAAATCACGTGGAACTCATTGATTTTCTAGGATAAAAAGTAGCTTATGTATTGGATAGAATCAGGCGTTACTTTGCGGAAGTTCATGTTTAGCAAGAAACAGTTAAAAATTATTTTGCTATAATCCGCCAACAGGATAAATCTGTATGGTCAAACATGCAGTTACAAGCTAAGCACCGCTTACCTTCCCAACCAAGCAATAAAGCCAAGTTCCCAAGCAAGCACCGCCACCGGGGTCGGGGCGAAACGTGCGTCGAGAGTAGTGGAAAAGTCTTGTGTGGTGTTGCATGTGAATGGTGGTGGCGGTGCTTGCTTGGGAACTTGGCTTTATTGCTTGGTTGGGAAGGTAAGCGGTGCTTAGCTTGTAACTGCATGTTTGACCATACAGATTTATCCTGTTGGCGGATTATAGCAAAATAATTTTTAACTGTTTCTTAGTAGCTTATGTGTTAATTCAGGGTATAATCTATCTCCATTCCAAATTTCAGACAAATCCGTCCATAAGTTTTTACGCGAAAGAGTAACAAACATGCATACATCCATCCATACATACATCCATACATACAAACTTTCACGGTAGGAAGTAGGATAAGCGCTTGCTACACTGGGAGCGAAGCAAAACGAAACTAAGTTCGTTTCGCTTTGCTCTTAAAGCATCCTTTGTTCACAACATTGGTCTGCATACTTTCATATTGTACTTATACTTATAGTTAGATACGCATACGAGTTCTATTCTCAACTTGAGCAAAGTGCAAAGAAATGTATGCAGTAGATTGACCTACGTACACGGTCTATATCATTGTCCAACCGGAGATTGTCGGTATGTCGTAATGTACCCTATCTCGTTACGTTATTTAACGAAATCCGGTTGACATCACCGTCTCACTTTCCATACCTAATTTTGTTGTTTTTGTTATGACTGATGCACTGTCCCAGATACTTGCCTTCCTCGTACCAATTCTATGATATCATGAATTTCATGTTGCTAGAAACCACTTAGATACAAGTAGATATTCCTAATGTAGCCAATAGCCATGTAATGCCAATAGAATATGTGCACTAGCTACTACAACTGCCCAGAAAAGCTAGTACGAAGTTTCATTTTGGAACAGTAGGTAGGTACGTCTAGGACGGGTATGAATATATCTTAAAAAGTTAAAATTTTTAAAAGTAACAATTTTAGTGCGAAATGTTTGTTTTAAATTGTTTATTAAACAAGTGACCTTACTTGATAAAATGAGTTCAAGTGAGTATAATATGGATCCTCCTAATTTGAGAGCGTAAGCCGAATCAGCAAAATCTACGTTTTTTTAATAATTTATCTCGTGTTATAGATGTCCTGTAACACGAGGCCAGACTACTATAGAGGCCTGGCCGCATGCTAGCAATTTCCAAGAGGACTGTAATTATACACTGTATAGACATTGCTGGATAGTTTCGTACAGTCCCGTTTCGTACTATACAGTAAATAGTTCGTCAGTCGTAGTTTCCCGGCAGGAAATACATCATCGACCTTTAGTCGGAGATTTAGATAAATAGCTCAAGATTAGTCTTTTTCAGACTAAATGAGTGGTATACAGTGCGCCACCATAGTAAATGAATGAATGAATGAATGAATATACTTTTATTGTACACCACAAAATTATTACAGAGAAAACACATACAAAGCACAACAAAATATAGGCGACCTAGCGATCTACAAACTCCTATGATCTAATAAACAATGACGGGCCGGATATTTTCAATCCAGTCCAGTCAATGCCCGTTTGGTTGTACTTGCGGGCCGGTCTTGGCCTGCGGACCTTAGTTTGGAGACCCCTGTTCTAGACAATAGCCACAGATTGGGATTGCTACGTAACTCATGCGTCACCGCAGCGCGCGGTCCACGTTAGCACCTCTCCTTTGCAGGCGGGGCGGCGCGCGGCGCGGCGGCGGCGGTGAAAGTGCTTGTGCAATGATGCAAACAACGCGGCTGCAGTCAATAATAACTGTCCAACAACATTGAACTAAATTAGCACCTATAAAAGGGCTCTTTCAAACAAAAATTGTGTTTTACGAAGCTGTCAAAATTAGTATCGCGGTCACCAAGTTATGAGCAAACACCTGTTGCAGCCCGCAAAAAGTATGATTTTGACACTAACTCTACATACCTAATTATAGGTCGTAGAACAATTCACACGAAATTCAAGATAACACAAAAATAGATGAATAAATAAATGTAAAAATAACTAAAATGGAAAAAACCAGGATAATAGTTATCTCTAATCTGCGTCTATATATTGCTATATTTTATATATAAAGTAAAATAAAGTATCCATACTTGACTAAAAGAAATGCGTATTCTTAGTAGGTATGTACTAACTAAAATAAAAACTACTACTTACGCGTAAGTACCTATGCCGTTACGCAAGCAGGTTATTCAAGCCTTCATAAGTATTATTCATAACGCAGTTCCTTCCTGCCCGTGCTAGCTACTGTTACATACCTAATGATTACTCTTTATCGAGAAACCGAGAAACATAAGTTTTTTTTTCTGGTACCGCTAACCGTTGATCAATTATGTGGTCGGTTGGTTGGTTGCTTGCTTGTGACTTCGTCCATGAATTTAACGGTAATAATAGAGCAATATTATGTCTTTGTACGCTTAGATAGAGTACCTAAGTAAAGTCACAATAGAGCAATGCGTACACCATTTATTAGTGGAATGTGTTCGTAACGAGGCGGAGAGATGGGAGATATTCAGTCGATTCCCCATTCTTCGCCAGATCGGCGGCTGTAACGGAGCCCTATCCCAAACTCTGTCGGATAAGACTAGGGCTCTGTTACGGCTACGCAAGTAAGTGGTTGTAGAATGTGGGCCTTACGGAGTGACATATTCCAAACGGAAAAAAACTCCTTAAACAAAGAGTATAAAAAAAATAGAGCAATGCATATATATACTCCATTTTACCTTCGAGTTAAGGAAAAGTAGGTATCTATAGAGCTAATTTTGAAACTTGAATGTATCTACGTACCTCTAGGATGCATGCTAAGCCTATATGACGACGCACTGCCCTACCAAATTGAGGACATACTCGTAAATAAATAATTTACAAAAAATCGACTTTACCTCCTCCATTTCGCCATTTTACCTCTAACGTGGCTTTTCAATGTTTTCGTATTTATCAAAGAGATAATTATAATGTGTCGTTAATTAACGTCGAATTATATAAATAACAAGTAGGTACCTTTCTAATAAAAAACAAATCAAAAACGCCGACTGCGGTGTTAACTGCATTAGTAGGTACGTACTTACTGATTTTTAAGACTTTTTTGTTATTTTATCTACCTCTACCGGTCACTGGGTTCCAGTGATACTCCCACCATCAAGACGAATCTAATGACGCAGACGTGATCATTTATCAAAATCCGTTCAGCCAGTTACGAGCGGACATACATACATATACATGTCCACAGGTCAAAACATAACCCTCCCTTTGGGCTTCACCGCAGTTGGATAAAAGTAGACATGAAAAAATTCCATCTAAATCAGTTCAGTTGAATTCGATATCAATTCAATTGGACTTCGATGGATAAACAGACAAATAAAAAATTTAAAAGGGGATGTTTGGGTGAATATTTTATACTTAACTCAAACATAGACAGGGCTATTATTTAAAAAAAAATCGCAAAAACAAATTTTTCGGTTTCGGATTTTTCCTTTACTTGTGCCATAAGACCTACCTACCTGCCAAATTTTTCCAAGTTCCATTTTTCCTTTTGAGGTAGGGTTCCCTAAAAATTAAGTAATTCGAGTCTATTTTTTAAAAACCGAATGCCTCTCAATAATTATCATGGCAAGTATTAATATTAGGTGTAATCCAATGCCGAAATACTCGAACATTTCGATTGAGCTAGGCAATTTCGCAGGAATGCCCTGAGCATTTAACCTAGCCTAGCCTAGCCTAAGCCTAAGTTCTAAGTTCTGGTTTTAGACTTATCTCTTTATAGTTACATATTATTGATCCTAGGGTGGCTGTTTTAGGGTGAATAAACGGAAATGAGCCTCCAAAAGTAGTGAAAATGTTGTTAATTGACTGCTTATCGCCTCTTAAGGCTTTAAACAATATGGTCAAAGAGAGCACTGATGTAATCGCTATTGCGCCGGGGGAAGGCACTTTTCTCTCGAGTTTCACCGCGGAGGCTTGCGCCCGCGCGCAACAGTGCAAGCCACGACGTCGCTCCGTGCGCTTCATATTCCATACTCGAGAATCTAATAGGCTTCACTGTTCTGGTACCAAGTATTCGAAAGTAAACAGAACGAAACGGTGTTACACAGTGTTACAGTGAGCTGTTACTTGTGATTGTGTTTTATTGTTTTATGTCTCAGACACCAGTGTTTTTTTTTGTGTAGAGTGCATTATATTGTACTTTAACCACATAGCCGTTGGAGTAACTGTAAGGTTTGTTTTGATTCATTTGCATTCTGGTAATAAACATAAGATTATTTAGTTAAGTGCCTATAAATTTAAACTTGAAGGAAAATGCGAATTTTTTAATGCATATTAAAAATTGCGGAATACTACGCAGGACTTGTACTCGTATTTGCATCCCGCTGGCTATCGCAGCCTTGGATTTCGGCATTGACAGTGAAGGGACCGTGGTCTAAACGGACTCAAGGCACTACGAAGGCCGTGGCAGTCAGAGGGATGCAGGGTCATCCCTGCCCATTCGGCTTTTTTTGATATAAAATTAATATTATATATTTGTTATTTTTAGGATATCGCACCTCAAAAGAAAAAAAGAACCCTTATAAGATCACGTCGTTGTCTGTCTGTCTGTCTATCAGTCTGTCTCTGTCGTGTCTGTCAAAAAAACTAAAGGGTAGTTCCCATTGACCTAGACTAGAATCATGAAATTTGGCGGTAGATAGGTCTTACAGCACCCAATCACAAGGGGAAAAATTCCAAAACCATTGTTTTTACAATTAGAAAAATTGAATTTGTGGTTACATAAAAAATGTAGTCTCATACAAATAATATTAGTAGGTACCTACATGCAACTTTCAACGTAAGATTACTACACCAAGTGGGGTATCGTCATATTATGAAAGGGCTTTACGTGTGCATTCTAAAAGCGACTTTTATTTATTTGTATGCATAAAAGTTTTTGATTTATCGTTCAAAATGACAAAATAATGTGACTGTAGCACGGAACCCTCGGTGCGCGAGTCTGACTCACACTTAACCGGTTTTTTAGTTTAAACAAAATACTGATATCTCTGTTGCCCAGATGCAAATTAATTTAAATAATATCCCATGGGCATGCGTTAGGCATTTCCTGTGTATAAAAAAAAATTGTCGCAATGATGCATTTAAGAAAATTATTATAATGTCGATTATACATTAAAAATATCCTTGCATTATGAAATGATTTTCATCGTTCACAGACACTGCATTTTATACAAGTGTAAATTAAAAATTTATAACACCCCCGACGATCCAAAGTATTTGAGTTTTCCAAAACATCATTTTCAAATAAATAATTATGTATTTAGGCAACGTCCATCTTGACAGTTTGACATTTGTCTATTGACATAATATTATGAACCTAACGGTTATCTAACCTTCTTTTCTACAAGAAAACTAGAAAAGAGCTGATAACTCTTAAACGGCTGAACCAATTTTTTTAGATTAGGTATAGCTAAGAACGCTCTCGATCAAGCCACCTTTCAAACAAAAAAAACTAAATTAAAATCGGTTCATTCGTTTAGGCGCTACGATGCCACAGACAGATACACAGATACACAGATACACAGATACACAGATACACAGACACACAGATACACACGTCAAACTTATAACACCCCTTTTTTTGGGTCGGGGGTTAAAAACTACTTTCGATAAAAATGTGGCTAAAAAAAACTTATAAATCTTCATTAATTACTGGGCACAAATTATTATCCGTTAATATCTTAAAAATAGTTTGTTAATACATAAATTACCAGCATAGTTTACCGGTAAAAAATGTTTGCCGGGAATCAAACCCTGAAACTTCCTTCCTGAACGGGACGGGGACTGCGCAAGAGGATGACGAAAATTCATTTTCACAACATTGTTACAAAGAGTTTTTATTAAATCAGTGGATAAGCAGCGTTTAATTACTCACGAAATACCTGTAATAAATTACTAGCCAGCAGTAGGTACAGTACTTATTGTAAATCTTCTGTCAATCGCAATAAGTAGAATATTGCTTTGTGCATTGAACACCAACAATTATAAATGCAATGCTTCGACTCGCTATCGCATTTGTCCCCCTTTTTTTGCAAGCAAGTACTTCATTAAGTAAGTATTGTCAAGAACTATCCCACGGCACAAATTAACCATGAAAGGCAAACCTGATTTTGCTAATAACTAGATTTAGGTACTTTTCCCAATTTTCTGGTGAGATCTTTAAATATGAATCTCTCTTTTTAACCGACTTCAAAAAGGACGAGGTTCTTAATTCGTCGGAATCGTTTTCTCTTCTTCACTAATAAAGTTCACATAATAGGTACCTAATATTAGGTTTCTACTAATGCTCCGCGCAAACGGGCCACCTATCACAGCCACCGGTGTATGACGTGCGCCACGTCCTTTGGTATCGCATCGCGCAGACGCACCTTCGTATATGCGGTACCAAAGGTCGGTCAGTCGGTGGCCGCTATAATTTGTAACACCTCCTGTAGTAAGTACGTACTGTAAGTACTGTAAGTAGTGGACGCCACTCGCTACAAGTGTGCGGCGATTCCATACAAGACGTTTTAAAAAACATAACGAAGCTTGTGTTCGGTGGCCCACGTGCGCGGAGCGTAGATGCATGCACAATGCACATGTCTAAACTTTTTTCTTTATACTTACATTAATTAGTAGGTACTACGTCCATCAATTTAGATCAATTAGTTTTGAAGCATCGTTATGTAAACTAAATTAATATAAAGAGGCAAAGTTTGTAAGTTGGAAAGTAGAGCATAATCTGCTGAACTAAGCTAACCCGATACTCAAATTTCGATCACTGGTAAGTATAGGTATATTATTCCCGAGTGTTTAGCCTTGGCAGACTTCTTAGCAAGCTTCCGGCGTATGGTCTCCCTTCGAGCTTGTGCGACTGGATATCTGACTTCGTGAGCGAACGATCCTTCCGAGTATTCATTGATGGCTGCTCGTCATATCATGGCTACTAATGCCAGTGTTCCTCAGGGGTCTGTTCTCTCCGCTACTCTCTTTCTGCTGCATATCAACGATTTGCTGCGACCTGGAACCGTTGGGTACGCAGATGACAACTCAGTAATGGACAGATACATATCCAGTCCACGCGCTAGTAGTTCTGAGATCAATGAACTCAGGCGCTGGTAGATACTGCGGTTAAACTACCTGAAATACGTTTCAGATTGGTGTGATATGCCAATTTGGTAGAGTCGCTACTAAAACGCAGGAGTGTCTACTCAGCAAAACGGGGTCCTTTCCCCTTGACTCCTACTTTCCGGAATATATCCATTAATATCAGATCGGATTGATTTTGGTGGTAACTACCACGGCCGTAACCTCCCACCAGACAATTGCAGGTAAACAATGCCTCTTTTCATCGAAGGAGTAAAAAATAAACACTAAGTTTACATGCAACAGGTAGAACAATCGAGTGGCTATAGTGTCGAAACGTGTGCGTGATATATTTGTTAAGCACATTGCGTTAACGAAAGTGCAACGCGCAACGCCCACCGTAACGGTTGAGGCACGTTGAGGGCTGCGTATTTGTGAGTATTAAATAATAGGCACATATTATTAGTTACCTAATTATTAACATACGTCATCATCAAACCATCGCCCGCGCCGGCCCATTTCTAAGCACAGGTCTTAGCTGGACTTCTCAGAATGAGAAGTCCATAGTCCGCCATTCTGGCCAAGTGGCCGCTAGGCTAGGGCAGCTGTTAGACTAGGTACGTAATATGGACCCGATTTCGTTCTTCTATCCCACACATATAGAACCTAATCGAATGCATTACTCGTGAACTTGACTACTGAGTACTGAGCATGGTCTCCTCTTAGAATGAGAAGGGCTTAGGCCATAATCTGCCACTCTGGCCCAATGTGAATTGGCACACTTCACACGTTTTGAAAACATTATGGAGTACTCGCGGACATGCAGGTTTCCTCACAATGTTTTCCTGCACCGTTAAAGCAAGTGATATTGCCTAAAACACACACTCCGAAAAGTTAGGGTTCAAACTCCTGACCTGAGATTAAGAGGCAAACGTCTTAACCACTAGTCTATAACGGCTCTATAATTAAAATACGTATTGTATGCATATTATGCAAACGTCTATATTTCTTACCTAGACAAAGACAGGATTTAAAAAAAAAAAAAAAAAAACCGACTTCAATAATCACAACCACTAACAAGAGTAAATTAAAAATTTATAACACCCCCGACAAGTGAAGGTTACAGTAACTAGAAAAGAGCTGATAACTTTGAAACGGCTTTTCTTGGATTATAGCCAAGAACACTTTTGATCAAGCCACCTTTCAAACAAAAACAAACTAAATTGAAATCGGTTCATTAGTTTAGGAGCGACGATGCCACAGACAGATACACAGATACACACGTCAAACTTATAACACCCCTCTTTTTGGGTCGGGGGTTAAAAAGTAAAAAATATTTTTTTGTTTCTACACGTGTAATGTATGTCGGGCGAGCTTCACACTTAGATTATTGTAGTTTGATTTTTTTTCCCTCGCGCTCATTTTGTTTTGAATTTTTTTTATTTCACAATTTTTAGTGGCCCACTGTACTAAAATATGCTATGCCTAGTCAAAAACCTACTGTTTACTAAGCTATTACAATAATCGCGAGCAATTTACTCTTATCCATTGAGGAGTTCTGTTCTCCATCTCCGAAGATATTTATGGGACTTCATATGGGACCACCTGCAAAGTATACCCTTTCCTTTCAAACAAAAAAAAATCCAAATATAGTATATAACATACAGTATTGTTACCCTTCGAATAAGCCCATTTTTATCTCAGTACGACCAAAACTTTGCGAGATATGATTTTTTTCGTATACGTTTCAACAAAAATACCAAAATGGCTGCCACATAGGTAGGAAGTGGATTGGGCTCATGTTTAGAGTGTATTTGTACTTAAAAATAGTTGTTATATAAGTGTTTAAAATATCGCTAGTTTATGTCCGGACACACTGTATATAGTTCACGGCAGGTCCACATGGCAATCGGAGTGGGGACGCCCCACTCAGCCCCCGCATGTGCGGGGCGTCCCCCCGCCTCATACCCCGATTGCCATTTCGACCTGTCGCGTACTATTAGTAACATTAATTTAAATATACCATTGCATTTAATTTTAATAATATTGAACTTGAAAATTAACATTTATAACAATTATCATTTTTACAATAAAATTATTAAAGAGCCCAAAAGCTTAAAAAGGTTGCGTGCGCGTTGAACTCTTTTGTATGAGAACAATTAATGTAAGGACGCTTTTTAACGGAGATTCATTTTTAAATTGAATATACGTAAGTAATCATTATTATTAGATACAACTAAAGTGTAAGATCAACTCTAACAATAAATAATTAACAATAACCAAGTTTATCTTAATTTTGTTGTAGTGGGCATCGTCTAGACGTCTAAATTTTAGTCTATCATTAATTTAATTTCAAAAAGATAACTTACGAATAGTTAGCGGAAACGTAAATCTTTAGCAACAATAATTATAAATAACGTATACGTAACTTGAATGATAACATTAGATATTATTCTAATTTGCAAGCTGTGATAATATTTATCTTTCTTAGTATAAATTCTTCTTAATTTAGTATAAATAATAAATTCTATTTCAAGAATGGTTAATCCATACTAACGACTAGGTACAACTACCAATCCATACTTATAATAATATATCTATTTAATACGAAAGCAACGAAAGCAACAGACATAAATCTATCTGTCACCTTTTTACAGTAGGTACATCTGTTAAACCGATTTTGATGAAATTTGGTACACAGATAGCTTGCATCTCGAGGACAGACATGGGCTACGCTTTATCTTGGAAACCTAAAATTTCCATGGGATTTTAAAACCTTAATCCACGCGGACGAAGTTGCAGCCATCTAGTATTATTAGTTGTTATACATATAGTATGCTACATAACTACATAATATGGCTGGTTTAATATTAAAAGACAACATATTTGGCCTTGGTCCCGAACTTTCAAATGGCGTGTACACCAGTCAAGGGGGCAATGGGAGGTCGATGAGATGCGCCGACATCAAACCGAGTGAAAGTATCACGCCTATGCATCACCGATTTCGTTGTGACGTATAGATAGGTACTTAGGCAACATCACGCCTATTCACGTGTGCATTGCTAAAACTATTTTTTTTTTTTTTGTATAGTTCCAATGCCGAACTTACATTTTTACAATCGTACTAGGTATATAAGACCATCTGTGATCTCTTTGCCACGCAATTGAATTTAGCCACATCTGTTTACTTATTTCGCAGCGGAGTGTGTTAGGGGACTGAATCGAAATAGGTGCGTCGAAATCGCACCGGATGTTTGGGGTGGACTAATGTGAAAATTTCTGTATTAGAGTAGGCAGTTTCGCTTGTTTCATAAGTTTACCGAAACATTATTTTACGACGGACCTTCGACTGTTTCGCTGCTGTAAAAATATGCTGCAGGTGATAAAAAAGCTTATGTAAGTACCTACTTGGATATGTTTGACGCGAAGATGCACTTTCAATAATATGTAAACAATTTTAAATTCAAAGTTGTTCATCAGTGTAATTTTATAGAGTCTGTAAAATTACAATCTTCATCAGAAATACTAAACTACAAATGACTTTCCAATTATTATTTGTTAAATAGGTACCTACTAAAGACATAAGTAAACAATGAACGGTAGGTAGGTACATAGTGAGTTTTAATACCTAAAGTATTATAAAATAACTTGGCAAGACGACAAAAAAGACAAGCAGTGTAAAGAACTTGAAAGTTTCAAGATCTCTCATTGATTACATTGGTACAAATATTCTGATGTTAGTGTAATTCTCACACCAATTAAAAAGAGTAAAGAAAGTTAGTAAGTAGGTAGTACCTGTACCACAATTTACATAGCATGCATGCAGTCACGACGGTCGCGGTATGCGGCTATTAAACAATAAAACCCACTCTCACATTAAATTAATCGCTAAATTAACTTTAAAATCCTTTTTGTACCTACCCATGTTTTTATAAAGTATGTACTTAACAAAATAGCTTCTTATCAATTATTTATATGTTTTAATACATAACGATTTTTTTAGTTGTAATAGGTAGACCATGACCGTAATATAATACACAGTTAGGAGGTCGTTACACTAATTGACCCGCCCCAGCTTCACCCGGACGGGTTTACCCATTCCATGGATAAATATGATAACCGTATTATTACAATAAGAACTTATATAAACCTTCCTCTTGGTACTGAAACTTGTAATGAATTAAACCAAGGTTATAGAGTACCTGAATTATGTTATACGTATGTAAGTATAACAGCTTAGCTTGCCTTACCGTAATCGAATCTGTCACTAAAGCTCTGGTTTCCTCCAACAGCGGTGCCATTTTTAAACGGACGCAATATGATGACCGCAAAAAGACGGCCGTAAACATGTGGAATGTTCGAGACTGCATTGACCGTTTTATGACGGTGAACAGACCACAAAGTACGTGTCAATGGTTGAAAATGGACGAACTTGATTTAGCGTTACTCGTCTATTTGGAAGATGAACAATCATCAGAAGACGAAAATAGTCTAGTCTTTATGTTTTACATTATATAGCACATCATGAACCCGCACGAAATCCAGTCGATGAAACTCATTTTGAACAATAAATATTTTAAAATGGCACGCAAATTAATATTACGCTTGAAAATACCTTCACCGCTATGAAAAAAACGTTGACAGACACTTCGACACCGACAAGACGGCCGTCATGCAAATGGCGGTACCGCTTTTTGACGTTACGGTGTTAATTACCGTTATCTAGGAAACCGCGCCATATTGTTTACATAGACAACGTTCTAGTGACGTCATTCACCGCTGTATTACGGCCGCTACATGATGGCACCGCTTTTGGAGGAAACCAGAGCTTAATAAGGAAGGAGTGAAAATGTATAAATTATATTTTATGTTATGTATTATGGTTAAAAGTCATTGTACAATAATTCCTCAAAGTTAAAAGTGTCAACTTAGCCATAACATTGATCGCTATGGATTTGCCGTTGAATTCTGTCCTCCAGGCGTCAGCTCCATCATCAGATCTTCATAATTTACATGAGACAGTACCTTCAACTTCTATAAAGTAAAAAGGATTGTCAAAGCGTTAAGCTTTGATAGAGTCATGGAGTAACGTATCGTTCATTGACTATCCCAAACGATCCTAATTATTTTTCGGGATTTAATTCTAGCCTGCTATTGACCCAGCTGGAGTAATTAGCTAGCTATGAGTCTACCTATTCCAAGTTGCGTTCAAATCTGTTCAATTCTGTTCAAAACAGACAGACAGACAGTTAAAATAAATATTGTTTTGGGCTAGTAAGTAGATTGATAATAATGCTTGTCTGAAGTCTTATAATTTTTTTTCAAAAATGTAATAAATCTAAGGTATTTAATGTAACCTACAGAAATCGTCTAGTAGGTAGATTCTGCGGTAGTTTTATGGGATAGTTCTGCCTAGTACTGGCAGCTTGATGAATTAGATTCGGCTAGAAGACACATTGGCAACCAAGCGCTAGTCAATTCTAAGCTTCGAAATTTGGAGCAAAGGGGCAAGGATGCCTGTCAGTCGGAGTTCGACAATAGATAGGTGGATATATATTGCGAAGAGCGTGCTAGAGAACTATTCGACCTAGTAACTCTCGACATTACACTATCAAACCGCGAGGCATCGCTTAGGTCTACAACTCTAAAGTCTACATCTACAACCCTATAGGTAGTAGGTACATATAGTCGAAATCCCACGAACGACGACGAACCACGACGAGGAAGCGATTTGCTTCCTCGTTTCTAATGCGCACTGCTGGAATATGGAATGCCCTTTCAGTTTCTGATTTTCCCTTTTTCACCTTCAGGGCAGGCACCTTAGCCTGAATCATCTATCTTCTGTTTGGTGTGATTGCATTGAAGCGCAAGCCTATTCAGTTATTTAAAAAAAAGTAGCGATCAATTCATTAAATATCAGCCGCACCTAAATTACGCGGTTGCCACGCTGCTCTATGCGGCTAATTATACCTACCTATTTTAATACCTATTTTACTAATATGTATTACCTATTTTAAAGTAGGTAGGAAGGACGTATACCTACTACTAGCCGAGTTCATTATTCTAGTATGTTCCCTCACGTATACAAGCGTAAAGCTTGTACTAATGTACAAGGTGGTCAGGTAGATTATAGATACGACCATACAGTACAGATAGTCGAACGGTTGGGATCTGAAGTTTGAACCTATTACAGTTTACCCAATTAGATACATTATATAGCTGTACAGGTTCTCAGCGATAGGCTCTTGAGGCTAGATTATGTTAACTGCAGTAAACCTACTCAACATATACTTACCTATATCAGAAGTAAATCACAGCCGTCTGTGGTACGAATGGGTATATACTTACCACAATTTGGTTATTCAATATAATTTATAGGTACCTAAACACATTTTCGGCCAATGTCAAAGCAATTATCTTGATACAAGTAGATTAGATAATGCTGTGGTTAGTTTATGTAATGCCGTTATTGTTTCCGCTACAGTTTTATTACATTTAACTGTGGAATATGAATAAATAATATATGTGTACCTAATAATAATAAAAAAATTCGCCTTGAGATATTGTCAGGTATTGAGTACGCTTACGTGCGTAATGTAAAGACTATTTATTTTGTTTTTGTAAATAGGTAGTAGTTTTTATTATTTTTAACTAGGCATTAGATTACATAATAAGGACTTATATTTAACTATCTTTCACTCGAGTCAACAAACCATGTCAAGTCCGCTTACATAATTGACATTATAAAGCAGGCTTGCATTGGTATTTAGAGTTTAGAGATACTTACCTACCTGTTATCTCATATTCAGCGAATAAATCTCATTTCATTTCATTTCTAGGTAGGTACTACTTATGATTATAATAATATATTTTTATTTCTTATATAGATATAGGACTCTAATGTTAACATAATAAATACAATACGCGAAACTCGAATCCAACTGAACAACCTGTTTTTTTAGGTATGAAATGACATCGACTCTACTCTCAGGTTATTCTCAATAGTTAGCGAGGCATGTAATGAAACCAATTTAAACTTACGGGTCACTAACTTTGACCGATATGTTTATTGAAACGTGTAGGTACAAGTGATACACAGGCATAGCTTTAGCCTGTACTGTTTTAACTCTACCTATCTACCTTAGGCATACCTACCTATTCTAGGACTTACCGAATGGTAAGTGTGGACATTTTTTTTTTTTCTTTATTTATTTAAGGGCTTTGATACATTTAAAAGTACATGTCAGCCCTATTATAATCTAATTAAATACAACAATACAACAAAATTCTTAACCTAACAAAATAAGTCTTTCTCACTACCCATAAAGTGTGGACATTAACCCTGTAACGTGTAGGCACCAAGCAACGACTTCATACTTGGACTCCAAGTCCCGACTTTTCAACCCTGATGATGCAGGATACAACACTCCTAAACTGTACATAGTGATTCAGAAACTGCGGATGGTGCAATATTATTATACCTACCAGGCATAGGTTAGGTACAGGATACATCTTTCCAATCTCAACTCCTCAATCCTACACGGTTCTGTAGGTACTCCTAAGCTGTTGAGATTCGGGAATTTCTTATGGTGAAGTAATATTTTAGGTAACAAGCAACGGCTTCATGATTATCTTCCAAGTCTGAACTCCTAAAACCTGATTATGCAGGGCACAGCACTCCTAAACCATAGAGATTCAGGAACTGTTTCTGGTGAAATAATGTTTTAAATGCCGAGAATAGACTTTGTTATTGAATTCCAGGTCCCAACTCTTCAATCGTGATGCTGCAAGATACTGAACTCCTAAGCCGTGTGGATTTGGAAAGTTTGCTTGTGAATTTATAATTAAAATCAAATAAAAAAAACTGACTTCCAAAACCACTACAAAGTAAAAAAAAATGGTTTTTACACGTGTAATGTATGTATGAAGTAGGGCGACCATAATAAAAGAAACTAGAAATCAAAGCGTAAAGCTCGTAAATCGTAGTCTTTCAAAGATTAAAATAATAAGGAAACAAATCTCATCACTCATCAGAAAGTGCCAAAAATTTCTGCTTCCTCGACCTCGATTGTGATTCGCCTTTCGCTTGATTTGAATTTCAATATTGAAAAGTAAGTAGTTCGAAGAGTCATCTCAACCAACGCGAATAGGATTACCTGCAACCTACTATCGAGCAATATACCCAGGTACCTACCTACCTACTTACCTATAAATTGTTCTATGGTCTCTAGGTCAATGAATCTGGAGATATCATGATCTAAAGATGCATCCACACCGCAGTTACTTTTTGTTTGGATCGGTTCCCATGTGTTACTTTATTAAGTGGCATGGCATAACGACCGATTACAGAAAGTTTATAAAAGCTAATTTCTTTTAATGATAATTTAAATCAAGTTTCAAAATGTTGCTCCACAAAAAGTATCTGAGGTGTAGATGCACTGCATATCACTCACAGACTTACTTATCAACATATTAGATATTAGTATGGCACTTCCATCAGTTAAGTTCAATTTCATAATTGAACCTAACGGATGAATCGGATAGATCGGATTTAAGCTGCTACTGCTAAAGCCGCAGAACCTGACACGTCCGGGTGCTGTTAAGTTGTTGGTGTTTCTTTAGCACGTCAGATGCGTTCAACGCGTTTTGCTGATCAGTGATGTCAATAATTTCGGTGGGTTCACACTTCACAACGAGTCACACTCAAAGCCTTTCACACCTAGGTACTGAAAAATGCGATTCGTTCAGCGCGTGCAGCTATAAACTATTGTGCAGATAAATTGATTATTTGTCTAATAATTCCATCTCTATTAAATTAGTTAGTTTATTTTTATCTTTGATTTTTATTCACAAGAGTTTTTCAAGACTATGTCAACACTTTCTGCAGCACCAATACAAACAATGCCAATATAAAAATCGCGTCCGGAACACAATGTTGCAAGCGTAAAAAGAGTAACAATACGGCAAAAGTCGGTCGTGGCAATATTATTACTGTCGCTTGGGAATGTTGATCAATGAATATCATTAAAGTATTGTTGAGATTCCGTTACAATCACTTTTGTTACTAAGTACATGATATTATGTATCGGAAGATAAGTTCGATCGACAGTCGTAAAACAAGGGATAGCGTAAATACTTTCAGGAACATTTAGTTGGATTATTCAATTAGACAGGTTATACAGACGAAGAAAGTCGTTTCATAAATTCTGTGCCTCCTGTGACAAGTGATACAAGTAAAAAATCATCACTTTACCTACAGGAGAGCAAAAACTATAATATCTAATAACCATCGATATGTATACTAATAACCCATTAGAATATGTTCCTAGCACAATGCGTTCCAAACATGATAAAAACACTACCCGAAGATGAGATTTTTTTACGTATCAGTTTCCCATTTTCTGAAAATTAACGTGTCTACGGTGTACGGTGCTAAAATATGTTGTATCGGTATCCTCTTTTAGTATCATTTTCTGGCTTTGGTTTTTAGCCCTTTTGAGCCTGCAAGGGGATGCCGGTGAACACCTATATCTAGGAACCTGTAAAAAATATACCTAGGCACAAGTTCCTATTGAAATAGGTAGCTAGATATTTATTACAATACTTGTTTGTGTGATTGTTGCAGACGTCCGTGAATGCCGCTGCGCATGGATGGCGACGCACGCCTGGCGGTTGCTCGCCCTCCTCCTGGCGGGCACCTCCCTTGTTCTATCTAAATGTGCGTAACACTTCCACATCTTTTACAATCTGTATAAACCTACCTATCGGTGATAAAAAGCGGTGATAGCCTAGTGGTTAAGACGTCGCGTGGGCCTGCTGTTAGGGTGGTCCAGCACCTCTGACTTTTCGGAGTTATGTGCGTTTCAAGCAGTTAAATACATAACAGTGAAAGATAAATCGTGAGAAATGCAGGGTGCATGCCTGAGATTTCTTCAAAAGCATGGCAAGCAAGCAAGCATTTCAGGAGTAGTGCATTTCGCTGTCAAATCTAACCAATACCGATATATCTACTGCTGAGTTTGTTGTGGGCTCTTGTCAGACTTGAGCGCGTTTGGAACCCTCGTAGCTTTAGTTTTAAGTTACGTAATTAGTTATCACCACTTTAACGTACAAATTTAACAATTCTGACCATTAAAGAAGTACAATTGAACGTACTTTGAATAAATGATTTTGCTTTGACTTTACGGTAAACCTACTTTATCGCAAAGATTACAACTGAACGCTCTGAGAGTTTTAGCATCACATCAGCACAGCGCGCTGTGCTGATGTGATGCTAAAACTCTCTACTCTGGCAATTGGATATTTGTCGATTTATGTACCTACCATACCCAAGTAAAAATTGACACTTTTCGAACCTAGACAGATACCTCATACCACTATAACAGCTGTTTTGAGGTTCCGTGCCTCAAAAGGAAAATGTCTGTCTGTCTGTCTGTCCGCCCGTCCGTCCGTCGTGTCTGTCAAGAAACCTATAGGGTACTTCCCGTTGACCTAGAATCATGAAAGGCAGGTAGGAAGGTCTTATAGCAAAAGTAAAGGAATAAATCTGAAAACCGTGAATTTGTGGTTACATCACAGAAAAGATAATTAAAATGTGTTTTAATTTTCAAAGTAAGATAACTTTACTAAGTGGGGTAGGTATCATATGGTATGAGCTTTACTTGTACATTCTAAAATAGATTTTTATTTATTTTTTAGCATAATAGTTTTTGATTTATCGTGCAAAATATCGGAAAAATACCCGAGTACGGAACCCTGGGTGCGCGAGTCTGACTTGCACTTGGCCGGTTTTTAAAGTACAATTAAATTAAACTTTCAAACATGTAGAACAGTCACATTTCCAAGCTGGAATGTGTGTTGAGATAAAAGCTTTAACTTCTATAGAAGTGACACTGTTTATCAGTTAGGTTTCCCACCATACAAGACCTTGGGAATGGCCTCCTTTCGTTCAGTAGGCCAGTGAGATATTGCCCTACACACATCAAGGCCGGGCAAAAAGTGGTGACAGCGCACCCGGAGACCAACAATTCAGGTTAGGTACCTACCTACCTACTTGTTGCTTTGTGTCCTCTACGTTCGCTGAATTTTAAATAGCAGTTCTTTGTGGCTGGTGACTGGCGAGCCTCTGTATGTGCACCCACTCATTGGTAGGTACTAGGTACTTAGAATATTTCCTATCTTCGCATTTTTCAATACCGAAAATGCGTGTAATTCGGGCGCATAGGGCGTATTATTGTTAGCAGAAGTCGGTGCTGATATGATATCTATTCCCGTTTATTTCAATTTTTTTAAAGAAAAAAATCTTTAGGTAGTTACCTACCTAGAAGGTTTGATTAACGACAAGATTGTAATCAACTTAAGTTAAACGAACTTTCTCGAATAAAAAGTGCAGTGTTATACAGGAATCTAAAGTTACGAGATCAACTTTCTAAAGTTAGGAGTAATAAGTACCTACTTAGAGATAGTTACTGTGTTGAAAACCATACACCTTGCAATGACAATGGGGAGAACCTGTATGTAAATGCAACCTGTAGATTTATTATTTTTAGATTTTAACTATAATTGCTATCAACTAAGTATTTAAAAATCTACGGTCATATTTTCACGGCACGTTTGGGATAGGAGCCTAACCACAAAATAAAGTTTTTTTTTGATGCGGCGCGGCAGTGAAACGCGCCTCTCTGACTGGGGAGGGAGCGCGTCCACATTACAGCTCTTACACGACAATACGATACAAGCTTCTCTTCATTATTTCAATAGTAGTAAAATGTAGACTAGTACCTAGTATGTAGGTGCCTGCATTTTACTGAACGACACTTTACGATTTTTTTTCAGGCTGGCGAGAGCATGTAACCACATGCGACACAATCCCTACTCGCGCAAGTAGCAATTTAATTTGTAGAATGTTGTAACAGATGCTGAACTAGAGTCGTGGAGAGGCAGCGGAAGGCCGGTGTCGGAGGCGCAGGAAGCAGAGGACGAGCGCCACGACGCTGAACTGCTCGCTGCAGTCAGAGCTTCCCTAAAGCAGTGGGAGGTCAAGAAATCGCGCACCAGGTTGGCACGTTTTTTTTTTTTAATTTCATTACAAGTTAGCCCTTGATTGAGATCGTACCTGATTCCTAAGTGATGATGAAGTCTAAGATAGAAATGGGCTAACTTTAAAGGTCTATGGCAGTTTCATTAAACCCATAGATAGGTAGGTACCTACTGCAACCGCGTGCCGTCCTGCTTTGTTCATTACTGATGCCTTCGTTGTACCAAGTATTAGGTGTGTAGGTATAAGTATTTAGTGCCTTTACATTTTTTGTCCGTGCAGGTATTTGCTTTGCAGGTATTAGTATGGAAATGCACCTAAAATCTAAGAATCGTGAGAATATATACACTTTAATTACGATAAAGCATGTAACGGCTGTTTTTAACCCCCAATCCAAAAAGAGGGGTGTTATAAGTTTGACGTGTGTATCTGTGTACCTGTCTGTGGCATCGTAGCTCCTAAGCTAATGAACCGATTTTAATTTAGTTTGTTTTTGTTTGAAAGGTGACTTGATCGAGAGTGTTCTTATAGCTATAATACAAGAAAATTGGTTCAGCCGTTTGAAAGTTATTAGCTCTTTTATAGTTACTGTAACCTTCACTTGTCCGGGGTGTTTTAAATTTTTAATTTACACCTGTAATTGTTATTTTTTCTTAAACGCCATGTTTTTAACGACAAAGCAAAACGTATTATCACTACTTTCACCGGTGGCTATACACACAATATGTACTACCTAGGTACTTTCTAAGTTCTTAACTTTATTACTTTGCGATGAAGCGCGTTAAAACGTTCACTTAGTTTACATTAGTGTAGCAGGCGACTAGAACCGAATAACAAAAAGGATAAAGTAGACACGTAGAAAATGTAATACTTACTTGTGTACTTTTAAATGAAAGGTATACCTACTTATTCTAAACTGATCTCTCCAAACTCGTAGGTGGTAACTATGTTGTGCCTACCTACCAGAATATGTTTATTATCCAGAAATGGACGCTATATCATAATTCGGTATTATTTCTATATCTGATATACTTAGGTACACTTCATTTGTACCACCACAAGAAAGAAATTAACAGTAGCAATAGAAAAGAAAACACAGACAGAAGTCGGCTACAAGAGATGGTCTTATCGCTTAGTCACTAGCTGATGCCCGCGACTTCGTTCGCGTGGGTTTAGTCTTTAAAAATCCCGAGGGAACTCTTTTATTTTCCGGGATTAAAATAGCCTATATCTCTATCCAGTGTCTTTGACTATAACCATGCAAATCAATAAAAAAAATCACATCGTTCCATTGCTCCGTTACGACGTGATAGAATGACAAACCAACAAACAATCACACTTTCGCATTTATAATATGGGAGGTGATTAGCGATCTCTACCGGAAACATTGCTTTTGTAAAGAAGGTATTAGAGATTTACCTACTATTATAGGTAAGTAGGTATCTGAGATCTAAATTATTTGAGTTCCGACTTTTCTCTGTGTCTAGGTAGATACTTATTCGGTTTTCTCGTTTATTTATAGGACCAAGCGATCACAAGGGAGCATATGCTATGGTGATTTCGGCTGCTTTGATGACACGGGGCCCTTCGCGTACTTGGAGACATTGCCGAGTCCACCACAAGAAGTCGGAACGAATTTCCTCCTATACTCCACAACAAGCAGGTACTAAAATACTAGATCAGTTATAAATATCAGTACTTATTACTTATTATAAAAGTCCCCCTGCAGAGTTTGTATAACTATTTGCGCTAATCTCAGAAACTGCTAGATATATGAATTTTGTAGTAGGGGAAGAGGTTGCTCAGCTCTGCTTCACTTCCAAACAACGGTTTCTGTTGGTCTTCATTACACGATAGATGTATTATAAGATTTATGCGAATCGTTGCATCGAACTTTTAAGACCATGTTGGCTATGCTAGTCACATCGCCCACTTTAAATAGATAAAGCCAAGGTTCGCGGGTCACGTTGATGGGCATGTCATTGAGAATATCATCAATCTAAATTAAATATAAGGCCAAAATAATATACCTGAACGTAAGTAGGTATACCTACTACCAAAGTTTCTGTGTAGGCGTGGGCTAAATTGAATAATGGAGACCCAAGAAGAATCGGTCTACATACAACTAATTTAAATTAAACTGAAATTACTTGAATGGTTGGTCTGATGAAGTCATAAGTACCTTACCGTATTCAAAATAGTGTGAATTTGACTTTTCTTATCACGTCTTATAAACTGTGACTAAAAAGTTGGAATACTTACGAAATGTTTGCTGGTTCCTACGGAATCCAACCCTAATCTGTTTACAGGTAGACTTTTGAGGTAGAAAATCCAGGCATGTTCGGGTTTGCGCTATCGACCACTCACTCGCTAAACCCACATGTCTTCTAGACAACGATAACTTGATATCTACATGGATCGACCTTTTCTTGCACCATCGCATCTTCAAAGCTGAAAGTTGGATCGTTAGCCGCATATTATTATGTGACTGTGACGCCGAACCATAAAATGTTCCCGAATTTAAATGTTTATGGTCCTCCAGGACGCTTGTTATGCCTATTTTAGTCTATCTAGAGTTTTAAAATTAACTTAAAGATTCCTTAAATCTCTAATGGAGAATCTAATTTAGAGGGGACCAGCCCTTAGTTGCGGTGTCAGCGAGCAATATATCTGCAGCATGGCACTGGGCGGCGCGCGCCTTCGATACGGCGCGGCCCACGCGCGTCATCGTGCATGGCTTCGGCTCCAACTGCGACAACGTCTGGGTGTATGAGATGCGCTCCGCTTTGATGGCAGTGGTGAGTTGCAATATAACCACAGCATGGCATCGGGAGGCGCGCGTTTGGTATTACGTGCTCTTCATCGTCCATGACTTCGACTCCAAGTGCGAGGACGTCTAGGTGTATGAGATGCGCCCCACTTTGACGTAGTGAGTTGCAATACCTACGAGTAGGTAGGTATATCCGCAGCATGACACTGGGCGGCGCACGCGTTCTTTACAATAGGCATGGTAACACGAGATCCACTTCTTTTCAGTAAATACTTTCTATTTTGTTGATATTTGTAAGTACATCTCTCCTTATTTTCTACTTAGTACTGTCGTAGAGTAACTATTATGCAGTTAGCGCCACGCACACTACATCTGAAGTCAGACAATCTAGGTACGCAATGAACACTAACGATACTTTGACAACTTTCTTATAATTTACTTTTCCTGACAAAAATCAATCTTAACAAATTTCATTACGTCATATTTCATTTTGTAGGAAGAATGCAATGTGATCTGTGTGGATTGGGAGGGCGGTGCGTCCATGCCGAACTACCTTCGCGCCGCTGCCAATACCAGACTAGTCGGCAAACAGCTCGCAATGCTGTTGGAAGGTGAGCTTTCTTTCAAAGAGATATTAGAATTTTTCTACTATTAAAGCAGGACCTAGGTATCAGTCAAAGCTTTCAAGATAACTGATTTAGCCATATTGTTTACAGGCTTAGCTCAACACATTGATTTGAGATTCGAAGACGTTCATCTTATTGGCTTCAGTCTTGGAGCCCACGTGGCTGGATTTGCTGGGTCCGAATTGAAAAACATAAGTCGTATTACAGGTAATTTTTTCTTTTAAGCAGGGATTTAACCATCCTGTAAAAAAAAGATCCCGGTTGGAATCTATTTGGAAGTCTTTTATTTTCAGCGACCTTTCGAATTGAATTCGTCCCTTACCGTGTCTTTCTGTTGGGTATCGGAGAAGCAACCTTATTAGCTATCACTAACTATAGCTAGGTAACCTAGGTTACATTTTAGGAAATTAACCACAAAATAAGAAGGGCAAAATTTTTCGAATGAATCATTTTAATGTACCGCCTTATAGCAAGCGTTCCAATACAAGTTAGTACAGCTGAAAAGGACTCTAACCTCGAATCGAACTTGCAGTGATTTGTTAGATTTACCGTTGCAATTTGGTCGTATGAAGTAACTCGCGACGCGCGGCGGAGATGTTCGTTCCGCCGCGCTAAATTTAATTCATCAGCCAAGTTTTCGCATCCCACCCTATAAAAAAGAAACATACACATACGCAGTCACAGCAGCTTCATCATCAACGCATTACCGGCCCGCTACTGAAGACGGGTCGCCGCCCGCTCAAAATCGAAGAGTTTAGGCCATAGTCTACTACGTTGGCCACGTGCAGATTGGCAGACTTCACACACCTTTGAAAACATTATACTTTCAGGCATGCAACTTTCCTCACGATACTTTTCTTCCCCGTTAAAGCAGGCGATACTTAATGCTTAAAACGCACATAACTCCGAGAAGTTAGAGATACTGCCCGGAATCGAGCCCAAATAGAAGACTAAACGTTTTTAACTACTATCACCGAGTCACATGAAATCTTCACTTTTTCACTTTTGTCGTCGTGATGGTTCAGTAAAAAACGAATAATTTTTACTGTTTGAACTTTTAAAGGTCTAGATCCGGCTGGTCCGCTCTTCGAGTTTCAAGACCCGAGGGCGCGGTTGGATAAGTCCGACGCGAAATTCGTGGACGTGATCCACTCAAACGGAGAGACCTTGATACTGGGAGGGCTGGGCGCCGCTCAGCCGCTGGGACATGTGGACTTCTACCCCAACGGGGGGCGCGTCCAACATGGCTGCTCTAATTTGTAAGAAAATTAATGCAGCTAATTAGGATACAATCTGCAAATAGGCCAAATTTTCCCTGTTGGCAAGGGTAGCAATACATGGTGAAGTGAATAGCACTAACGTCAATTTAATTCTATCATAAAATGTTGACAGATAGTTGCCATAGGATATACATTTTTTACAGGTACTTAATCAATTAAAGAATAGGATAGGACCTTTGGATTATTGTGACTCCATTGAACGTCTTGCAGTGCAGAGCAAGGTGGAGGGTAGCAGAGGGCGAGAAAGAAAGGAAAGGGCCGACCAATTTGAGTATACTGTGGGTGGTGCCGTGCTACTGTGTACGAGACTATCGGCCAGCAGGGAGAAGTGGCGAAAGCTCCTGAAGTGTATATAACATATTGCTCCCAAAAATGACACTTCCTGACGACCGCGACCGCTCTGCCAAGTGTTACGACAAAGAAAAACAACTTTGGAGCACAACTTTGGATATCACAATCAAAATATGATAAACATGGCAGTGTTAGCTGAAACTCGCTTACCTCAACACCTTATTTATAAACTATACATACATACATTTGAAGTATTGTCTTGCTTGTAACCACTGGTTGCCAATATTTCGCCTGCTCCCATCATAACATCCACAATGTCTACAAGCTACCATGATAATTTGTTTGGCAGGTTTGTAGGTGCAGTATCGGACCTGGTCCTCCCGTGGGCCGGCGCTTCGCCCGAAGGCCGCTCGCTGTGCAACCACCGGCGCGCGTACAAATTCTTCACGGATTCCGTGTCACCTAAATGCCATTTCCCCGCCTTTCCTTGCGCTAATTATGACACGTTTGTGGAGGTAACTTCAGGACTAACGACACTTCTTTAAGGTTGAAATGTATAGAGCGCACTTTGACTTTGCTTAGACTTAAGTTTCAGTTAAAACGAGACATACCTACATAGACCGTCGATATAACGCTGACTCGTTTTAACAGCGTCTTAATTCTGAGCACAGTCAAAGTGCGCTATAAAGATCACAGCTTTAGTTTTAGGTGCTTTGCATTGCACTGTATAAGGAGCAAACTTATAATTAAGTACATCTATTATGTTGTGGTCTGTCGTTACGCGATTGAAGGAATTGGAGTTCATTACTTACTGAATACTTGATCATACTTACTGGCAAAATCTATGAAGTCGATCATGCGTTGTGATTCACCGTGACGTCAGGTGCGAGTCTTCTCCTTTAGGGTTCCTTACATAATAAGGAACATCATATTTTGGGTGTATGAAATATTCCATTCCCGAGCTAGAACATCGCAATACCGTGAAAAAAAACCAAAAATGTTCGTTTATACCCTTTGGGTACGGTACCCTTAAAATTTTGCTAACTTTACTAGATATTTATTCACCATTATACCACCATATACATTTCCAGGGTAAATGTTTTCCGTGCAACAGTGAGCGTCGCTGCGGCAATATGGGATACTACGCTGACCGCTCTCTCGGTCGAGGCCAGTTGTATCTTCTAACAAGGGAAGAAGAACCTTTCTGCGGTATGTGCCTACATTTAATTAGTAACTGCTAATGAAAGAAATCTTTTCAGTAGCTGCGTTCTTTGTGATGTCCGGGAATGTACAGTAGTGAGATACGAAAATAGAGTAGTTAATATTATGCCTACTTTATCCGATTGACGGAGTAGTTTGCGGCGGTCGCTCACACTAGAACCAACGATGTAAAGGAGAGGTGACCCGCTACCGCTGCTGCTGAAAGGGTTGCTGCTCCTAACTAGGTAGAAATAACTCACAAGTTTGATAAATGTTCACGTACAAATCGGTACTTCTATAAAAACTGCAACGACGACGCTTTTCTCGTAAATCAGATCAGACCCAATATGTGGCAATATTTAAATATTTCAATCTTTTTATTCTCTCATTTATTTATTTTTCACATTTTACCCTATTTTTAAATAACAAACAATAAAATAACAAAAACAATAGAAAAAATAACAGAAACACAGAAAGATAATAATAATAAAAAAACAATCTTTTTATTATTATTATTGTTGTGCGAATGAACTTATTATTATTTTAGCACATCAGTACCACGTAGCGCTGTGGGGCGGTCACGAGGCTGGCGAGAAACCCAACTACGGCCGCGTCACACTCACGCTTCACGGCGACTCCGGGCTCAATGAATCTTTCCCCATGACCAAGTAAATACTACTACGAACACACATTGTGCGCCATTTAGCAACGAACAGCTTCGTACTATGCGCGATCGCCATCAGCGTTTAGACAATTCAGGCTATACGATCAAGCAACATACATAGTCACAGTAGAAAATAAAATAGATATCTTATACGATACAAGGATACATAAATATTAGACATGTTTGACATGACCGGAGCCCGGTTTCCACTGCGGAGCAAAGAGACGTGTTCCGTCAAACAATCAGATTCTCCAGAGAAATTATCACGTCTTCTTTTGAAAATGTGATTGGTCGACTGAACCATCTCCTCTCTGTCCCTAAACCGAGCCTTATTTTCTTAAGGGCCTGCGCAGACGAGAAACTATTTTCCGCAGAGGAAAAGCCCAGAAAATACAGGCAGTCTGCGAAGGTCCTATAAAAATCGCTTCCGACTCGCACTTGACCGTTATTTTTTTGAGCGTGTAAAGAATACAATATCCTTACAATAAACTTTGTTCATTAACAGACGCGAAGAAAGTCCTCGAAACGTGCGCTTCGGTCGAGTTCTGGTGCCGCACCCGGCGCTGGGCGTGCCGCTGCGAGCCTCGCTGCACTACGCGGCCTACAACGGCTGGCTCAGCGCTGGGCTGCGCGCTATACGCTTCGACAAACTCCTCATTACTGATAGCTTCGACAAGACGTAAGATATTAAGTTCAGTCTTCAACCAGAAATAGCCAATTTGCCATAATTTTTAAGTCCATAATTATATTTCTTCTGTACTCCTAAACTGTATTTTCTGTTATAAGCTATTTTTGATCTAAAACCATGTTTTGTAGTATTGTGAAAATGTGTTTATTTTATTTTCATAGATCGTCGTCCTGCAAAGCGATGCGGCTGCTATCAGATGAAACAGTTCAAATGACGTTATATCCGGGAGACTGTCAAATTCAACAGGTTTCTATGAAATTCTTGGATCTTTTATTTTATATTCTTGTTGGTTATAATATACTTATTGCTGATACTAAAAATGAATATTATTTCCTCAGATTGAAGAATCAACAAACACCACAAAACGTGAATCAGTCACCGATAAGGCGAATATAACAAATCCTACTACAGATGATCCCCATGATAACGAATTACCGGAAGACTTTCCACATAGGCAATTTATACTTGCTGACGATTGGGAAGATACAGCAGACTCGGGACGCGCTTTCGGCATGACTAACACCAAAACGGCTCCCAGTGGGCTCGTTGAAATCGCCGAGCCAGTATTACGGCCCAGACCGCGTAAGACACCGCGACAGAGATCCGACGGTTCAGACAGTATGCACGAAATATCGGAGCCCCTGCTCCGCGCTACGCAACCCCCGCGCACAACTACACAACCGCCATCTCGCAAACCCAAAAACTACGACATATCGACTCCGCCCAGCAAAGAAGGCGATGAACGAGCGGAAAAGGAACAGACCAGTTTCGCCGTACAATTCCTACCAGCCCGGTTAGCGTCTTTCATCACCAGAGCGGAACGTTACGCCAGGGATACGCTTCTACCGTTGGTTTCAGCATACGCTCCCCGTTTACCTATATTCGGATCTCGCGAACTCCCAAAAACCACTGCCAGGTTCATACCGACAGAAGATATTAACGTAACGAGCTCCGTGCCAATACCGACGCCGACGCTGGAAATGAAAATTGAGTCGCTTCGAATTTTAGGACCTCCCGGTGAAAAGCGCGAATTCGAGACACCCGAGGACCCCGACATACCCGTTGTGATTTCGACCACGACAACTACTACGTCCACGACACCAGTGACGACGACGACGGAAATTGATAGATTAAGAGTGGTGCCAAAGGAGATTCTGCAAGTGGTAGAGGGACCCACCGCATCGACGAGCACAGCTCTGCCACCGGTCGCTTTACGTAGCGAGGGCGAGAAAATATTAATAGTATATCCGATCAACGCAAGGGACGAGAGGAAGATCAAGTCTCACTCGTTCCCTGAAGAGATGCAGTTCGAGGCCCTCTACAGGCACACGGCAGAGCCGACCGCTGTTCGAGTCGACTTACCCACGTTTACTCCCCCGACTTCCACGGATAAACTTCCACAGGCCGCTGTCTCAACCTCGAGCGTCAAACCATCTGACTCGCGATATGTTCCAGTACCATATTCGAAGAAACCAGATCACAAACAAGAAACTAAATCAAACCGAAGATGAAACATGGCACAGCGCAATTTTCTTATGTAAATACATCATACTAAAGGATTATTTAAGCTGTTGTAAATCTTGTAAATTTATTTTTTTACACTTTTTACTATGCTACAACTTTTTATATATATACTATTTTTAAAAAAGATAGAAGAATTATTATATTGAACCAGTTTATTGCTGCGATCAAAGTTTTTGATTAATAATAATTTATAGTTGTGTACATATCTTAGGTGTTAAGAGTAGAATAAGAGAAATCTCATTTATAATAAAAAACATATTTATTTAAAAAAACATTGTTTATGTCCTTAAATATTCCATTCCTCTGGAATGAATAAAGTAGAACTACAACTAAGATAGATGACAAATTGTTTGAACTTAAACCCTTTTTGTAAGGCATTGAGAAATAAAAATGTCTAATGAAAAACTGGAAAATCTAATTGACAATAATAATAAAGAAAAAACGATAATCACTGACAAATCCGTGAGGTATTTCTGCTGCATTATTTTAAAAATTAATTTCAATTTTTTTTTATTAATACACAAATATACTAGCTGTTATATGCTATTCGTTATTGAGTTAGGTTTAAAGAAAATTTTTATTTACATAATAAAATTTTAACCAAATTAGATTTAATTGAAGTCCCAATTTTTGAACGAAATGCTTCGTCCTTTCACGCGAACTTAAACCTTATGTCTATTTATTAAAGCTTGTACACATCGTCACAGCTTCGTCTTCTTGCTCTATGATTTCCTCATGCAAAAGTGTGAGCGACCACTTGAAACAGCTATATAGTGTTGCTTCATGTACATATTCGAGTATGCAAGGATGCGCCTTAGCATCGACAAAGAGCGAGTGCAATGTGCGGATGTGTTGAGGCGTGATGCGCTCTTTACACGCTGAACTGAACCATATGTCTATTTTAATAGAGCTTTTAATACAAATCGCTACGGCAATCTTTGCTCTTGTATCATGTATTTACGTTCTTCATACAAAATATATTGAATGTGTTCCATAAGAAGGCGAAGGCATTTTTGCGAAGGATGTTACTTCATGTACTTATCGGAGTGTTGTGTGAGGATGCGCGCGGAGGCCTTGGCGTCGAGGAATAGAGAGTGCACTGCGCGGATGTGCTGAGGAGTGATACGACTCGCTCCTTCAGCGCGAGCCGTCAGCGCCGCTGGTGTCAGCAACTGGGCTGCGTACCTTTATATCAAAACAAAAACAGGTTTAGTGGGTTTAATACTTAGTATGAGTCTTTACATCTATTTATACAATCTTAGAATTCCAAACGTCGAAAGTCGAAACACGATTTCAGAGATTGGACCTTAAATGTTATTGGAGCTCGATTTAAAGTCAAAAATTCCGTATTACCGACTTTAATTTTGCAACGTTTCCGCTTGGAGCTCGGCTGGAGATATGGACGAAATTGAGCGTTAAAACAACAGCTAAGGCAAGTTTTACTTTAACACTTTTGAAGCTTTTCGAATTTCGATGCTTGAAATCTCGTCCTTCCATGTATATCAAATTTCACCCGAGCGAAGCTGGCTTTTTTTTTTATTCTACTAGTTAGTAGAATATAAAAAAAGTTGATACACACCTGAGAGTACTATTGGTACCAACTTCGGACAACGCAGCCAGCGCTTCGTCATCTATAGAGATTCCCTCTGTTGAAGCGCGTAGTTTTAAGATCTGAAAACAAAATACAACAAAAATCAATTAATTGATGTTCCCATAGCATGTTAAAAAGACTTAAATCCACACAAATAAAATAGGAAGAAAAGCTAGATTCGATTTTATAAAATCTATATACAGTGGAGCCTCTTTAACTCGAACCCTGTTAACTAGAAATCCTCTCTAAGACAAAGTAATTAATTATTTTTTATGCTCATTATTTTAAATAAATTACTAAATTAATTATTAATAATATTTTAAATAAAATTCGACTTATAGTAATTTATTAAAATAAATTACTATAAGTCGAATTTTATTTTCTCATGGCTGTAACTTTTAGTACCATACTAACTATGGGTGTAACTTGAAGCCATAGAACATAATATTATGCCTCTATAAGTCAAAATAAAATAATTTAAAACTCCTTATCTCGAAGAAATTAGCTGTAGTATCGACTAATTCTGACACATTAGTGGATACTCGAGCTAATTTCTTAACCTGGACCCTTTCAAGTAAAGATTTTTATATAAACCTGTGATGCTGCCATTGTCGCAATTGAAAATGGCATAAGCCTACGCTGACGTATTAGTTTAAAAAATGCAAAAAACCAAATTAAATTTGAATTTCGCGGGCAAGCCCGTCGCTTCCACCTTAAGTTCGAGTTAAAGAGGCTCCACTGTATTTTATAAAAGGAAACACAAACCTGTAAAAGTTCAGGTTTATTGTATGGCAGTGTCCGAATGATTAACAGTCTGTCTAAAAGATCGAGTGGAATGCCGTGTGGTGAGATGATATCCTCTGTACCTCTGAAAAGGAACAGTATGCAATCAGGATTTATTTATAGCAAAATACTTAGACGAGGTAAGGTGGTACTAGTGTTAGGCAGAGTTGGCATTGTTTTGAAAGATTGTTGTTTAGTGTTTTTTGATATTTTTAATCAGGTTATTGTGATATTATTAGAGAAAAAAAACCAATCCTGGTGTTAAATTTTTTGACAGTTTATTTATTGTCAATTTGATACGTTTATATTTCTAAATTGTCATTGGTCTGGTCTGGTCGGAGGCTTCGGCCGTGGCTTGTTACCCCCTACCGCCCTACAGACTAACCCTCTTGACCTCCACGGCGCCAACTTAGGCTGAGATCTGTAGAGCGCATTTTGACTTTGCTCAGACTTAAAACACAGTTGAAACAAGACAGCGTTATACCGTCTTATACTGAAACTTAAGTCAAACCAAAGATAAAGTGCGCTCTGTAGATTTCAACCTTATACATGTAGAGATAAATACAAAAAAAATACGTTGAGTAAGACACTGGCGATTCGTTCACAAAGTAGTGCATTCTTTTTCACAATGTTAGCTGAGGAAAAGGACGGCATGGTAATATTAAGTTGTGAAAAACAACTAACCTTATTTTACAGCGCCCCCTGTTAGTGGCAAAAATGACTATGGGCGCGATCGCAGACTCTAAGGCACGGTGGAGATACGTAAACGTTTCTATGTCTAACATATGGACCTGAACAAAATCAAATTTATATTTTAAAATAGTTCCTTTTTTTAAATAGGTATCATATGAAAGAGCTTTACTTGTACATTCTAAAACAGATTTTTATTTATTTTTATGCATAATAGTTTTTGATTTATCGTGCAAAATGTCCAAAAACATACCCGAGTACGGAACCCTCGGTGCGCGAGTCTGACTCGCACTTGGCCGGTGTTTTTACCTTTTGAGGTACGGAACCCTAAAAATTAAAGAGTTCCCACGGGATTGTAAAACCCTAAATCCACGCGGACACGAAGTCGCGAGCATCAGCTAGTTTTCTATATTTTTTTAAAGTTTTAGGCTCAATAGTTTCAGAGATAAGGGGAAAGGTCAATTTTCATCTTTATTCTTGAATAACTTAAAAATGGTTTTAAAATTGTTCAAAAAATATGTAAGAGACCTTTACAACAACTCCTTTCATTTGATGTGTTATATATATGGAATAGATTGAAAACTGTTTGTATAATTATTAATTTGCCCCCCCCAAGTGACCCCCATATGCAAAATTTATTTATTTAATCTGTGTTTCTTTCACATATTTCAACTTAACTTGACAATAAATATATTAAAAGCTATATACCTCGTCAATAAATAATACTCCTGGTACTAATTCCGCGATTCCCTGATCAATATACTTATTTACTACCTTGTTTATTTCTTTTCTAAGTTTATCTGAAAATAAAACACAATAATTATAGTTTTGTGCCATGAAATGAAATGCTATAGTGATTAGTGGCGTAACGCCAAAGCGCACATAATATATGCACGAAATGTCAAATTACTATGACAGTAAATTATAATTAAAATAAAAAGAGCAAAACAATCTAAGCTATTGTGTATAGCATGCAAATGGTTGTGTTATAAATTTGAAGGGTTTTTTGTAGGTTCTCACTAAGAAGTTTCAAACTTTCAACCCACCGAAGTCGAAGGGTGAGCTAGTTGCTAATGAAGATGTGAATAAAAAAATTCAAAATTTAAAAACCCCCAACATATTTTTATTAGAATTTGGCTGGACACTAATTTGTATTGGTCGGATAGTAATAACCGATCTAATAAGAAAACTAGAAAAGAGCTTATAACTTTCAAACGACTGAACCAATTTTCTTGGATTATAGCTAAGCACTCTCAATCAAGCCACCTTTCAAACAAAAAAAAAAGTAAATTAAAATCGCCATAGACAGATACACAAACACACAGATGCACAGATACACATGTCAAAATTATAACAACCCTCTTTTTGGGTCGGGGGTCAAAAATCAATGTTAAATTGTGATTAACGCTGTGAAGACCTGAAAATCAACATTAAATTAACTATGGGAATTCATATTAACCTGTGATTTCAGTTTTCTTTGGCTTCATCAGTTGGCCCATCATGGACATAATGTCATGGCCGCCTTGTGGTCTAGCATTAGCACAGTCTAAATCATGTAGTGTCACATCTTGGACTACTTCCTTTTTCTTGTGGACATCCCCTTTTGGTAATGGCACATATTCTTCAGCCTATAATAAAATTAACAAGATAACGTTACAAATCAACAAGTGTAAATTAAAAATTTTCAACACCCCGACCAGTGAAAGTTACAGTAACTGGAAAAGAGTGATAACTTTCAAACGGCTGAACCGATTTTCTTGGACTATTCCGCGCCTGCAATCTAAAGTATCTGAGTTTTCCAAAACATCATTTTCAAGTAAATAATTATGTATATCTAGGCAACGTCCATCTTGACAGCTTGACATTTGTCAATTGACACTTGAATATTATGAACCTAAGGGTTATCTAACCTTCTTTTCTACAAGAAAACTAGAAAAGAGCTGATAACTTTTAAACGGCTGAACCAATTTTTTTGGATTATAGCTAAGAACACTCTCGATCAAGCCACCTTTCAAACAATAAAACTAAATTAAAATCGGTTCATTCGTTTAGGCGCTACGATGCCACAGACAGATACACAGATACATAGATACACAGACACACAGATATACAGATACACACGTCAAACTTATAACACCCCTCTTTTTGGGTTGGGGGTTAAAAACGACTAACAACTAACGAAAAACTAAGCACATGAAGTTTATAAAAATATATACCTACTATTAAGGAAATATAAGGATGAAAATAAAATGCTTAGTGATTATTATTATTATTGGTTTTAAAAGGAGCGAAATTATCATCAGAAAATGCAGCCAAGCTTAGCCTTGTCGATGAATAAAGTAAGTGAGTATACATTGATAGTCCTAAGTTTATATAAGTACTCATAATAACTTTTCTTTGTATACCGTTGGCTTCCTATTAAATAAAATAAAATAAAATAAAACCAAGTTGAGTATGCATACCTCTAAATCAAATTCTGTAGCAAAAGTGTCACTCCTTCCTTGTCTTTTGACAGCACCCGAGTTAGCCTCAATGTAAATGACATCTCCCACTTCCACCTTTTCTTTTTGTAGAGATTCGTAAATCGTGGGATCAAGCTTCAACTGTTTCGTGCCTTTAGCTGTCTTTAGGCCGATTATTACGTGAGAAACTGTTTTTCCATAGCCTGAAATACGAAATGCACTTCATGTTTCAAAAAATTAAATTTTTGTTGATGAATTAACTAAGTCCCAATTTTTCCTTGAAATACACTGAAAGAGCAGTTATGGCTGTGTGATTAATGAGAAAATACTGTGGAGAAGTGGTCACAGGATGATGGATTTCTTTACTAAGTTTGTTTGAGGTAAAAGTATCAAATGCTTGTTTTGCACACACTATTTAGGTACTATACAAGGGTCTTGACAGACACAACAGAGAGATCGATCAACAACTAAGTGATATTTAGGGTTTCTTTTTCTCTGGAGATACAGAACCCTAAAAACTATTAAATCAAGATATATTATCTCCGCCTAAGATACCACAATATTGCAGAAAGATAATTTTATTATTAGTTTGAAAGCTTTATATGTACTATTAATATTAGTATACAGTATATATATCATTAGTTACTGTAAAAAATTAAAACACTTTACCTCCAGCAGGATTCTCTGTCTCCACAGGAGTCAGCTCAGTCACTTCTCCTTCATAAACCTCCTTAGTCTCTCTGATGCGCAGACCAATTGCACGGCGAAAGTTCTCCATTAATACCTCCGTCTTTTTGATTTCAGTGCTGTACACTTCACTGCCAACCATGGGACAAAATGGTACCTGTGAGATTTAACAACTGTTTAATTATTTTGATGGATTTACATTTGTACCATATTGTCCACTCAGCCAACCCAACACAGGACGTTCGCAGTATTTTAAAATAATGTAAATAATGTTTAAGTTGTTATCAAGAAATATGCTGCGCCACTCTGCAGGGATGCATTAAGCAGGAACAGGTAAATTGTGAGAAATATCAAGTCTACAAGATCTCGCCTTGGCTAGAACCTCGTAAGATTGCATTCTATCTATGCATTGTGTAATATAGTTACACTATTCAAAGAAAATAAAATAATCTTACTTTATTGCCAAGTTCCTGTGCTATCGCTAGGGCAATTGCAGTCTTCCCTGTACCTGGAGGACCAGCCAGCAACAAGGCTCGGCCAGCCATCTTCTTGCTTCTTATCATATCCACTACTATGCCAGCAGCCTGACAAAAAAATGGGATCTTTGGTCAGAATAAAAGTTTAAATTAATAGTAAGTTACAGTCCAGGCTTAAAATAAAGCGATTACTGGACAAGTATTGGAAAATAGGGCAAAGACCAGGACTTCTAAAATGATTTTGAATGGATACCTTTTAAATTAAACAAGGTTGATAATGGCTATTTCGGCCAAGATTTGTATAGTACTTTTCTTTTCCATGTGTAAAGAAACAATGAAAAAAATAATAATTGAAGAAACAAATTTTTACTTCATATAAAAATCTATACTGTACCTAATATTATAGTAAAATTAATATGAAAAACAAATACTTAAAAATTATAAAGATAGTTGAAAATACTAAGAATATTAAAAAAAATAAAAAACCTAATGAAAAATAAAAATAAAATATAAAAAAGATTTTAAAATAAAGTACTTAAATAAAAAATATATTTGAAAAGAATATATATCTATACTAATAAATAAAATTGAAGTGTCTGTCTGTAATTTCGAAATAACTACCTCATATTAAGCTCATATGGTTATTTATAATGTACCATAACTGAATCACAGCAATGAACTCAATCAAATTGGAGTAAAGTAAGATCCAATTAAAGTACAATCTAATTATATCTCTATGACAATCTTAAAGATTCAAGAAACTAGAAAGCCAGCGTTTTGAGCTTGGTAAAAAAACAGTACAATAAAAACTCCATGGTAACCAAACTAACCTTAAAGTTTAATCAATAAGTTTTAGTTATCATCCCTAATGAGCTTTATACATAGTAAAACGTAAAACTTAGTATTTGGGATTAACTAACGTGTAAAGTATATTCATTAAACAAATAATTAATATGAAATTCTCACTTCTCTCGCAGATTCTTGCCCCACGAGACCGGCTGCCATTTGAATCGGAACCCCATTTTCGTCTAAGCCTAGACCTTTTATGTGACTGTGTGCCGATATTCTTTGAGTCTTGGCAGTGCTCTTCACTTCTTCAATTTTCATTTTGCAGTTTTAACAATTCACAAGTTTCATGAAAAATAACAATATTAATTTTCTGAAATTCGTCCGCTTTCCGAATTTCCGGCGACTACAGAGTAGGTATTTTTTTTTTAAATTTATTTTACGGCCCTGGATATCATTCCTAAGGCCCAAGCTGTCAGGTGTCAAGTCAAGTTATCAAAGAACGTTCACACCAGACTTATGATTTTGGATTTACCCTAATTTCTATACGATTGCCCTACAAATTACAGATTGATTGATTAAAACATATTTTGCCCAAATGGGATGAGAAAAAAATCTGTCCTATGGAACCCAAAATCAAGAGTGGACATCTTGTAAGATCTTCGAAAATGGAGTGATGATAAGGCTGCATCATCACTTGCTAGGAGGTCTGAACTCTGATTGCAGCTAAGTGCTAATCTATATATTTTAAAAACAAAAACACAACGCCCTAAGCCGTACCTAATATTAGACATTTCGCCCTAAAATAGGTGAAATTCCTAAAAGTGGAAACACTACTCTTTGGATCAAAGAGTATGGTCCATGTAGGTTTTATTTGGATGACATTAGAGCCGTAAAACCCATGTAAAATATGAATGACATTTACATTTGACAACTTACGAGTTGCGAGCATATTACTTACGAGCATAGGCCATAGAGTAAAGTAATCTCTATACTATTCACCTTATTATCTTCAATATTTATATTTATTTTATTATTTTAAATAAATCAAATTACAATTGTTTTAATTTAACAGTTTCTTACTAAGTTATTTGTACTGGCATAATCTACTATTTCGTTAATAATGAAATGAATTGAAGATAAGTGCTTTATAATATCACAACATAAATGGAGTATACAACTCAAAATTTGGAATATGCAGTGTCTGTATTTTATAATGGAGAACAGGAAGATCGAGCCAAGGCTCATGCCTGGCTCACAGTGGCTCAGCGTGTCCCGGAGGCTTGGAACTTTGTATGGGAGCTACTACAACCTACAAAGGTAATTTTTGGTTATACTTGCATCCAATAAATTCATTTTACATAGGATTTAATACATGTACACTTATACGAACATGTAGCTTACTTGTGGTAGAATATAGTATTCGCTTGAGTTAGTTAAGTAACATGGAACCAAGTTGGTAGTTCTGGAGGGTCCGTAACTGGCTTAGATCTTTTGCTTCAGAGAGAACTTTAAGCTGTTGGTCCTGATTATTTAATTAGCACATAATAATCATTTGTTGAAAACCTGTTTGATTAGGCAAGTATTATAATTATTAGGGAAGGATTTCGAAGCTCACCACTATTACAAAAAACTGACTACTGTCATTTATGGGAAAGAGTCTCAGCAATGAGCCAATGCATAATATGTCATACAGTGCATTGAATAGTTCATCAGCTAGTTTATGTCCTGTGTGATCTGTTTCATACAAAATAAAAGATACTTACCTGCTGAATACAGAATCCAGATTGCTGTGAGATGTTTAAGATGGAGTATTAGCATGTACATTCCATCAGTGATCTGCATATGGAAAGCATTTAGACAGGAGCCTATTAACTGCCAGATCATAATTTAAAAAAATTGCACTGAATTATTAAAAATATATTACAATTGGTGTATTTTTATGCCTTCATGACCTGCAAGTCACTCCATCCTGATAAATTGCCTGCAATATAAAATCATGTTATTTGATCTCTAGGGAACAGAAATACAATTTTATGCTGCAACAACATTGCACACCAAAATCCTCCGTTGTTGGAATGAAGTCCCTCCAGAGAGCTACACAGAACTCAAGGAGAAAATACTACAATCAGTGATAACTTATTCCAAAGGCCCAAAAATAGTAACCAATAGATTATGCATCAGTGTAAGTAAAGCTAACCATTATTAAAATTTAAAATTACACAAGCCACTTATCCATTTTTAAATTATTAAAAACAACTGTATCTATAAACTTTCAATTAAACATCAAACATGTACAGGTAACTCTGCATACACTTTTGGTTGTTGAACTTGAACTTTGAACTTTTTATATTATAATTATGATTTTTTGATTTTTCTAACAATGTAATGACATACCTATGTAAATGCAGTGGGTGATACTTATAAATAACATACTAGGTAATACCCATTCATGTACAATGGCTGGCTTCATCTAAGTGCGGAAAAGAAACCCAGGAAGAAAGAATATGCCCATGACTTTGTCTACTCTGTCTGATTTAAAACAAATCCTGTTTGAATTATTTGATTTTCCAGGTTAAAAGTAGCATAATATGCCCGTCCTCGAGTTGCAAGCTATCTCTGTACCGAATTTCATTAAAATCGAGTAAATGATCATGAAAATCTGGCAGGCAGACGGATAGACATGCTTTCACATTTATAATATTAAATATGGATTGATTTTCAATGTAATCACCCATTTCTGGCAGGCCAATATTTGTAATTTTTTTCTAGCTAGCAGCATTCATCCTGCAGCAAGGTTCTGCAGATCTGGCTGAAATACTGAGACCACTGGCATCAGCTGAAAATACTTCACTTTTACTTGAAGTACTGACTGTGATACCTGAAGAAGTAAGTAACAATTTATTAAATTAAGTAAGTTAATTATTTTATTTACTTCTCTTCTACATTGCTGGCAAATTGTAGCTGTTGCATAATGTAGCTTCGAAAGTCTTGTGGATCACTAAGATCATCATGTTGGAGGGCAAAAATGGATCACACAATAAAAAAAACCCCTTCACAAAAATATTGTTGTTTGTAAACATGTGAACAGTATAAAATTTAAGCATTTTGAAATTCGTCACTGGTACTACCATAATTACTTAAATAGAAACAAATTCCTTAATTTTTTAGTACAACAGTATGACCATGGGAACAGCTATGCGCGCCAGAAATCGTGTAGCATTGAACCAAGCATCTCGTATGGTTCTAGATGATATGTTGAGATACCTGCAAACAGTATATAAGTAAGTATTTATTATTTAAACATTGCTTAAAAGCCCAACAAAAAATGTGCTAAGGTATTTTGAAATTTGATTCGAAGTGTGAATATGTGTACACAACTCTCTGATAGGCACCACTCTTTATTTTTGTTACAACTTACAATATTGCTTTATCTATTTTGAAAATTTGCAAACATTAAAACCACCAGCAAATGTGTTGAAGAAAAGTTTATTTTAAACTTCATTCCATAGCGATTATAGCAGCTCACCACCAAGCGAGGAGACTGTCCACGCGTGGACGTGCGCAGCGACTTGTGCGGCGAGCTGGCTGACGTTGGGCGGAGAGGACTCCGTCGAGAGCGCTACCACACTGCCCGAGCGCGCGCCACTCTGTCGCGCGCTGCATACCGCCGTGCAGGTGCTCTGCACGTATGTTGCGTTTATTTTTGTTGTTTTAAATTAAATTTATAAAATATTTTGTTTAATATTACGGAATGTTTTAACATAATATACTACCAATAAGAAATCCTCGTTATTCTAATGACAAAAACGTTATTTGTTTTTCCTGTCTACCATTTAAGTATTTTAAAAGAATGACTGGTGTTGCACGTAGTTGGAACGAGGCAGTGAGCGACACGGCGCTGGAGGCGTGCGAGGCGTGCCTGTCGGCGGTGCGCGCGGCGGGCACGGCGGGCGGCGCGGCGCGCCACGCGCACGCCGCGCGCGCGCTGCTGGCCGACCTGGCTGCGCTCGGCGAGCCGCTGCTGGCTGCCAACAACCAGCCCAATTCGCTCAACGAGGTTAGTGTGTTTATAGCGTTGTTGGTGTACGCGGCGGGTAGGGGAAGTTAAGGCTCTTTACGCAGCCGCATTAGATTCAATTTTGTTTTCCGAAGTTGTGAAACGACATTCGGATCTAGTGCACAAATGGTAGTATGGCTACTTTGGATTAAAAATTCGCAGATTCGGTTCAGATGTAGTACGTAAAGAGCCTAAAATAAAAAATGTTTGTCATCAGGAGTTGGTGTCCGCGGTGATAACTTGCTGCGTGGCGGTGGGCGAGTGCCACGCGCGCGTGCTGGTGGAGGCGGCGGAGAGCGAGCCGCGCGCGCTGGACGGCGGCGCGCGGCGCCTGCTGCAGCTGCTGCTGAGCGCGCAGGCCGCGCCCGGCCACTACCCCATACACGAGACGCGGTCCAACCTCGTCTTTGGCCTGTGGTACACGCTGCAAGTGAGTTGCGATACTGAAGTATGAATTACGAGTACAGCGGAAGTCGCATATAATAAACTTAACTAAATAGTGATAAGCACCAGTTGCTGACAAAAATCAATATAAAATAGTCCAGTTCGAAAACTTTGTGTATAAAATGAATTTTCATTCACAGGATGAAATATTGAATATGTCAGACAGTACGCATAAAATCAATCCGGTGTGGCATGAGGTTTTCACGCAATTGTTGTTGGCGCTTGTAAAGAAGTCGGAAATGCCGCCAGAGTCCGCACTCTCGAGGGACGATCAGGAGCTCCTGCGATGTTACAGACAGGACATCGCCGATATTGTAGTAAGATGTACTATAACTCTTAATTCCATCCAATCATCCATCAGCCTGTATAGAATTAAAATCCTACAGCTACTGTCAAAACCAAACCACCATAGACAACTAAATAAGAAACATAATTTGGACCATTCTAGATATCTAAATATAAATATTGTAAAATTTTATATAGAAAAATCAGAAAATAATGCGTGAAATGAATCGCCCATTAATTTTATGACTGTCTTAGCCTTAGCTTACGTTCAGCATAATCTTAGCGCGATACGACTATAAATTCCGAATCTAAGTTTAAGCTTACGTACGCTCTATAGATCTCACCATAAGACAAAGCCATAAGCTCTTATATTGTTGATAGATGTACTGCTTCAGCATCCTGGGCGAGTCCTGCTGGTCGATAGTGGAGAGCGCGTTCACGGCAGCGGAAAGCGCTTTACAGCGAGAGGCGGCGCTGCACGTGTTCCTCGCGCTGGCGGACGCGGCGCCGCCGAACCGCGCGCCACCAGCGCTTGCAGCGCTCTTGCATCACGCGCTGGAACTCGCTGCCGACCCCGCCCGCCACGACACGAGAGTTTTACACACCGCACTTGATTGCCTCGGTGAGCTTCCTTGATTTGCTATCAGATTTGCTTTGCTACTTGCTTTGCTAGATCATCGTTAACTGGGAACTCCCTCTTCCACTTTGGAAGTTGAAACCCAGAGTATCATAATAGACAGTGGAAACAGCCGCCCAAATAATGGGTATAAAATTCTGCTGCCGAATATACGTCACCCATGACCCTGCATGTAACGTAATCATCGTCTTATGTTACGATCGAGTCTGGAAATTTATCGGAACTCTAGCTTGCCATTTTATTTGTTCAGGTGCATATGCAGCATGGCTGAGCTCGGTGCAAAGCCCTCAGACGGCAGCGCTGGGGAGGGAGTGCATGCGCGCGGCGGGCGCGGCGCTGCAGCGCTGCCCGGCGCCCGCTGCGCTCGCGCTGCGCAAACTGTGCGTGGACTGCACTGCGCCCGCCGCGGCGCTCGTCGCGGACATCGTGCAAGTCGCGCAGGTAAATCCTTCCGACGAATAACATAATCCAACCGATTTCTGCTGTTCGGGTTTTTTCAATCATCTCGCCCCTGTCACCCTGCGCGATTACTCTTTCTAAACGTATCTTAAATCTTTAAATACAAATGAAGGTCTATTTCCAGAACGTAAGCGGCACTGCGGACGCGTGGACACGACGGCAACTGCTGAGCGCGGCGGGCGCGGCGCTGGCGGCCAGCGAGCCCGCCGATGCGGCGCCACTGCTCGCCGGCCTCGCGCACCGCCTGCGGCACGACCTCACCGCGCAGGTGACCAACATTAACATATACGCTTTACAGCCCTGGTGGGCCTCTGCAAATTCTAATGGTCGGAAGCAGCTCCGTCAATCCACCGACCTCTTTATTCTTTTTCGCATTTTATCCGTACTTTCAAAATCGCACCTTTAAATGTCGCCGTATTACGGCCTATTCGGGACGATGTATTTCTTTAGCGTCTCATACCGCACTGCACTCCTTTATATTAAAATCTCGCCTGTGTAAACAGGTGCGTTCTGGCGGCAAGTGCGGTGCCGCAGAGTGCGTTTCACTGATGGGTGCGCTGAGTCTGCGGCCCGCGCTCGCCGCGGATCTGTTCCGGGCGCTGCTGCCCGCGCTAGGCCTCATGCCCACCAAGCCGGATCTCGTGCAGGTATGCATTCCGTTTGGCGGAGAGTGCGGCGCTGATGGGTGCTCTGACTTGTGGACTAGACCGTGTTTGTCGCTGACTCATTACTTTTTTATTACTTATGGCATGCATAACGACATCGCAATTTGTGTCACACTGTTTCGACTTGCGAAACTAACATCGCGGTATTACTATTTAGTAATACCGCGATGTTAGTTTCGCAAGGCGAGCAAGTAATAATAAAGATATTTCCTCTTTTCAGCCTATGTTTCAAATACTGAAAAACGCAGTGTCTGCGCTGATGGGCGAGTGCTCATTAATCGTAGATGACTTAGAAAAACTTATCGTAGCGGGATTCGAAACAGCGCCTTGCCCTGTTGGACTAGATGTCATCAAATTAGTAAGTTAGATAAATTAATATTTCACCTTTTTAAAAATCAATGGAATTTAAGTATTGAGTCAAAAATGCTCCTTTGTTTATTCCATTATTTCCAGTTAGAGCAGTCGACTTATGACTGGATTTTTCCTTCTCTAAACTATTAAAATAATCAATTAGGTTGTGGTCTGTTTGACGATGTATGCGGTCAACGAATTTTGTTTCTCCATAACGCCTCGGCCACATGTCAGCCCACATAAACAACGCAAACATGTTAAACATGGAATCGCGGCGTAACCTACACTTAGCGACAATGCTATTTGGCATAATTTCTACAGGGAATCCAGCTTATTTGCACGCTAAAATAAAATGGGTCAAAGAAAAAAGCAAATACAGTATAAGATCTGCGCCCCGAATCGCTATGGCAAGGCACAAAACTGCCGCATTCCGAGGCACTTTTAAACACGCAGCCTGCAAGATCTGGAATGATCTCCCGCCTCCAGCCCGTGTATTAAAAACCGCAATTTCTTTTAAAAAAATTATAAAAAAATATGTTTTAGAAAAACAAAAAGCGCTAGGTTAAGGTTCATTCCAAATCTTCCAGGCACTGCACTATACTTATACCTGCTACCAACACCAGTTTCCCATCATGCTAAGCTGCCTCTTTGTTCCATGAAGTCTCCAGTAAAGATAAAAAAATTTAAAAAATCGTATTCCTTGCTGAAGACATGTCGACCCTACTCATGTTTATATTTGTATAATATCTATATATGTATGTATATACAATACATTATAAAATATATATAATATCTTTTCTACCCTACTAATAATTCTTTTTTTTTTTAGTTGCTTTTTATTTCTGTTATTTAATCTAATATGCAGATGCACTGTTTCGTTGTCAGGTCGTGACACCAGGGCTCTGTCTGAAAATCAGCGCTGCAGTAGTCAAATACTGCAGCATCTTGCTGAGGCAAAGCCCTTTTAGCTCACAGACACAACAATAGTTATAGTATTTTCTAGTTTTAAGTTTAATTAATATTTAAGTTTAATTGTATCTTTATTTTTATTCTTGTTTTTTTGTGATTTTGTAATTGAGCTAAATAAACTTTTATTTATTTATTTTATTATGGAAATAATGTACCTCGTCGGCCGTGTGAGATTAACCACTACAGAGAATTTCCATAATAAGTATTTGTTAGTCACGTACAACATCACTCTGGACGCGGCCGACGGCGTTTTAAACAGATCAATATGTTAAATATTATTTGGCTATTAAAACTCAACTCTAAAACAGAACAACCAATAAATGTCATGTTTGTTCCATCAGGTGACAGTGTTCGTTGGTGGAGAATGGGACGGCGCGTCGCGCGTGGTGCGGACGGGCATCATGGCGAGCGCGCGCGCCGTGTCCCCCGCGCCCGCCCCCGCGCACGGCCCCGCGCCCGCCTGCCCCCTGCCGGACCTGGCTGAAGCGTTGTTTGCGCTCCTCATAGCGCTCACTAAGAAACAACCCGTCGCTATTGATTGGATCGAGGACTTGCTTCCAGATTTAGTGGACTTGGGTGAGTGTATTTAATTTTCTTGTTCTTCGCGCTCAGTCTACGTGATCCATGTTTCATGCCGCGCCTGCCTTATGTGCCACAACCTAACTGAAGCACTGTTTATACTTTTCATAGCGCTCTTAAGAAACGACTTATCGCTATTGATTAGATCGAGGACTTGCTTCCAGATTTGGTTGATTTGGGTAAGTTTGTATTTATTTTCATGCAGTCGTGGCAGATTCTCAGACTTCAGTCTCCCGTGATCCATGTTCCAAGCGGCGCCTGCCTTGTGCCGAGTCTTAGCCAAGTTTATGAGATACCATAGTTACAAAATCGAATAGAAAATGTGTCTATCGAGTTTATTTTTATTAAAATTGTAAAACTTATTAAAGATTAATGGGAAGGAGTCACGACTCTCAGCAATGAGAAATGCGTTGTAGCTCATGTTGTAATTGTTCGTCAAAGATTTAGACGGACGGTGACGGTAGTGTGGGTATTGCAGCGTGCGCGTGCGTGCGGCTGTGGGAGGCCGGCGCGGCGGGCGCGGCGTGCGGCTGGCTGGCCGCGCTGGCGCAGCGCCGCGCGCCCGCGCTGCACGCGCGCGCGCCCGCGCTCACGCACACCGCGCTACGGTGCATAGGTATGCATCTAGCAATTTTAGGGTTCCGTACCTCATAAGGAAAAAAGGAATTCTCCATCTAAGGAAAGGAGGATTCCCAGACCTGGGCGCGTTTGGAACCCTCGTAGCTTTAGTTTTAAGTTTACGTGATTCATTATCACCATTATCTTACAAATTCAACAATTACCGAAGGGGTAAAATAGGAGTTTGGTGTAGTCCACGCGAACGAAGTTGCGAGCTAAGCGAGTAGAGTATTAAATACAGAGACTAGTCTATATTACACTAGTCTATATTAGACTAGTCTATATTTTATTGAATAAATCATTCATTCATTCAAATACAATTTTTAGTGTATTCATCCAATAACGATCAAATAAACACGCGTTTTAGAAAAGAGCAAGTGCAGAATCACCGTTAATGAAATAGTATTAAAAATACCCAAAAAACAGTAGTAAACAAAAAAATTTGTAGTAGTTACTATGAGATTGAATGAATTCAATCAATTGGTTGCGTCTCGAAGTCTATGTCAACACAGTGCCGGCTAGAGCATATGCACAGATAAAGCGAATTAGGAGAGTTAATCCCGTTTATTAATATAAGTAATAACCTACTTACTACCCTCGTTTCACAATTTACTATTATTTCATAGCAATTTAGCGCGTGACTGGGATCTACTCGATTTGCCGAGGGTTTTCTTATAATTTGTGTAGGAGGAGCAACGCCTCGAAACCAGATGGAGCCATTGGCGGAGCTACTGCTGGCCCTGAACCGCGCGCAGTGGCCGGGCGCCGAGGGCAGCGCGGAGCTCGGCGCCTGGCTGCGCGTGGCGCTGGCGCACGCGGGCTTCCCGTCCGCGCACGCAACCGACGCGCACAAACAGAAGTTCATTGCAGCTGTGCTCAGGTAAACACTAGGGCAGTGCAACCCAATCCAATCCAATATATATCTATATATAGATTCAGGGAATAGATTAACTAATATGGCGTAAGATTTGTTTTTAATTTAACAAAATTACTAGAGAGACTCGAATAATCAGCCTTTAAGTTTGGTTTCGAAATAATTAATATTATTTTTACTCCTACTTCGTAAACTTTTTAGAAATCGAACAAAATTAAGTATAGAAAATATTGCAAAGAAAACCGCACTAGTGCGGTTATAATTTTCAAGCCATGTTTACTAACATTGTAAATGCATTTTTCGAGCAACTGTATTGAAAATTTAGAAACGTTTGTATGTTGGATACACTAAAAAGCGTAAAATCGTATTTATTCATTGAGTTGAATATACTTAAAAAACTATTGTATTTAAACTTTTTTCACAGGGAAAAGAGCAGTAAGAGGCGGTTACTTGAAACAGTACAAGAGTTCTCCTTGCTCTGCCGCGGCCTGATCGGAACAGAGTACGCGCGGCAGTCGCTGGCTTCCAAACAAATGGTGGCCTGAACTATATTACAGTATACAATATACATGCATACACTGAATATTTTGATCTTGCCCTTTCTCATTACAACGAAAATCAGTTTTTAACTTCAACGCAACCAGAAATGTACCGGACCGTACATTTTTTAGACCCTATTTTAAAGAGTTTATATTATGAGCGTAAAGTATGGAAAAGTCGAATGATCTGAGGCAGTTTTCAAGTGAAAAAAGAATGTCACAACCCGGGTAACATTTATTTGTTATAGATACAAATCGAATCACGACTAATGATTTAAGCTTATTTCTTAGGGACATAATCACACTGCAGTTCCGTCGTGACTACGATCTTGCGACTGGGTTGAAATATCGATAATTTTAAATCATATTAACCCGTACGTACGTACGGGTTAATATGATTTACGCACCCGCTATTTGCACTATATTCTTATGTCGAATCACGATGTTTGCGCATAGTTACTTAACACAAAATAATTTTAGAAAAATTGTGCTGTGCGAAGGCAAGACTTTGAATTTTTCCAAATCGCTTGGTTACGTCAAATTTCAAAACAGATTTTTTTCTGACTTGTGTGTCTAACTTGGTTTTGAATCCTAAACATGACTGTGTTAGTAATGTTTTAAATTAGTTCAAAACTTAATTTATTATAACCTTAACTTAATTTATAAACTTAGTGTCTATAAAATTTTATTGTGTGTTATTAATCAGCTAAGTGGAAAGGAAATCTAATTTTTTTTAGATCTAATTATGTCTTTTCCATAAAAACAATACAAACACTTGTGAGCATTGTTTTCATAGGTAGATGAACTGAGAAGTAGAAATCCTTTTTATCTGATATTGTAAAGCGGCTTTTATAGGTGACATACATGGCAGCCCAATCGTGAAACCTAAATTAAAATCAAATTATTATTAATTTTTAAGTGTAGAAAAGATCAGTTATTATTTATGATATTTATGTACAAATTACAAAAGTATTTAAACTATATTTATACATAAATTACTATGTACTTGTATCATGACGTATTTTGTAATTTTTTTCATACATCAGTATTCTTACTGCATACTACCGACGACCTTCGATCTATAAGTTTCTGATATTTTGACCTGGGTCTGTTAAATAGATGATTGCTTTTGTCAATAGATAGATCGACCCTACGAGGTCTAGCATAAATCTCCCCTAAAATCCTAAAGTAAAAACTTTAACCACCTGTCAAGAAACTGGACCTTAGTTTTAGTCAATCACGTTGCAACTAGGAAATAGAGCTGTGCTTTAGTAATTATGGCTAGGCCACTTTATCATCCTTCGAATTATTCAGATCATCTTGTTAGGAACTATCGATTAATTGTACTAATTGGTGTAATTAGAGTAAATCCATTCATTTTACAAAAACGTCTGATGATAAATAAATAATGAATTAGTGAGATATCATCATGATCAACTAATAGATAGCCACAGAGCACGGCACGGGTCTCCTCTCAGAATGAGAAGGGGTTTGCTTTTAGTCTACCACGCTGGCCAAGTGCCGATTGGCAGATCTATTATTTATTGAATTAGTGCCTACGTTATTTGGAATTATGAATAGTAAAATATAATAATTATATGTAATTTGTAGATAGTAGGAATTAAGCCTATTTTTATGTAAAGTAACGAATAAGTTTGGTAGGAAATCGTCATTTCATTTGTATATTATAACATGACATGTTGTAAAAATAAGAAAATAAAAAAAATTGAAATCAGTAGATAACTTAATTTTATTCCCTTCGTTATCCGTCAGTATAGTAATGACATTGGATTTTTTTCATCCGTGTACCTACTATGAACCAACGATCCAGTTGTAAACTGGATAGTATTTATTTTCCATGTTACCACTGACTAATTTTCAAAAAGTCATTTTATTATTAAAAAATAATTATTTATTGAAATTGTAAAGAAAACCAAGGGCACCGACAGCCCAAACTAACAACAAGTTGAAGCTACAGGGGACAGGCCATGTTTGCTGTAGGTGCGATGGCCGGTGGAGCCGGGGAAGTTCTGGAGCAGAACAAGAAATCGTAGCGGGGCGACCTCCAACAAGATGGACTGACGATATAAAGAGGGTGGTGGGAAATGGCTAGATGAAGAAGGGTGTGGTGGCGCTCTTTGAGAAGGGCAAATGTTTAGCAATGTACGTCCGCGGGTATATACATCGATGCCGCAGGGTGAGATAATGTCATCAGGGTGGCGGGGGACAACAAAATAAAAATAAATCACGCCTATACGTCTAGCGCACAACGTCTACCCTTTAAGGCCGGCGCACATATGGCGGAGCGCAGCGCAGGGCATTTTTCACAGTCAAAGTATTATCGACATTGTCCTCATTGAAATAATATCTAAAATCAATTGTGCATCCGTGCGGATACTCGCGCAGTCCCGCGCGTGCTCGCGCATCTGGTAGAAATTTGCGTAATGTGTCACGCGATTAGAAAACTTCGCGGGCATGCTCTGCGCTGCGCTCCGCCATATGTGCGTCGGCTCTTAGAGTGCTTGTTCCAATTAAACAAAACAACTGAATTTATATATTTTCTTCTACATAAATAAAACAACTGAATGTACATAATTCAAAGATATAATTGAAGAGTATAGACATCCACACAGTACAAGGGTTATAATTAGCTTATTATTAAAAGTTTGGTTGAATAACTAAATAACGAACTTAAATTTTTAGAACAATTATCTGATCTGGCTTTTATACGAAAGTCAACCCCTACATTTGACATGTGCATGGGTCCAGCCCTTAGATGATCCTTCGTGAATCAACCTTTTTAACTCAGAAAACAGGAAATGTTTTTAGTATGTACCAAAACAACAAATAGAGCTTACCAATATTATCAATTTTAAGAAATATTATTAATAATAATTATCCTACATTCTCTTTATAAAAATACAGTCTTGTTTTCACTCCTAAATATATTCTATTTTACTATATGAAACTAAATAATCTATGGATTTAATGAGAAAAAAAGGAATGGAAAAAAATACTTATTAATATTTTCTTTCGAGCTAATATTGCACTTTTTGTTATATATGTTACCGGAAATGTATGTAATCCGTCATTGTATACAATTCCTAGGAAATGTATGTAATTCCTAAAATCGCACGGAAATGTGCAAAATAAATTATATTAGACACATTTCCTAGGAAATCTATACATTGTCTAAATAGCAGTCGGAAATGTAAATATTTGAGATATCAATGGGTATGCGGGGATAGCGGGGCGGGGGAAGGGTATTGTTTTGTCTGTTCAGTTAGGTTAGGTTTTTTTTAATTCTTTTTTACCGATTTAATTTTAATTCCAAAATTTTAAAATTTTACAACCAATGATAATTTTTGCCAAGAGGCGGCTTCTTCCCCTGACTCGAGTCAGAGACATTGTTTACTTTTATTACTGTGCGAATATACTATTACTGTTTTAAAAGGAACAGAGCAGTTTAATTTGGACCCATGTTAACCGTGGTATTCTATAATACTGGACAATATTGGGTTCTTGTTACCCTGCTCTGTTCCTCTTTATTGCTATTCCTTCTAAGTTCTACTTTACAGAAAAATAGCAGGAATAAGCTTCGTTTTTCGTCGCACTCTAGAATAGCGGGGACGGAGTCCCTACACAGTACCACCCTTATCTGTTGGTGGAGGTCCTCTCGGATTCGGCTGTGCTGTGAACAGTCGATGAGCAAATGCACAGTATTGACTCATCGACCGCTTCGTCACAGACAGCCAGGACGGTCTTTAGGACCCCTTTATTAGGTTAGGTTAGGTTGGGTTAGATTTTTATACATTTCCTAATACGATATTGGAATTATATACAATTCCTAGGAATTGTGCTCATTTGCTAGGAAATTTATGTATTAAATAGTTTTTGAAACAATATTTTATACATTTCCTAAATAGCTTCGGAATTATATAAATTTCCTAGGATTTGTATACAATTCCTAGATTTCATACATTTATGGTAACATATACAAATAGAATATAATTAAGAAACGAAACAATATACAAAATTAAAAATAAACAAAAACCTATGACATATTTACACGAAGTTAATAAATGCTAATTCAGTCGGGCGTCGTCGAGAGTGGGTTGGTGGAGCACTTGACGACTCGGCCCTCGCTAACGTAGACATGCACCCTAATCAAGAAATCCAGGTCCCCTTGCGGCTCGCACTTGCTGGTTTACACGAAGCTTATAAATGTTACTTCAGTCTGACGACGGAGGCGCCGTCGAGAGCGGGTAGGTGGAGCACTTGACGACCCGACCCTCGCTCACGTAGACGACACACCCCAATCAGGAGTCCAGGTCGGGGCGGTCGGCGGGCGCGGACGGCTCGCGCGCGCTGATGGCGACGCTGAAGTCGAGGAACTTGTCGGGCTCGCAGTGGCGGTTCTTGTAGCGTAGGAAGTTGAGCGCCTGGTCCAGTGATAGGTGGAAGCAGTCCTGGCGGCTCACGTTGAGCGACACGCTCTCCAGGTCGCTGTGCGTCTCGCGCGTGTACACCAGCTTGCGCTCGCTGTGCAGCCCCACCACCGACACCTACAAACAGAATGGAGAACAAATAGTGTGTAAAATGTTACATTAAAAAAACATCCAGGCTCTACAGATTTTAAGTAGATTTTTTTTATTATTTCTGGTTACTAGTGAGTTAATCTTTGAAAATAGTATTGAATCGACCATTGACGTCCAGTCGACTGGGGGTGACCGGGTGAACCCGGCCTGGTATAATGATGTAGTACCTCGTAGGTGAAGCCGTTGGCTTTGCACTTGGGCCCGATGTAGGCCACGTGCACCAGGACGCCCCACGTGCGCACGTTGACGTCCACGCGCAGGTGGAACAGGTCGCACCCCGCCGCCACCAGCCAGTCGTCGTGCTGGTCCACGTTCACCTTCATCGAGAACTCGTGCCTGAAGCCCACCTTCAGCATCGCCTGGTGAGCCGTCTGTCACCAAAATATTCTTATTTTTATTTATGTAATCACCGTTGAGAATTCATGAAATATCAGCTGCTACCTCATTCAGAAGAGCCGGGCACGGGTAGCGCATCTCGGCACTGACGGTCGCGTACCTGGAAGTGGTGCACCAGGGCGCCGAGCGGCAGCGGCTCGCGCTTGGCGCAGGCCGCGGTGGGGCAGCGATAGCGGCGGCTCGCGCAGTTGGCCTCGTGCGAGCCGCGCTGTCGCAGCTGCGTCTCGCGCCCGCAGCCGTGGCGGCAAGGGTAGCGCAGCATCTCGGCCACCTAGTATTCACTTTTTACATTGGACATTTGAAAAAGTTAAGTAACAGTGTAAATAGATATACTATTATTGTATATTAAATTGATGGTTTGGTTGAATCAGCACTCGGCACGCACCTCTAGGCGGCGTGCTCGGCGCGAAGGAGCGCCTTCGGGATAGTTGCGGTACATGAGTACTCACCCCCTCCATGGCGCGGTTGCGCACGGAGCTGAAGGTGGTGCGGCAGACGGGGCAGGCGGACAGGCGCGCCCGGCAGCGCACGCACACCAGGTGGCCGCGCCGGCACTGCGACATGGGCGGCTCCATCCACTCCAGGCACACGGGGCACTCCAGCAGCTGCAGCAGGCTCTGCCGACAGTATACGCGTGCTTCAACACGAGCGGCAAGAACTGTGTCATATGAGTCGTTTCTGCCACTCGCCGTGTCGCGCTCAACTACTGCTCATAGCTAGCAACTGACACCTGATTTTATATAAAATATGGATTAAGTTGATGTAAGTGCCAATTAAAATAATAACGGCAATATGGACAACAATACATTTTCACTATAAACTAAGACAGGGTGGAATTTTGTAATGCCACCTGAAGGGAAAGTACTCTTAATACTGTAGATAGAAAATTTTACTTAAAGAAAACATTCCTTCATTTTTGAATAGAAAGAAAACTGCATTCAAAGATTTTCGAAAATTCGCTTGCCACACCCGCGGGAATCGAACCGACTAAAATCTGTAAAAATTATAACCTGTACTTTTATTGCATAGATCGTTAGGATCAATTAATTATAAGGATCAAATCTCTCCAGGAAACTTGATAAATTAAATGAAAGGAAAACCATGAAATCTGGACTTATAAATAAAATGAGTTAAGTTAAAGCTCTAAACTCAAAGATGCATTTGTTTACTTATGTTAGTAATTAATAATTTTATTATTGACGTCATTTATCCATTAAAATGACGAATTACTATTTCGACAAGACAATTGCAATTTGCATGTGTTTGTAATGCAGACTCCTTTCTTAGATACATAAGTAACCAGATGGATCTTTGAGTTAAAGAGCTTTAACTGGACTCATTGAATTTATAAGCCCAAGTTTATTTTTTTTCCATTCATTTAATTTATCAAGTTTCTTAGAGAGATTTGATTCTTATAATTATTATTGATCCTAACGATCTATGCAATAAAAGTACAGGTTGTAATTTCTTGCAGATTTTAATCGGTTCGATTCCCGGGTGTGGCAAGCGAATTTTCGAAAATCTTTGAATGCAGTTTTATTTCTATTCAAAAATAAAGTACTTAATGTTTTCTTTAAGTAAAATTTTCTATCTACAGTATTAAGAGCACTTTCCCTTCAGGTGGCATTACAAAATTCCACCCTGTATATACATTATACATATAATATAAACTATATAAATTAAATAATTCCTCACGGAGGAAGTCGTAGGTGTCAGTTGGTATATAAAACGATACTCACTCGGTTGAGATCCTGAACTGCGATCGCCTGCACCTCAACACTGGCTAAAAATAAATTGCAATGTATAAAATATTTATATGCCAAAATACTCAATACAGTACAGCTACAAGTCAGTAAAATTATTTTATGTTAAGAATTATAATAATTAGGTATACCTTCTCTTTTTCTTTTGGTCACCCGCAATGCAGCAGTCTCAGCTCCTTCAGCATTTTCCTAGAAAACAAAGTTTACTTGATATTTAATTCGAATCGAAATGTGTGTATAGTGTGAGAGTGAAGTGGAATGATTGACACAGCTTCGTTTCGTTTCTTTTTATTGGCACGATCATAAATAGTCAATTGCCTATTTGCATTTCGAAAAGTTTTATTACTATCAGACCGTCTTTCATGAAGTCGCCGCACACAGCCTTACTTTTTAAAATACAAATGTATGAATTTTGACTCTATGGAATATATGTTTAGTCCAGCAGTCGTGTTTGGTCGTGTATGGGTTTAAGCGAGCTACGAGTACCTCGTTCCCATCGTCGTCCCCGCTGGCTTGCGCCTGGTTGGAGACGTTGTCGTCCGGCTGCTGCTCCCCTTCTGCGCCGTCTGTCTCCATGGCCAAGTCCACCACTTCCACTTCCTGCGGTACTCTCGGCGACTCTCTTCCTGGCTGCAGCGGCCGTCCGTCAACACGCGACTCCACTAGTAAAATAAAATCATTCTATATCCTCGGACCGGCGCACGAGCTCCTGGAGTGTACGAGCGTGGCAGAACATCGAGAACGCCATTTCGGATCCCCAACCTCACTTCATGAAGCCCTCAGCAACCTGAGCGGTCTACTCGGCTTCTGGAGCGAGCTTGGATGGCTGGAGTGAACTCCGGCGGGGAGGGGCAACGCACGCACAACAGACGGAAACGTTTAAGTGCGGAAACTAGCCCAGAGAGAAGAAGAAGAAGATCCTCGGACCGGCAAAAAATCATCCACTCTGGAATTGTGATCTGGAAAAATAGGCTGGATCGCACATCGAACAAACGTCACCATCCGTTATCGCAAATCAAGTATAGTCCGCATAAATCTTCTTGGCGGTCGAGTGAACATAGTTTACAGATTGTTTGCACGTCACTAGACTTTACAGTTTATTTGAAAGTAATGTGACTGTGCGTCATACAATAACAAACTTAAAACATCAGCTGTTGTCAAACATATAGCGGGTGGGTATGGGTGGATGGATGGAGTTATCGCTCGATAAGATGTAGGTACTTTTCATTGAACAAGTGTAAATTAAAAATTTATAACACCCCCGACAAGTGAAGGTTACAGTAACTAGAAAAGAGCTGATAACTTTCAAACGGCTGAACCGATTTTCTTGGATTATAGCTAAGAACACTCGATCAAGCCACATTTCAAACAAAAAAAAACTAAATTAAAAACGGTTCATTAGTTTAGGAGCTACGATGCCACAGACAGATACACAGATACACAGGTCAAACTTATAACACCCCTCTTTTTGGGTCGGGGTTAAAAATCTATCCTCTCTTGAGAAATCTGAAATCGGCTGATCTCTACGATTAATGCTCAAAATTACAGTCAATTAAACAATAAAGTATGGTTTGCCGCTATTCTTATCGAATTGTAATCCTTCTAGTTTCGTTTCTAATTCTATGGCGTATTCTCTAGTGAATCCCCGCACAGCTCCCTTTTGACACCCAAAATTAGTCATTGCGCCTAAATTAACAAAATTCGCGTAGCTGCCAAGATTTACGAGGACTATTTAGTCCAATCTGAAATTACAATTTACGACATGACGGTGTTTATTTTTTAGGTTCCGTACCTCAAAAGGAAAAACGGAACCCTTATAGGATTACATTGTTGTCTTTCTGTCTGTCCATCAGTCCGTCTGTAGTGTCAATAAAACCTATAGGATACTTCCCGTTGACCTAGAATCATGAAATTTGGCAGGTAGGTAGGGTTTTAATAGTACAAGTAAAAGAAAAAATTCTAAAACCAAGAATTTGTGGGTACATCACAAAAAAAAAATCTGTTTCAATTTTCAAAGTTATATAACTATACCAAGTGGGGTATCATATGAGAGGGATTTTACCTATACATTCTAAAATTGATTTTTATTTATTTTTATGCATGATAGTTTTTGATTTCGTGCAAAATGTCGTTAAAACCGAGTACGGAACCCTCGGTGCGCGAGTCTGACTCGCACTTGAACGATTTTTGATTAAGGACGTAGTGTACCTTCCCTGTCGTTTTGTTCCGGCTCCTCCATGTTATTATCCGTTGGGTTGGCAGCTGCCGTTGGTAGTCGTGATGTGGGCTCGAAATCTATAGATTAATTACTATAAAGAAAGAGTACAAAGGGGTTCGAAGATTAGTGGCCAATGGTCCGGCTGCCATTTAGATTTCTTGCAAATATGGTGTCACAAGCTGAAGCCTATTAATATCGATAACTCAGATGATTAAATAATATAATAGATCTTTTTGTCGTAAAATCGGCAGTTATAACAGGTGAAATAACAGTAAATCGATATAATATTTTTCATCTCACGCGCTCGGAAAAGATTCGTTAGCCCTTTGAAATCTGAGTGGAAAGCGGTAATTTTGCTAGCGAGCAAAGTACGAGCTGAAATTCGAACGTGACGAACTGTGATCGATGATTGGGTTACTTAGATCATACATTTTTTCTTTCTATTAAAAATACCACATAATGAAACGTTCAGAAACGCGGTTCGTCCTTACAGTTTTTACTATATTAAGTGGCCTGTTGGAACTGTTGCTGTTATTTTTTAAATCAAATTAAATATAGTATCTACCTACTACGTTCCAAATTCTGTTTACTCCGTTGAGTAAATACTTGGAGTAAATAATATAATGAAGTTCATTGAATATAAATTTTTTTTGTTCAATGTTTGTTTTGTTTTTTTGGCTCGGAATTTATTACAAACTCTCGCGATAAAATAACATGTTTGCAGCCTTGCACAAGAAATATCTATTATTATACAAGTTATATATTAAATCTACTGAGACATTTCAAAAATAGAGTTAAAAACCTGTCGGTTGAGAGTCACAATATGGGGTTTCTTGACAGACACGATAAACAACAAAGTAACCCTATACAAGTTCCTTTTTTCCATTCAAGGTATGGAACTTTAAAAACCAAGAAACCTCATTTTTGGAGTGCTGGTCAGTCCTGAGTGTTAGTTAAGGTAAATTATGTTTCAGGTTAAAATTATGTCTATAAAAATTAGTGTGTGATCCGTAAAATAAAGATTTCTAACTAACTAAATATAACAAGTGTAAATTAAAAATTTATAACACCCCCGACAAGTGAAGGTTACAGTAAGAACTAGAAAAGAGCTGATAACTTTCAAACGGCTGAACCGATTTTCTTGGATTATAGCTAAGAACACTCTCGATCAAGCCACCTTTCATACAAAAAAAACTAAATTAAAATCGGTTCATTAGCTTAGGAGCTACGATACCACAGACAGATACACAGATACACACGTCAAACTTTAACACCCCTCTTTTGGGTCGGGGGTTAAAAAGCAAAAGGTACACTTCCGCTAAGAAAGGATTTTTGAAAATTCAACCCCTAAGGGAGTAAAATTATTAGGGGTTTGAAAGTTGTGTAGTCCTCGCGGACAAAGTTGTGGACATAAGCTAGTATAATATCAAAGGCTGACCATCATCGGATGGCGCGCTGTCGCTGGGCGGCGCGGGCACCGGTGAGCGCAGCGGCGAGCGCGGCGGAGTGCGCCGCGGCGAGCGTGTCGGCGAGCCCGGCTGCGGGTGCAGATAGAAGCCCCCTTGCCGCTGAGATGTTTTGCCCCTTACACCTACGCCAGAATACTGCACTGAATAGTTTGGCTAATTAGTAAGATTTTTTTTCTCGATACACTATAATATTGTAGTAGTAGAGTACAGACAACCTAGTTTTTAGTGTATGATAAACACAAACCTTTATGTTGCTCGTGCAGATTTGATTGCATCCTCTGCACATTCGATTTTGTAGACCCTATATACAATTTCGAAATTATACTCATGCCCATACTCATAAATCCATACTTAATATTATAAATGTGAAAGTGTGTCTGTCAGTCTGTCTGCTACCTTTTCACGGCCCAAGAGTGTAACCGATTCTGACGAAATTTGGTACAGGGTCAGCTTATATCCCGGGGATGGACCTAGGCTACTTTTTATCCCGGAAAATCAAAACGTTCCCACGGGATTCCTAAAGAGCCATCTGCTAAACCTATTTGTATGAAATTTGGTATATTTGTATGAAATTTGGTACCGAGGTAGCTCGCGTCCCTGTAATTGACATAGGCAACTTTTTATCCCGGAACATCAAACAGTTCCTACGGGATCTTTAAAAACCTAAATCCACGCGGACGAAGTCGCGGGCATCCTCTAGTACCTAAATAATAAAAAAGGATAGCCTTATTATCATATCATGGAATAATATCAAATTAGGCACATTTGCTTACGTGCTACTGGATGAGCGCAATGCCTGCTTGAACTGGCAACAGGGCGTAACTTCTTGATAGCAAAGATGCGTTGCAGGTTTGTCATTGGACTGGTTAGATCGGTACTCTCAGTTGGTTCTACTGAGCTTGAAGATGCCCTAAAACAAAAATATTAATTTACTCAATCCACGCTGACAAAAAATCTAAAGTCACGTTTCAATGTTTAAAAATCCCATGGAACTCTTTGATTTTCTAGGATAAAAAGTAGTATATACGTCTCCAGCATGCAAACTATTTCTGTGACAAATACTTGTATACGATGCTCGTGATTTAGGTTTATGAAGAAACCTGTGACTCTTTGATTTTCTGGGACAATAAGTATGGATTTAATTATTATATATATTATTATTAATTATTATAGATTATAATTATTATAGATACTAAAAAAAAGGTAGACACAGAACTAAATGAGTATATACCTTGATGGCCCTGCTGAAGGTCCAGATGCACATGTTCTAGGAAGATTATTGCTAAGCAAAGACCAGAACAATTCACTCTCAAATTTTGCGCTATGCCTGCGACGATAGGGGCTCTGCGTCGCGTTGGCTTGTGCTAAGGTGAAAATGAATCATTTTATAGCTAATTTTAAATGTTTACAGGCGTGAAATTGCATACATCTAGGGCAAACTTAGTGTGCATTTAGCAGTGATGACAAATGGAATATATCAATATATGAATCCATCCTAGTCATTGTTGCTAATAGGATAGGCTTATAAGAAAGCTCAGTCACTCAGCAGGCAATGGAGAGAGTTTATGCTTGCAGTTTTTCTATGTGTTTAAATTATAAATTAAAAGATCTGCAGGAGAACCGACCAACATAGCTGAGTATGCTGATTAGCTGCAGTTGCAAAGGGCAGTTCACATAGTTCATAGAAAAACCAATAAACATTGGGGTCCCAATGTGCTGGAATGATGCCAGCGCAGCGTTGGAAGTCCCCGGGTTCGGTGGCAACATCAACTGAGTCGCCCCTGGATTCAAGCGGTGAGACTATGATGTGTGGAAACCCTACAAGAGACCTATGTTCAGCAGTGGAGCACGGCGAACCATGCAGGTTTTATTCCTAGAAGTACCATGTTTTCTTAAGAAATTATTTTTTTAACTAGTTGAACCAGCCCTACTTTGCACAGGTGGCCTACCTACCCATTCCATAGACAAATATAAATTTATAATCATATTGCCTACTACCTTTTCGTCATTTGTGATTCGGAAGCAATGTTGACCAAAGTCAGTAACTGGATGGGTGACCGACTTTGGAGGTCCGAACCTGACCCTTTCGTGTCCTCTGTTCCTCGGAGAGCAAGTTAAGGCCCAGTTATTATCACTAACATCTGATCATAACAGTACAAACCTAAGAGTTCAAACCTCATTCTCTTAGTCGAATTGTATGTGGGAGGATCTGGGAATCCACTGCATTGCTGTCCTAAGAAAATTCCTGCTATTATGTGATTAGTTTGTTTGTTTGTTTGAAAAATGTCTTTATTATCAAATATTAAATATATACACAGTTTATGTCCCGGTAACACACACAGGATAAACACAAAATAATAAATCTAACACAGTTTTGCAGGCTATACACGCCCCTTTCAAACTTACCAATATCATAGTTAACACTCCATTCACATCATAAATACATCACAATAGGTTAAAAAAAAAAAACTAATTTTGCAAACCTTAGTACACGGTTAACACTTCTACACATATATATTTAAATGTGTTTAGTTAAATGTGATTAGTATAGACGTCACAACCCTCAGCATTGAAGAATACAACACACAGAGAGAGAGTGTAGTTTATAGACAAGTATTTCAAGCTAGCCAAATCTAAGAAATAATTTTACCACTAGTCTCTGGAACATTAGGATGTGTTGTATCTGCTTGGCTCCTGCTGGTTGTAGAAACAGATGCAGGAGTAATTTGTGTAATTTGTGGATTATCGTCATCATCTGCAATATAAATAATAAATTAATAATATTTCTCTACTTATTTAAAAAACAAACTGATTGTGAGGTATCATGATGATGATCATAATGTTAAAACATCTTTAGGACAACTTGACAAGTATAATTTATAATTGGCTCCACTATAGAATGAGTCACAATCAATTTGATTTAATGGGGGATGAAGGGAGGTAGAGCAGGTGGTGCTGAAACCCTAGTTACAGAGTGAGGAAATCAATAGTTTTTTCATAATTTTAATTGCGAAAAATATTAAAAAAGATTTATTAACCAAATACAACTTATGCAATTTAAAGCACAGTACAATCTCACTAATCCAGCATTATTAAAACTAGAGGGTGTTGAGATTATTGGATTTTATGGAAAAAATAAAAATAAAATAATACATTACATATTAATAAAGGTCATACAATGTTCATGTTCTACACATTGTTTTTATAACTGAGATAATATATCTCACAATTAACTAATTAGTCATTACCTATATAGTCTTAAAATCATCCTCAATTGAGGTTTGTTTTTGTGCAACTTTAAGTCCATGTTTAAAAACCACACTGGCAGGTGCCGGATTACAGGAAGGGTCGGTCTATTGAGTGGCGGATTAATGAGATTCTACTGTATAATAATTTATTTATATTCACTTGACAAAGGTCAATTTGCACTGCAACTATAAGTGTGATTGATAAAATAACTAAATCAATAATCTATTAGCCAAAACCTTAGGTAAGATTATGTTAGATTAGAACATACATGCACTTAGGTTATATTGGGTAATATACCTATAGTGTGCGAAAACAAAAGTAAATAAGTATAGTGACAAATAGCACCAAAAATAGTACCTACTTACTACTAAGTAATTTTTAAAACGAAAATTGTTGTCCAGACTGAAATTTTATCCAAGGCTTCAGGACCACCTCATACCCCCTCAAATCAAATTGACATAGCCTATAACCCCTATAAATTGAATAAAAAACATTTTCTTTTTTACAACAATGTACATAGTATTCTCAAAAAATGAAGGGCTTAGATTAACTATTATTGACGAGATCAATCATTGATCCGTGGCGTAGGGTAGTTCAAAAATTACCAAAAGACGTTCGTGCCATGGTTCAATGCATCCAATACAAGTGCAGTAACGGTCTTCACATTTTTCAGAAGTTCTTAGGTAAACTGAAATCTGTGTTCAGTTCCAATCCGATAAAAATGCAACTCACCCGAGCTCCAAGGGTATTCACTAAGACCGAGAGATTTTTTTAAGGTTTCTCGTCTACTATTGCCCATTTTCAACCTATATAAGTTAGATATTACTAAGTTTTGATTAATTAATTTTAATTCCTTTATGTAAAAAGTACACCAATAAAGAAAAAGTAAACACGACCCACATGCACTTATTATTAGAACGTAGTTGGTAGTGTTCACCGACCAGAAATCAGAATAGTGTTTAAATACTCTTTTTTTTTTCTCTCTCGTCTGGCTTTACAAAGATAAGCCAATGTCAAGTTTGTAGTTATATTTTGTAACTATACATGTATGGAGCCCGTCTGTGCCGGTGCTTGCCGACATACGCACGGCACCCCCTTCAGTCAGTTTGAACAAAAAAAAAACAAGGCAGAGCACGCCCGCGGCCCGCCACCTAACACCAACACAGACGAAGTCCATATACTCTTTGTTATCTCCAACAAAGAGTATATATAAGAAATAAAGTAAAGTATCGACTAATTTGTGTTAGTCGATACTTCACTATGTATACTAAGTATTTATAAGAAAAAAGTAAAGTATCGACTGTGAGAATAGTCGATACTTTAGTTTATTCCTTAAACTGGACCTTTTCAAGTAAAGATTTTTATATAAACCTGTGAGGATGCTATTGCCATTGTCGCAAATAAAATAACCATAAGCCTACGTTGTCGTATTAGGTTAGAAATTGCGAAAAACCAAATTAAATTTAAATTTCGCGAGCAGGTCGGTCTCATGACCCTAGTAAGCTTGCCGACAAGTTGCCAACGTTCCGGAGCGTTCCGGTTGGCAGCTGTGATGAGCAGGCAAGCCATCTGCAAAGAGCATTCAACCATGATATTGTTTTTTTTTTTTTCTCTCTCGTCTGGCTTTACACTGATTAGCCAATGTTAAGTTTATAGTTATTAACAAGTTAGGGAAACTATATGTATAAGTATGGACTTCGTCTGTGCCGGCTCCCGCCAACATACACGCGGCGCCCATTTAGAGAGCTTCCCAGTCAGTTCCACCACCAATAAAAACCAGCAGAACACAAAAACCAGCCACTTCTCACAAAAAAACTCTCCAAAAAAGCACTGCACGCGCGCCAACAAACGCCACCACAGACGAAGTCCCCATGATATTGTAATCATAGGATGTAATCTGGTAATCACTACGTTTGCCATCTGTGATCTGTGGTGTTTGGCGATGCTGGCAGCACTGGGATTCAAATATTTTTTGAACGAGTTCTGGGTAGAAAGAGGAATTATTTTGGATATTTATTTTTCAAATTTCAATTTTCAGTTTTGTTTAGAAATTTGAAATTAGACATTAACAATGGCTGATTTGCCGTATCAAGCCGAATACGCTAAATCAGGCAGAGCAGGTTGTAAAGCATGTAAGCAAAAAATTGACCAAGGAACCCTACGAATAGCGATCATGGTGCAGGTAATACTTTCATGGCATAAGTTTAGCTGATTCATAGCTCCATGGCGATAGAGTTAACTAGTACACCTATATTAAATTATTCTCAATCAATTAAGTACCAATTGGAATGTTTGAAGTTTAGTAATTTGATAATATATACTAGATGATGCGACTTCGTCCGCGTGGATATGTCTTTACGATCTCGCAAGAACTCTTTAATTTTCCGGGAAAAAAGTAGCTTATGTGTTAAATCAGGATTTAAGCTATGCCCATTAAAAATTTCACTCAAATCCGTCCTGTACAATAAGTACAGGACGGATTTGAGTGAAATTTTTTGCGTGAAAGAGTAACAAACGTACATATAAACATTCGTCTTTATAATATTAATAAAGTGTGATATTTTGACCGAAGCTTAACACTAGCTGTTGATGCCCGTTACTTTGTCCGCGTACATTTAGTTTTCAAAAATTCCGTCGGAACTCTTTGATTTTCCGAGATATGAAATAGCCTATGTAATTCTCTAGGTCTTTAGCCATACTCTTGTAAAAATCACGTCGATCCGTTGCTCCGTTGCGACGTAATTGTAGGGCAACCAACAGGCAAACAAGTGACAACAATTTATAATGTAGCGATTTCATGTTCAGGCATCTAACCGGCAGCCAAGCTGTTGCTGTCTGATCATCAGACTCAAATGGATTAGAATAAATGTGCATTTATTTTTTACTAAATGATGCCTGCAACTTTGTCCTTCTAAATTCAATCTTTATAAATCCCTTGGGAATTCTTTGAATTTTCGGGATATATTTATTATATTTTATTATATTAGTATTTATTTATTATATATATATTTATTTTATTTTATTATATATTTATTATATTAGTATTTCCATCTCCAGGATGTAAGCTATCTCTGTAACAAGTAGATGATACCTGCAAAGGCTATGTGAGTTTGGGTGTTTAAAACTCCTATAGGAATTCTGATTTTCTGGGAGCAAAAGTAACATATATGTCATTTCCTAGGGTGCAAACTAACTCTGTACCTTTTGACCAAATTGGCTGAACAGATGGGCAGAGAATAGCTATAAAAGTGAGCTGTATTGTGGAATTAAGTAGTTGTTTTTGAGGTTGCTTAGCAATTTTAGGATACCAAAGAAAAAGATAAATTTAAAGCCTTAGATTTAAAAAAAAATCTGACCCTTGTTATGACAGTTTTCATAGATATTTACCATACCATCCAGATTGTGAAAAAACCAACCTGATGTTTTGTTTTTGTCAATTCAGTCCGCTTTTCATGATGGCAAACAACCAAATTGGCACCATGAAGAATGCTTCTTCCGCAAGAAGTCTCCTGGGAGCATTGCTGAAATAGCTAATTTTAATAAGCTGAAACATGCAGATCAAACACGTATCAAAAGCCAGTTGGGTATGTTTTTTTGGTTGCATTAATAAAATGGCTTATTCTGTCCTTGCTGACATATGTCTGTCAAAATCCTTAAACACCTTCAAAAATCGTTTAAAGAACTATTAATTATTATTATCTGTATAACACCTTAGTATGTAGTATATCATAGGGATTTATCTGTCCGTCCGTCCCGTGAATTTGTGGTTACGCAGCAAAAACAATTAAAATATGTGCATGCACAAATAATTAATTGGTATTTTCAATTTTCAAAGCAAGATAACTATACCAAGTGGGGTATCGTAGGAAAGGGCTTTACTTGTACATTCTAAAACAGATTTGTTTGCCTAATAGTTTTTGATTTATCATGGAAAACATCCTACTTTCAAGTAATTTGCTAAAATTCTTCGAACTTATGGCAGATCACACTAAGAAAAAAAACTGGCCTTTTTGCCGGTTTTTTTTAACTCGTAAGGACAATTTTTTGTCTGCATCAGCATAGTTTTGAATTTTTAGGAAATCCATCAGGAATTGTCATGCCTGCTGAGAAGGGCAAGAAAGGCAAAGTAACAAAAAGGGAAAATAGTGAAAAGGCAGCTCTAGCCAATTATTCAATTGAATATGCTAAATCCAGCAGGGCAACTTGTAAACATTGTGATATTAAAATTTGTAAGGTAAATAATAGCTCAATAAATAATAAATTATTCAAGCTGGGCTAATTGCATTGGGCATTCAGAGACAATCAATTAGTGCTCATACTTACATCAAATCATAATAAATTGTTAATGCTTAATAATTGACTGAGTGACACAGTGATATTTGCTTAGCTCCTGTGATTCACTGATTTAAATAAACAGATCCTTAAGATATCAAATTGCAGTATATTAAATTACTCATATATTTATGCTCATATTTTAGGATGAAGTAAGGGTTTCAAAACTTGGATATGACCCCAAATTTGGTGATCACCCAATGTGGCACCATGTCCAATGTTTTGCTGAAAAGAAAAATGAATTTATGTTCCTCGCTGGAGGGGAAGATATCCCAGGCTTTAAAGATCTCAGCAAAGAAGACCAGAAATTGGTTAAGGAAACCATAAAGTATGTAATTTAAATTAAGTGAATATTAATATGTATATTAATTTACTTTATTTATGGGTATGATAGATGTTATTGTATGTTAGGGCATCTGCACTTGATGATGTGCCAGTGAAGAAACTAAAACTGGAACCCAAGGATGAAGTAGAAGAGAAAAAAGAGAAAGAATTGCAAAAGAAGATAGAGAAGCAGAACAAAACATTTCACAAATATAGGAATGGACTCAGCGATGTTCCCAGAAACCTTATTGATGATTTACTTGAAGAAAATTCGCAAGAAATTCTCAAGGGCAGAGATGAGGTTTGACACGTTTTTGTATAAAACCTAGTCCAATCTGTAGTTGGACCGTGACGATTTCGGGGAGGGGAAGTTGACAGTTCACTGAGCTGTTGCATCACGTCATCACACCCGTTCCGAACCGCTCCACTACTGCAGGAACCACTCAGTTATGCATAATTTCTGTAGTTTGCATTTGTGTAATGGTGGTCAATAATTTTCAAAAATACCTCTATTTGTTTCAGTGTTTGGATCATCTTGCTGATATATTAACATTTGGTGCTCTCGAGCCCTGCCCTGACTGCAAAAATGGCCAATTGGTATTGGATACATTTTCATATAAGTGTACAGGTAAGCTACTATGCTCATTGAATACATGCAATCATTGGATTTAATGTATAGACTGGGTGTTCTCAGTACAAATTGTGTTTCACAAAGCTGTTAATCAAACATGATACAGGCCATCAAGCTATAAGCAAAGATAGATCTCTCTCAGTGATCGTCGCTGTATTGCTGACATGTCCTTCTTGCATAAACTCGTAAATGGTATAGCAGATGCTCCCGACCTACTACAAATTCTCTACTTTACTATTCCAAAGAAGTCTAAGAGAACATCTACTAGGAAAACGTTCAGGATTAACTTATGCAAAACTAACTTGGGTAGTAATACTGCGCTAAATCGCCTAAGCCGCGTCTATAACGAGCTTACCAGCGCTCAAGAGGAAGTCGTCATTTTTCGGCAGAGTTTGATTACTTTTAAAAAATCTATGGCGGCAGCTGTCTCTGCTTGAGAGATTAATCGGCCAGTTCCTGTTTTGTAGTTGTTTCAATTATATTTAATTGCATAGTTAATAATTAAAAGTTATAGCAAATATTTATAATTAAGTAGAAGTAGAATTAAGTAGTCATATTTTGTCATTATTTTTAGGTACTAATTGTTAACACTTTGTTCTAATTATCCTTCGGAGCTATATTATTATTTTTTTCCCCCAAATTTATATGCGATCGGTCATGTACTTGTTTTCCCTGCAACAGCTGTGTGTGCCCGTAAGTGGTATGTCACACGAACTATGACTGTACTATTGTATTTTTTTTAAGTGTTTTGTGAACATGATGTGGGCGTACCTGAGAATAATAAATAAATAATGAAGGATTTCATGACGTTCAATAACGTATGGATATGCCATGAATTCCCACTATGTATTTTTTTGTAACTTAAAGGGTCCAAATAAAATGGAGCTCTGAATCAAATTTCAAGACTTTTTTAATGTAAGATCTTTCAGTTAGACCATTACAAATATTATCCCTGATTCATCATTATCATATCCATGATCATTTGGTTCGAAAAGAAGAGAAATCTTGTAAGCACTTACTGATAAATATGGGATTAAAATTGTCCAATCCTGGAATTCCGCAGTTGTAGCTATCACCCAAAAAAAAATCTTGTTTTGTCAACCAGTGGCCACTGCTTAGTATAGAGAATGCTGCATTCAATATGATTTGTATTAGATACATTGTTGTGGATAACATGTATCACGTAAGTTAAGAATACACATGATATAGAGGGTACCGAAAGCTTACTGAGCCCTTAAATATGTTCATGAGCCCCGTTTGAAAATATTTATTGCCACAGGTAACTTGAGTGAATGGTCGAAATGCAGATACACAACTAAAACTCCTAAACGGAAGCCAGTAAAGGTTCCTAAAGTATTCAAGGAAATCCCAATTTTGAAAAGTTACAAAGGTAAATGTAGTGAACGATTGTTTGAAAGCGAGCCTCCACCGACTTTGGTAGTGCTGAAAAAAGAGGAATCACAAAGGTAATAAGAATTTTCTTTCATACTTGACAAGTCTTGATTTGTATAAATTAACTTAAAATTTCGGTTTTTCACTATTCTAAGTTATTTTCTGCATTCAAAATGATTATCGTCTTTGGTATGCGATTGTTTTTTGATATACGAAGGTTAATGAGCCTCAATAGCTCAACCGGTAAAGGAGTGGACTGAAAACCGAAAGGTCGACGGTTCAAACCCCGCCCGTTGCACTATATCTACTCCTAGCACAAGCCTGACGCTTAGTTGGAGAGGAAAGGGGTACATTAGTCATTTAACATGTCTAATATTCTTTAAAAAAAAATACATATTGTTAAATGATTGCTGAAAAAAAGTAACAAACAAACAGATAAAGGCAAACTTTCGTAATATGCTTTTCTTTCAAAGAAAATATTGTGACCAAAATATATACATAATTCAGCAAAGTCTGGGCTATGTGTCACCTGATTAAGCTACTATACCTGAAAGTGAGGGGACTGATACAGACTGCGTAGATGGCAAGAGAAATTGGAGAGTGTTGGCCTGAGGATCAGCCGAACGAAGACAGAACATCTGTTCTGTGACTTCGGTGGCCCCTCCAGTTTCTCTGATATCTCTTTGGATGGCGTAACTCTACCTGTCTGCTCCAATTTCCGGTACCTCGGTTCGCTCTTCCAAAGTGACGGTAGCATTGATCGAGACGTGAACAATAGAATGAATGCGGGATGGATGAAATGGCGACAGGTCTCAGGTGTTATATGCGACCCGAAAATGCCCCTTAAACTTAAGGGGAAAATTTACAAAACTGTCGTTAGACCTGTCACATTGTATGGTTCAGAATGTTGGGCGGTAAAAGGGAAGGATGAAAGACGAGTACATGCGACCGAAATGCGAATGTTGAGATGGATGTGTGGTGTGACAAGAATGGATATGATAAGGAATGAATATATAAGGGGAAGTTTAAAAGTAGCACCAGTGGTAGAAAAAATGAGGAGTAATAGGCTGGCATGGTATGGGCATGTAATGCGGAGGGAAGAGAGTCATATCACTAGAAGAATGTTAAATATGCATGTGGATGGAGAAAAGAGAAGAGGACGACCAAAGAAAAGGTGGATGGATTGCGTGAAAGAGGATATGCGTATAAAAGGGGTAGATGATAAGTTGATGGATGACAGAAGAGAGTGGAAGAGGAAGACATGTTGTGCCGACCCCACGTAGCATGGGATAAGGGCTGGAAGAAGAAGAAGACCTGAAAGTGAGGGGATTATTGCCCAGCTGTGGCAGCTACGTTTTCTGTGATAACTATAAGCTAGTTTTTAGGGTTCCGTACCTCAAAGGGAAAAACGGAACCCTTATAGGATCACTTTGTTGTCTGTCTGTCTGTTCGTCCGTCCGTCCGTCCGTCTGTCGTGTCTGTCAAGAAAACCGATAGGGTACTTCCCGTTGACCTAGAATCATGAAATTTGGCAGGTAGGTAGGTCTTATAGCGCAAGTAAAGGAATAAATCTGAAAACCGTGAATTTGTGGTTACATCACAGAAAAAAAAATTAAAATGTGTTGTAATTTTCAAAGTTAGAAAACTATATCAAATGGGGTATTATATGAAAGGTCTTTACTTGTACATTCTAAAACTGATTTTTATTTATTTTTAAGCATAATAGTTTGTGATTTATCGTGCAAAATGTCGGAAAAAATGCCCGAGAACGGAACCCTCGATGCGCGAGTCTGACTCGCACTTCGCCGGTTTTTAATTTTACTATAGTCAATGTTCAGGTTCTAAAATGCTATGATGCCCGAGCACTGCCCCGTGGCTTGTGTGGATGATAATTTGTTATTTTTAATTTTTTAGTTCTCAGTCGCAACTGCCACTGCCTCCGTTGAAAAATCTGCAATTTTTCCTTTATGGTAAATTCAAAGCTCCCAAAGAAGAGGTGAAGAACCGCATCTTGAAAATGGGTGGTTTAGTTGTGAGCAAGCTGACTGACACGCTGGCCGCCGTCGTCAGCACCAAGCACGACCTGGACAAGATGCCCAGCAAGATGCGGGAGATACAGGAGAAAAACTTGGAGGTAAGATGTCTTGTTCTCTATAGGCAACTGGATATAGAAGCATAGATTCTTTTTTTTTTCTTTCTTCTCTCTGGGCTGGTTTCCGCACTTAAATGTTTCCGTCTGTTGTGCGTGCGTTGCCCCTCCCCGCCGAAGTCTTCACTCCAGCCATCCAAGCTCGCTCCAGAAGCCCAGTAGACCGCCCAGGTTGCCGAAGGCTATAGAAGCATAGGTAAAAGCGGTTTCGTTGAAAGCAAGCTGACAGACACGCCAGTCGCCGCCGTCAGTACCACGCATGGCCTGCATAAGATGTCCAGCAAGATGCGGGAGATAAAGGCGAAAGACTTGGAGGTAAGGATGCCTTGTTCTTGGTAGGCAACTGGACATGGTATGGGTAGTGGCGAAGTCATGAACAAGCTGACAGATACGCTGGCCGCCGTCGTTAATACCACGCACAACTTGGACAAGATGTCCAGCAAGATACAGGAGAAAATCAATCAATCAGTCTGTTTGCGTCCACTGCTGGACATAGAAGGGCCAGCATGCCTTCCCAAGAGCGCGCCACCACACACGTTCCTCCGCCTTCCTCATCAACCCACTTTCCCGCTCTCTTATCTTCTTAAAGTCGTCAGTCCAGCGGGTTGGAGGTCGTCTTACACTGCGCTTGCTGATACGCAGTCTCCACTCCAGAACACAGGAGAAAAACTTGGATGTAAAGATATCTAGCGCTCCGTTAAGGCAACAGAACATAGAAGGGCCAGCATTGGTAGCACCAAGCTCAGGAAATATGCAGGATATAACATTTGAAGAATAAGCCGCCAGATAAAGAATAGGATTACAAAGAGTAGCCTACTAGCGAGAGGTGCAGTAATAGCGGCAACGTCATGCATTTGTGAGGCATTTGTGGGGTGTCATTTTAATTTAATTATAAGTACTTTTTAGCAAATCATTAAATTTTATTTGACAAGCATCAAGAAATAATAGAAGCACAAGAAAGGTTTTGAGATAAACAGAGTAAAACTGCAGGATATTTTTAACAAAACATTTTATTTATGAACCTGATGTTTTCACAAACTGAGCAATATGGATTGTGAAAGTAATTATATGAATAAAATAAAATTTGGTTTATCACATGTAATCAAACAATCTAAACTTAAATTCAATTTATTAATTTTTCTAGGTTGTTGAAGAATCATTCTTGGATTTGATTGATCCTAAAGATGGAAGTGTTACAAAAACTCTTGATCTTATAAAAGAAAATAATATTGCGGACTGGGGTTCTGACGTAAGTACAAATTCAACCTGTCGATTTAGTCTAGAGATTTTTGTATAATTGAATAACTAGTGGATTTCATGGGTATGTAATAGTGCGTGCAAAAAAAGTAGTCAAACTAAATACGAAGCATATGACTGCGCATTTATTTATTTATTTGTTTTTTAAAGAATATTAGCCATTTTAATCATGACTATTCACCTTCTTACATTCTCCTTTTCCCTCCAACTAGAGATTTTCAAGTGATACTGGTCTTTTAACTATATAGATAAAGTTTAAAATTCTTTCACACTGAACGCGCCGCTGCCAGCCGCTGCCGTTCCGGTGTGAGGTCGGCCCTTAAGCTTGTGCTATAGGAGTGGGTACGACAATAGTGCAACGGTTGGGGTTTGAACCGCCGACCTTTGGGATTTCAGCCCACGGTGAAGGAAAACATCGTGAGGAAACTTGATAGTTTTCTATAATGTTTTCAAAGGTGTGTGATGTCTCTGCCTATCCCCACTTGGCCAGAGTGGTGGAAACAATAAAACAAAAAAAATTGTTTTTGAATGTTGTAGCCAACAAAACGTGTACCGCAAGATGTCATCGACGGAAAATCTATACCTAAATCTGGTAGCTTGTATGCGAAATCCAAATCTGCAATCATGAAACTAAAAGTACAAGGTAATTTATCACTTATTCTATCCCTTAAAATAATTACAAACTGATCCTGTGAGATCTTTGATTTTTGGAATAAAAAGTAGCCTTTATCACTCTCCAAATTTTCAACTATACATGTATCTACTGGTCATTCCTCGCTGAATATCTACACTTTTCTGGAGACGCGGCCTGTTGCGCGTCGCGCTGTTAATTGAATTCTTCAAACATGGTCAAGTATGGGAACGTTTTTGCAAAATCTGTATGAAGTCAAAACCCCGTTGCTGGTGTCGCTACGTTTCTCGCACCGCCTCTCCATATTACATATCCTCTCGCTGGCCTAACATTGACATACATACATAGACTGGTAAAATCTCAACTTTTCTTTTGACTTCGGTGTATTGCAAAAGCCATGTGACCATGGTCTAATATGATGTATTCGGGCAGGCGGTACAGCCGTGGACCCCGACTCGGGCGTGGCGGACATCGCGCACGTTTACCAGGATTGGAATGGCACCAAGTACACCACAGTGCTCTCCAAGACTGACGTGGTCGCGGGCAAGAACTCCTACTACAAGCTCCAAGTGCTGAAGGCCAATACGCAAAACAAGTCAGTACTGCAAACAAACAGCTCCTGTATTTGAGATTATTTAAGCTATGCATTCACTGAAAACATTTGTTTATAAATGCTGTTTCAGAAACTAAATCTACGTGTTTCTGAGACGAATTAGTATGTTTCTGAAAAAGTGGAAACTAACCTATAGCCGTAACCTGGCTTACCACAAAACTTTAGGCGCGGCTTAAACAAACATTATAACTGTTTAAGTTTTTGTGATGAGACCATACATGTTTACCGGCATGTTTCTGTGTTCTCTGCTGGTGATGGGGAGCAAGCAAAACAAATAACTTCTATAATAGGTGCTTACTAGTGTGGACATATACTAAACATGGTGATAGTGTGGGACGACGATTAAACGATTTGTGAATTAATAGAAATGTTTGAGACAAAGCGAATTTTACCAGGCGAATTGAAATATGTATCTAAACAATTGATTGATGTGGACTGCCAAGTCTCTGAAACATTATTTTCTTTAATATCTTTGTGGTGTTTCAGAAACATTGTATCCAATAGATGTAATTAATGTCTGTGGTGTATCCACAACTTGTTTCTCAGTGAATACATGGCCTATTTGATTTCATGGATATACTTGCTATTTATTACATTCTAAAATGCAAGCAGTATGCTCGTGTTGAGCGCTAATGGTTCCGTGTTCAGATTTTGGCTGTTCCGATCTTGGGGGAGAATTGGCACACCTATCGGTGGAAACAAACTTGAAGACTGCAAAAGCCTGGACGAGGCCATCAACAAGTTTGAAGATCTTTACCTTGAGCGAACACAAAACCCTTGGGAGATGAGAGATGATTTCATAAAGGTAATGAGTCTCAAAATTGGGAAACAGGCACACTCTTAGAACTTGCGTAAATTCAATGATTTATAATTTTGTCAAATAGTATTCAGTTCTGTGTATTCTTTATCATAATAATCCGCCCCCCTTGCATTGAACATTAATTTAATTGAATATCTCATTCAGTTGGATCAACCCTCTTCAGTCTACACTAAATATCCAAATTTCAGATCTGTAACTTATTGCGTCTATTAACTGGATGACTATGACATATGGACAGACATACAGACAGCAGAGTCACATTAAGTCCTTTGGGTACAACTGAAGTTTGGTGTTTGTGCATCAGATGCCAGAGGCGTACTATCCCATTGACGTGGACTACGGCGACGAACCGACGGCCGCCATGGCCGTGGACGCGAAGTGCAACCTTGCCATGCCCGTGCAGAAGCTGCTTACGAGGATCTTTGACATCAACACCATGAAGAAAACCCTCCTGGAGTTTGAAGTGAGATTTTTGTTCTTAATATGGTTATTATTATTATTGGCAGGCATCTGGTGTGACTAGTTACACCCTTCCGGCAAAATCGTGCCGCCATTTTCCGGTTCACATTGTTTCAAATTATATTTTAGTGAAGATTTTTTTTATATTTATGAATTTCGTTATAAAAGTACTACAAAAATGAGAAATTGTGCTTGATTCCATGCATTAATTTCTAAAGTAGGCATTATTTTATCTTGTTACTAACATGAATAGATATTCAATGGAATAAAATGCACTTAGCTCATAAAAATTTATTTAAAAAAAGTATTACATGCAAGAATAGAATAGAAATAATTTTTATTAAATTGAACTTTTATATGTACTTTTGAATCATCAAATGCATCGACAGCAAGCTAGCTTTCGGGTTGGAGAAGCGTTTTAAGACAAGAAATGTTTTCGTACCATACAAATTATAAGGATTGCCCTAAATTCTTAATAACTATTTAATGATTTTATTAGACCAATTTTTATCACTTAGTGTGATGTTAATTATTATTATCAGTGCCAGTACCAATATTTTTGTGTTTTTATTTTAGCTTGACACTGAAAAGATGCCTTTAGGAAAACTGTCCAAGAAGCAAATAAAATCTGGATATAATGTTCTGTCAGAGTTACTTAAATATTTGGAGAAAGGTCAAATGAATGAAAACAAAATCATCGATGCTACAAACAGGTACGAAAACGCGTGTTTTATGTTTTAATTATTATTATATTTTACTAAATGAATGAAAATGCCCGCGTGGATTTAGGTTTTCTACAAATCCAACCGGGACTCTTTGATTTTCCGGGATAAATCCTATGCTAGTCCCCAGGATGAATATAAAATTTAGTCAAAATAGATTTAACGGATGGGCAGTGAAAAGCTAGTTGACAGGCACGTTTTAGCATTTATAATATTAGTATGAATTAATATGTAATAAATAATAATAAAAAAAATTATTTTTATAATTTGCTTTACAGGTTCTACACGTTAGTACCGCACAATTTCGGCACGGATAATCCTCCATTGTTAAATTCAGTTGAAACAATTAAAAATAAAACTGAAATGCTGGATAACTTGCTGGAAATTGAAATTGCCTATAGTCTTCTTAAAAATGGTAAGTATTTTTTGCATTCACTATTCATGAAAAACAACAATGACATTAATATATTTGGTTTGGCTGTTAGGGTTCTGTACCTCAAAAGGAAAAAGGAACCCTCTTAAGATCACTTCGTTGTCTGACTGTCTGTGTCTGTCAAGAAAACCTGTAGGGTACTTCCCGTTGACCTAGAATCATGAAATTTAGCAGGTAGGTAAGTCTTATAGCACAAGTAAAGGAAAATAAAGGAAAAAATCCGCAAACTGTGGATTAGTGGTTACTTAAATCACAAAAAAATGTGTTCATGAACAAATTATGAGTATTTTCAATTTTCAAAGTAAGATAACTTTACCAAGTGGGGTATCATATGAAAGGGCTTTACTTGTACATTCTAAAACAGATTTTTATAAATTTTTATGCATAATAGTTTTTGATTTATCGTGCGCAAGTCTGACTAGCACTTGGTTGATTTCTTGTATTTTATCACCGAGAAAATATGTTAAAATTTGACCTAAAAAGTAGAAATGGACCGAAACCAGTATCATATTCGCTTATACTGAAATTTGAATGCATTTGTTGGATATAAAAGCGCGTGAGGTTCGGCCGGAGTCTGACAAAATTCAGCTTCGGCACATCTTTTAAACGAGTGTTCAGTTAGTTGGTTTTAATATACGGTTTAAACCGCATTTAGTTTCACTGGTTAAAAATTAAAAGGTATAAATACTGACCGCCTATAGCAAGCAAACGTTTGCTTGCTACGAGCACCAAGAAATCATTTTGTTAATGTAAATATGCGTTAATAAAATACACAGATAATGAAGATGAGGGTGTCAGTCCGATCGAAGCCCACTACCGCAAGCTGAAGGCGGAGATAAGTCCACTCGACAAGAAGTCGGACGAGTTCGCGATGATCGAGGAGTACGTGCGCAACACGCACGCTGCCACACATTCCAGCTACTCGCTCAAAGTGCAAGAGGTTTGTATTGCTATCATACTATAACAGATCAAGATGTTCTCCTACCAGAACTAATCGCAACGAAGAACTAATCAACGACGGTATCTAAACAAACACTACATAGGTGGACTATTTTACGTCACTCATAGTCGTTAGTGATGGGACGGCAAACTGACACACCAAAGAGAGTTCGCGGATACATCACAACCAGTTACATATCATTCTTCTCATTACATCTAGATAAATTGGGATCTTGACCTTTTGTTGTATGCATTATATCATATAGCTATGTAATAATGTAATAGATATTTGTCTTTGTCTGGTGGGAGGCCTCGGCCGGGACTAATTACCGCCCTAACGGCAAAAGCCCCAAGCGATTAAGCGTTCCGGTATGATGCCGTATGCCATACAGGTGTTTGACGGTTTTTAGGGCAGTCTCCTTCCGACTCGAGACTTACCGATTATTAAAATACTTTTGGTGTTTAAGTGTTTGGTATTTTCACTAAATGGTTGCAATAGCAATTGCGCCCTGGTCAAATGAATATTGCAGTTAGGTTGTTTAAAGGATTGAAACTCTTGATAAGCCTCTACGCGTTTTGATCTATATCCCCGCGCAAGCTTATGAGACAACGTTTTAATAACTTATCATAAAATGAGTTAAATTATACCAGCTCTTCTGACTGACGACTGAAGTATTATTAATTAAGTACTACACGTTCTCTATAAATTGCTTGTGGCAGGTATTTAAAGTGGTCCGCGAAGGTGAGGAGAAGCGCTTCAAGCCATTCAAGAAACTTCACAACAGAAAGCTCTTGTGGCACGGATCGAGAGTTACCAACTTTGCTGGTATACTCTCACAAGGTTAGTCAACCTTCATTATTATCTTGTAGGTACAGCTAAATTGGAGCTGTGGATTCCAAGCTTCATAAATCTCATACATATCTAGCCATGTAATCTTAGATTTCTTATCTTTAGCCTTCAAGAAAAATCTAGCTTAGCTACAGAGCTATGATGCGATTCGTTTCTTTATTGCCGTCGTTTGTGAAATGTGATATGGTATATTTTGTGAATTGACTTAACAGATGTGAAGTGTGATATGTCATTTGAGGATTGCAACGCTAACAATTCGATATCTGTATGGTTGCCCGACTTTGGAGGTCAGATATTGGCCTTTTCGTTTCTGCCATGATTCAGAGAGCACGATTTGTGATAAACCTGAGACAAAATCTAGCTCTCTTAATAAGTTTATTTGTTCATAATGTACACTGTCCCTACAGGAAGTCCTAATGCGACAGTGCGATAGACATGTATTAAGCTAACTTATGTCTTATACATTATTATCCCAAGAAAACTCTTACCATTATAGGATTAATGGAAAAGGGTCACAACTTTCAGCAATGTGGAATGCAGAGAGCTGCGAGTATTCATACAAACTCTCCCCAGATGTACATTTTCGAGCTTTGTTCTTTATGCAGGTCTCAGAATCGCGCCCCCGGAAGCGCCGGTGACGGGCTACATGTTCGGCAAGGGAATCTACTTCGCGGACATGGTGTCCAAGTCCGCTAACTACTGCGCCACTGACAAGAAGAACAACGTCGGCCTGCTGCTGCTGAGCGAGGTGGCGCTCGGAGATATGTGAGTTCTTACACCTTTTCACTACTACTTTTCATTTTTCCAACTGTATCTTGTATTAGCATACGCCTAGTATTTGAATTTACAATAAGAATCATCATATCTCAAAACGAGAAAAACGGATTCAGAGACTTTTGAACCCTGTCCTGTCGCTCCTGGCATCTTCTTCTTCCAGACCTTATCTCATACTACGTGGGGTCGGAACAACATGTCTTCCTCTTCCACTCTCTTCCGTCATCCATCAACGTATCATCTACCCCTTTCACGCAATTTGTCGTGTCCAACAATGTCCAAATTTTCGTCTACAGGAAAGAATGCTGCCAGGCGGAGTACGTGACGAAGCTGCCGCCGGGCAAGCACTCGGTGTGGGGCCGCGGCCGCACGCAGCCCGACCCCGCGCAGAGCCGCATGCTCGACGGCGACGTACAGGTGCCGCTCGGCAAGCCCGTCACCGCGCCCGTTAACACCTCGCTGCTCTACAACGAGTATCCTTTTTACAATATATGCGCTTAAAATATTATTTTAATTGCTCTACCATCAAAGGATCATGCCTTAGAGCTTGTCTTATGTGAAAAAGGCATATTTAAAAAAACTGGCATCGGAAGCTGCCCCGCAGAAGCGAAGCAAATGTGCATTTAGTTTGACCGGACTGGACTAGACTGGACAGTCCAGCCCTGTCTAGTCAAGTCGAGCCAGTCAGTCAGCCAGTAAATACTAAAGAACTCATGTAAAGTAAGAAGTTGCTATTTCGCGTGTATCTCAAATACTTTATAGTTACTAATTATCATATGCTCCATAAATTACAGCACGAAAGGGGAGGACATTTATTGGAATGCCCCCTAAACTAACAAACAAATTTTCACAACTCCTCAAATCTGATTATACCGGAGGCCGATCGCAGATGGACTTATTGGAAACGAAAAAAAAAAACGAAAAACTAATTATCACAAAAAAAATGTTACGGTTGAAAATTGTGAGAAAAGTCATTAAAAGACTCATATCTCCTAAACTACTAAAAATTACTGAACATACATAGGGGTGATTTGGATACCCCTAATATAAGGTATATAAAATTTTCTTGTAGAGGTCACTTCCGCGGCCACCCTGTATATGTATATTGAGCAGTAAAACGACTATCCGTTATTCTCCATTGACACCAATTAGGGTTTGTGCATGATAACCAGATGTTTCCTTAACATATTGCGTCAGATTCATTGTATACGACGTTGCGCAAGTAAACGTCAAATATTTGATACAGATGCAGTTCAACTATGCCTACTGAACAATCTACGCAGTTTATTATTCTTAATGAGAAAGTATTAAAAATTAAAATGTTACAAACTTTTTGTTTCCAGTTTATTTGCGCTGTGCCATTATTAAGTTTCTTATTTTCATCAATTATTTTTAGTATTAAGTTTCAGTTTAAATATTCCACTACTGATTAATTATTATTATTAATGATAAAAATAGTTTTAGTTACTCGCTTACATATTATCTTATCTGTGATTGGTTTAATTTTTGCATTTTCATTTGAATTAATAAATAACTAAGAATGTTAAACAAACCAGTGGCATGCAGATTAAAGAAGCATAAAAGTATTGCTGCCTACCTAATGTCACAATGTTTGGTTTCAAACCCTGTGCACACTACTGCTATATGTTCATAAAAAACGATAATAATGTTGATTCTTGATAATTCGTAAAAAAAATATAATTTGTAACAGTTTTAACTGTGTTTTATTTCTAAGATTTTAGTAAGTATTAGTTAAGCTCGGAATTCGTTGCAATGCGACTAACGCGCTACCTTTTGTACGTTGACGGTACATAGTACCTACCGTAAACCTTCCGCAAGTGTCGACAACAACTTTACAAAGTTTCATCTCGTCGCTGGTATAAGCAAGTTTTTTAATTTTAGTATGCTAATGTGTCGTATCGAGTTTCTAGAAATCAATTTGCTCTTATAGCGTCCAACCTCAACTTTGCACAATCTATTTAACCCAATACAGACTGACTGGATAAAGTTCTAAGGTTTCCTTACACTACGGAACCCAACATCAGATTCGGAGCTTGTAATTCGTTAACCGTGCTGCGTGCATCTCCTGGGTCACCTTGACGCTTGAGGCATATGAGTAGATATTGTTCTTGAGGCATGACATGAAGGATCGTGTGATCGAAAATAATGCGCTTTAATGACGACTCTTGTTGGAATACTTAATTCTACAAAATACACTACCATATATTTACAACAACGTTACACGTACATAACGTTATTATGAAATAATACAAATAGACATTTCTATACGTCCATGATTTTCGCAAAACTTAAATTATTGGCATTCTAAAAACCCCTGCTGCTATATTAATGTTACCCGCATAGAAATTCGAATTCGAAGTACTAGTTGCTATAAAGCATCAGTGCGATGTCAAATAAGAGAAAAAAATTGAGTTCTTAAATATAACTGTACTACAACATTAAAATTTAAAATATACCAAGCGACGGAAATCAATATAATTACTATAATATTTCGGCGTTTATTAATACGGGTTTTAGTTTTCAACTTTATATTTTTATTGTTAAATGTGTGTCTGTGGTTTTTAGGTAGTATCTCATCTGTCATTGTGAAATTGACGTGACGTTAGACACTTGACATAATTTTTAGTGATGTGGACTTTACGTAACGCTTTTAAAAAAACGTTATTTTATCAACTAATTTTGCAATAAAATGCTTTATTAGAAACCCTAAATCCTAAATTTGTTTTATTCTTACCATCAATTTTCTAATAGATCTCTTCACCATTCAAATAATGTCAATCAACACAACACGTTACACTAAATCTTTTTAGTAAGTACCTTCAGGCTTCACTTCATACACAATTTACTTTACACCGAGCTGACTCAACGCGATCATATCGTGAAGCAAGAGATCTGGAGTTTTAAAATTATATTTAAAAAAACCGGCCAAGTGCGAGTCAGACCCGTGCACCGAGGGTTCGTACCCGGGTATTTCTCGACATTTTGAACGATAAATCTAAAACTATCATGCATAGGAATAAATAAAAATCTATTTTGAAATGTACAAGTAAAGCCCTTTCATATGATAATCCACTTGGTAGGTATAATAGTTTACTTTGAAAATTGAAACACATTTTAATATATTTTATGTGTGATGTAGGTTTTTGATTAAATATTTTTTATGAAAGGAAAACACAAAAATGTAAATAAAGATGAGAATTTAAAAAATATAGGGTATTTTTATGGTTTCTCTTTTAAAAATATTTTACTCTTTACAGCAGCTTTAGAAAAGTAGTAAAATAACGTTTTTTTTATTTAAGCATTAACGAACGCTAATGTCCTCATGTCCACATCACTAGTGTGACTTAGAATATATTATTACTTTGTCATGTTATGTTTTCCCCGAGTGTCGCGTAATTTGATTTGACCAAAGGGAAAGGAAAGTAAGTAGGTAATAGGCATAACATGACAGACTGTAGTTCATAATGTCGTTAATTAAACTAGAAACCATAATTTAAAAATAGCCCAGTAATCAATAAATTCGTAAGTGTTCCATTTAAATTCATATGTGCACGTAGCTCATCAATAATTGTGTAAACTATAAACGTAAACAAAGATGGATATGGATATCATAAAGTGGAGCAACAAAGAAGTTCTCGAGTTATTACAAAAAGAGAAGATTTCAGGCTTCATAACAGATATCTGCAAGGCACAAGATATCGATGGTCAGTGTTTGCTTGCCTTTGTTGACCGGGATTTCTACGATTATCCCTTCGACCAGCTGAAATTGGGTGAACGAAAGAGATTTATCTTATTAGTGAAAAAGTTACAAAGAAATAATCGACATGCTATGTATGAACTTGGATTGTGTGAGGACCAAACGTTTAATAATTCTGCTACTAATATAAATTTCGTTGGCACCAATTTATCGCATCTAAGCTATAGACTTCACAAACAGTTACAGAATGAGTTAAATGCAAGAAATACTGAGTGTATCTCTAATTTTACCCCAGATGTGAAAGCTTCCAGATTAAAACCTGAAGTGTGGAAAACTGCAATAGCTTTAGGTAACTATTTTATAATGTAATACTATAATAATCTGACTGCAATATGCTTCCTTGATATTTTAATAATTCAAATATTTTTTTGCTTACATAATATTATTAATAAATATGTTTTAAAACAATGCAATGCAACTTTGAAAGTTTACTTAATTTAATAATTTGTAAAGAAATCCCTATTTGATTTGTGGACTTCTCAATCTTGCCAGGTTATGTTTTCCTGGTGACCTGGGTGACTGCTGTTGTAATGGTAATTGTTCACGACAAGGTCCCAGATATGAAAAAGTATCCTCCACTGCCAGATCTTTTCCTTGATAATGTGCCCCATATACCATGGGCTTTTGATATGTGTGAGATCACGGGGTCCTTCCTGATGGCCATTTGGCTTGCTGTGCTCTTCTTCCACAAACACAGGTAAACTATTTTTATTCAATGTTATACAAAAGCAAAAGTCCATGCTTGCATGAACTTTGGAGAAGTCCTTGATATGCAAGAAATGACAAGATTATTTTGCTATAATCCAATAAACCTGATAAATCTGTATTGTTCAGCATGCAATATACCCTCCTGCTATTGCACAGGCAAGAATAGGGAGCAATATTACATAATTATAATACATCTTTATTTTATTGTCAATGTGAATTAGGTACCCACAATACAGGTTTACCTAGTGTGGGTAACTGGGTACCACCAGACACAGAATGCATTGCATTTAAGACTTTGTATCTGGTAAATAAAAACATTTTTTTTCATTTTCAATATGCATCACTGCTTTGCAATGACACCACCCAAACCTTCATTTAAGTTTGTTAAACAAGCTGTACATTGTACCATACAGATTAAATTAGTATAAGAAGTTATAGCAAATATAAGCTTGCTGTTCTTTATTTTCATTAATTCAAAGAAATTGTTGTATAAATACAAACTCCTTGTCTATGTGGAATTAGATTTACATTCCTATTAATATTTTATAATTCCCAAACACCGTTTTGCATAGATTAACTACAGGATCTCTGGTAAACCTTAACAAACATTTAACACATAAGCCCACTTGCAAGAGGGACGTTCAAACTGATTTAGTTAAATTTTATAATTCTGTCACTTTGGCAACCACATTAATATGATCTTGCCAAAAAAAGTCAGTATTACAAAATTTACCTAAATCAGGTTAACTGTCCTTGTGTTTGTGGATCTTGAATCCTGCTTGACATAACCACTTATTGTTTTTAAATAGTACAATCTGAGAGTTTTCCAAGCAGCCATTGATATGCTACAAACTTACTCGTATCTTTAGCCTGGGAAATTTATATCTTATAACATTTTAATAATTATATAAGTAGTTAGTTTAAAAAAACTAGATTTTTGTAAGTTAACATTCCTTTCATTCTCTATACAAAAGCGAACAGACAACAAAAGGAACAAATATTGCTGTTTGAATTGTGGGAAGGAAACCCTGTTCATTTATTTTTAACCCTCAACCCAAAAAAAAAAAACTCCAAAATTAGTTAAATAGAGGGACTATGAAAAGGTGACAGACCAAAGGTGACACTTTACCATTACTAACCATATTACAAATACAAGAATGTATTTGTTTGTCTTTCAATGTCGCGACAATGGAGCAATGGATCAACTTGATTTTTTGCGTAAGTATAGTTAAAGACCTGCACAGTAACATAGGCTAACTTTTTAACCCGTAAAACCAAGGAGTAACTGCGGGATTTTTAAAATCCTGAACCTACGCGGACAAAGTCGCGCGCATCAGCTAGTTTATAATATTAGTATGGATTCCTTGAAACTTTTATTGTTCAGTTCTGATATTTTCATTGTTTAGTTCTGATTTCATTGTTAGTAGGTATAGGTAAATATTTATGTCACACTAACTGCTCAGTGAACTTTGTTTCTTGTATGACTCACTCTTGATAATAATTGGCTGACAAAAGATTGTATTTCTTTTTTACTGTATTTGTGTAAATTGTCTATCTTTCTTTATTATATTATTTTCAAGTTAATTGTTTAACACAATACCTACTTTCGTTTAATAGGTATTATTAATTCTTAGCATTAGTTAAGTGATAATAAATAAATTAGATCACTGAGGCCATTCTGATAAAAAATGTTATGCTCTTTGTGGTTGTCATTTTTTTCTATTATTGTTGTTAGTTTGCTCTTGACCACAATTTAATCATATTTGTTGACGCAATTAAGATTTACAAGTGTATATTAAAAATTTATAACACCCCCGACAAGTGAAGGTTACAGTAACTAGAAAAGAGCTGATAACTTCCACACGTCAAACATACAACACCCCTCTTCTTGGGTCGGGGGTTAAAAATGTACTAGCTCGGAAGAGATAATAGTTACATAATGTTTATATAGCAGTTCTATGGACTCATACAGAATACGCCTAATCGGTATCTGCAGTATGCTGTTGTACCTAAGTATTGTACCGTAATGCAAAATTGCTTTGTGTTTGTAGTAGGTAGGTAGTAGGTACCTACGCTTTATCAATTTACACCGGCCGACAGCGAAGTCGCGAGTAGTTTCAGTTATCCAGCATTTTTAACTTTGTCGTTATTGGTAAAATACTTGGTAGGTATCGCTTGAAAAAATATGCGAGACCGCGCGTAGCGCCTCGAGCATTCTATAGCGAGTAGCGACTAGTCAAAACAGTGCATAGGTTAAAGGTGCGGTTTCAACTTGCGTTAGACGTATGCGCTAACTACCCAGGCGTATGCGCATGTGCCTGTGTACACGCTTCATATTCGCTGGCAATAGCGCATGCACCAAACCCTGTGGTGCACGCAACAACGCACTCTCTTGCATTCTCTCCACCATTTGGGACGCGCACGCAACACGCGTAACTTTATAGTACCTAAATGTATGCTATACGCGTATGCTATTTGAGTATAGGCTATTGCATACATTGCTTCGGTAGCTTACATGACGTATCTTTAACGATCTATGACAGTTGAAAATGCACCAGCGCAGTTGGACCATGTAGGCGCGGTGTCGTCGCAGTGCTTGGCGCAGTCTGGGTACTACTCTCTGCAGTCTGCATGCCGAGCTGGCTGCTGCCGTCCGCTGCCATCGCTGTAAATTGACCCTTTAGATACGTTGGCAAATATCACAACTTTCCTAGTAAGGGCCAATTTAAAAAACGACATTTTCTGAAATAGTTGCCTGTGCCATGCTTTTGTGTACTTCATCTGGACCAGGATAGCATTTCTTACAGTAATTAGGTATTATCTAGGCTTGTCATTTAAGTGTATTTTCCGAATAGCACATCTCTTGAAATCATTAACGTCAGAATCAACACCACTGTTCTATAAATAGATCTTTGGCCTGCTGCGTCAGGATGGTGTGGTTGTGACATTAATTATAACTTTCAAAACTTATTCCAGCATGCTATGATATAAGGTAATAATGTTCCCAGGTTTATCATTCTAAGGAGATTCTTCGCATTGGCCGGCACAGTGTTCCTGCTGCGCTGCTTCACGATGCTTATAACTTCTCTGTCGGTGCCGGGCTCGCACCTCAAGTGCGAGCCGCGGTTCTACCCGCCGGCGGACGACCTGACCGTGTGGGGCCGGCGACTGCGCCAGGCCTACGACATATGGAGCGGCGCAGGCATGTCCGTCCGCGGCGTGAGAACCTGTGGCGACTACATGTTCTCCGGCCATACAGTCGCCTTGACACTCCTCAATTTCTTTATCACTGAATGTAAGTTTAACCGATTCAATTCATTTATATATTACATTAATCAGTTAATCATCGAACGATCAAATGCAACGCATAAAGTCCAATTGATGTGATAATTTACGTACGTACCTGCCTATAGCGAATCACGATGCGTGAGAGATTGTGATACAGAAGCCATACACGTGTAAGAGCAATGAAAAACGTCAAAACGGGCCTATTATTTTGTGTCAATTATAATGCGGAAGCATAATAACCATATTGCGGAAACTATTAGCGATATTATTTACATTTGCTTACAATCTCTTTTAATTATATCGCTTTATTTTATGAGCTACTAGATGACGCCCGTGACTTCATCCGCAAACCAAAATGGTTTTTTAAATCCATGCGAATTGATTTTCTGGGATAAAAAGTGGCTTATATCCGTCTCCAACATAAAAGCTATATCTGTACCGAATAGGTGATGCCCGCGACTTCATCGGCATGGATTTAAATTTGAAAATCCAGTGAGGACTTCAAATTTTCCGGGATAAAAAGGAGCCTACGTCTTTCCCCTGGATTTCTGTACCTTTTGTCAAAATCGCTCAAGCAGATTGGCCGTGAAAAACTAGCAGGCAGACAGACAGAGACTTGCGATTATATTATTAGTATGGAAGTATGTATATTTATCGAATTACATTACGAGTATGTAAATTATTAAGGTAGATCCAAAATTAATGCCTACATAAGTTACGCTAAAGATTTTCATAGATACTTGGCAAACTACATGCATATTATTAGAAGCATTGCTAAAAGATAAATATTCTTGTAAATTAAGATTGTTTACATTGTCATTTGTTATATGAACATTGAAACTGTGCCATCAATATTATTTCCGTATGGTATCTACTATCTATCTGAATGTCGTACTAACTCAGTTTATTATTGTTTATTAATCATATGACATACTTATAATGTGCGTCATTTCATTGCGTGTGCGTATAAAATAATGTAAACAAATAATTAAAATATAATAATCAATCAATTGATGTAGATCGATTATTATTATTTTATTGATACTAGCCGATACCCCTAGGTCTCTTACTTAGTAGAGTAGGGAACTGGCTAGGTATATTTTTCCCTATGCAATGAAAATATGGTGCTTAATTGGATTATTCGCTCGTAGCTTAATTTTAAGCTTTGATTTAAAATGTTTATAGTTTAATTGCAATTCAAGTGTCATGAAATATAATAATTTTTTGTTTTTACTACCTAGTTACCCTTGCTAAAAGATAAATAAATTTTCTTAAGGGTTGCTTTGGAAAATAACAATCAACGAACAAATCTAACAATTCTGACCATCAAAAAGAGTAAAATGTTACCTTTTTTGAATAAATGATTTGACATAACTATGTACTTTTTTTCTTCGTCTGGGTGCATTTAGGTTTTTTAAACCCCTTGGGAACTCTTTGATTTTTAGAAATAAAAAGTACCTAGCCTTTGTCCATCTTTGTAATGAAAGCTACCTCTGTGCCAAATTTCGTAAAAGTCGGCTCAGCCGTAAAAATGTAACATACAGACAAACACATTTTTAGGGTTCAGTACCTACCTCAAAAGGAAAATAGGAACCCTTATAGGATCACTATGTTGTCTGTTTGTCTGCCAAGAAACCTATAGGCTACTTCCCGTTGATTTAGAATCATGAAATGAGGCGAGTGGGTATAGGTCTCATAGCACAAGTAGTTAAACTTCTATTTAAAATATCAGTTTTCTGTTTTTATCCCGGAAAAAACCCTCGGAAGTGCGAGTAAGACTCGCGCACAGAGGGTTCTGTACTTGGGTAATTTTTCCGATAGTTCGCACGTTAAATCAAAAACTAAAACATAAAAATAACTAAAAATCTGTTTTAGAATATACATGCAAAACCCTTTCATATGATACTCCACTTGGTTTACTTTGAAAATTGAAACACATTTTTTTTTTTAATGTAACCACAAATTCACGGCTATCGAATTTATTCCTTTACTTGTGCTATTGCTATAAGACCTACCTACCTGCCAAATTTCATGATTCTAGGTCAACGGGAAGTATCTACCCTATAGGTTTTCTTGACAGACACGACGGACGGACGGACGGACAGAGAGACAACAAAGTGATCCCATAAGGGTTCCGTTTTTCCTTTTGAGGTACGGAACCCTAAAAGTTGGATTTGTAAAGCCTAAATCAATGCGGACATAAGCTAAATCCTTAAAAAAAATATGCACCTCTAGGCTTCTATCGGGCTGGGCTAACTTGCTCACGTGCTCCGAAAAATATAGGTACCTACGACGGCGCGCCCCCTCGATGGCTCTCGCAGTAACTCTGTACTTATAAGAGAAAGAGAGAGAGAGTTCAGGTACGCGACTGAATGAGACATTTATTAAATTTTAGGCCGCCACGCTATTCGAACTGAATTGCACTTTATTGGATCCTAACAAGAGTCGCTTTTTATAAGGGTTACGTACCGAAAGGGTAAAAACGGAGCCCTATTAATGTCACTTTGCTGTCTGTCTGTCTGTCTGTCCGTCCATTTGTCAGTCCGAATCGTGTCACAGGTCTCTAGCGTGTAAACGAAATGAGTTACAAACCTGAAATTATGGTATTTAGTGTAAAACGTTGACCAGAACCCAAATATTGAATTAGAAATACAATTTAATTATTTTTGAATTAAATTATACCTACATGAAAAAGCCGGATTTTTTTTCTTAGTCTAACATGTGGGGTATCATTGTTTAGAGCGCATTGAATAGAGTACAATTTTTTTTTTATTTGTACTTATTTACTATGCATTCTAGCCAATAAGGACAGGTACAAGAGTGTCAGCTAGAGACTATAAGCGTTAAGCTACAAGAGGTGATTGCGATCGTCAAATTCTACCTGTCGAACTTTGCTCACAATATAAGAGAGACACGATCTCGTGGAAAATGACGACCGCGACGAGCCTTCAACATAGCGCCCTAATTGCGTAAGCCAGTTGAGTCGCTCTTTCGTCCCGCACTTACCGCACGATTGCTCAGTGTAGACAGCTTAGTTGAACCTCTGTATGTAATATCATATCCTTACTCTGTGCTTTAGTACTGGACCTACAGGCTCTGGTTACATTTGTCTGTTTGTTTGTTGCAGACACGTCTCGCAGCCTGTACCTGCTGCACATCCTGACGTGGGTGATGAATATGTTCGGCATATTCTTTATACTGGCGGCGCACGAGCATTACTCCATAGATGTGTTTATTGCCTTCTACATCACGTCGCGCCTGTTCCTCTACTACCACACGCTCTCCAACAACCAGGCGCTTATGCAGAGCGACTCCTCTAGGTACGTAGACAGACCCTATCCCGCGTGTATCGCCTTCTAGGTACATCACGTGGCGCATCGCGCCTGTTGCTGTACTACCAACTTTGGCTACTCAAAGAACAGGCAACTAAGCAGAAGAGAGATACAGTAGGTACGTAAGTGTGTGCGCGAACAAAGAACTCTGTATTACTCTCTCACACACACTATAAGACTACTACATGACTGGAAAGAGGCCATAATATGACCAACAGATTTTTAATTTACATACCCTTCAGACACGGAGATATAACACCACCAACGTGCCGAGTCCGGGCTGCTAATGACAATTTTTTTGACAGAAAGTCCTGTCTTTTTTTTACCTGACTCGGGAATAAGCTGAAAAAAACTTTAGACAAAATTCCCTTCGTATTATGTACGCATTTAAAACAATGCTTAGACCTTGAAAGGTCATATTACTCTAAGTTGGGTGCAGTGCGATTTATTTCATACATATACGTACAGAACATAGTTGTTCGGGGCACGGCCCAGCCTGCGCACGTCATGGTAGCGTGAATCATCCTCAGAATACTATACCGTCATCCTTAATTAACGATACAGTGTGAGACCGAAACGCGCTAGTAGTTATGGATATTAATAAGATAATATTAAGGACGACGAAATCGATTTCATTGGAAACGATTGAGTATTATTTACTAACTACCAATTCCATTTCTTTTCAATTCTACCCTAAGTCGTAATTTTAGCAAGAAAAAGAAAAGGAGTTAATGTGTAAAATACTGAAGGGGTTAGGGTTAAAAAACCTGGTCGACTTCTACGTGCATTGCTCTACATTTGGCGGCGTAGCATTCGCCTAACTAGACCTTGTGGATGATATCCTAAACAGACCAGACGAGGGAATCGAAAGTGGGAAATCCTGTTAACAAGGCAGTTTTGATTTTATAAAATCCATAGTAATATTATAAATGCGAAAGTATGTCTGTCTGCTAGTTTTTAACCATCCATCCATTTTACGGACTTTGACAAAAGGTCTAAGATAGTATGCAATTCCTATTTAGCAGAAAGTAAAATTAAGCTTTGGTTTGGTTTACTAATGGAATGGAATTTATCTTTATAGAACTAGAATATGGTTCCCGCTGCTGTCTTTCTTCGAATCCGAAGTCGACGGCATCGTTCCAAACGAATACGAGGGACCGGTGGAAATCGTGAGCAACTTGAAGCAGTGGCTCATACAGCTCGTGATAGACGTGAAGAATACTTCGATGGCAAAGATCGCGGGCACCAAGCTGCAGGAGGGCGCCGCGATGGGCGAGTACTCCGTCGTCAAGCTCGTCGACGGTATCAAGAGGAACCTGAGCTTGATAGAAGAGTACAAGAGCTCGCGCCAGCGGCTCATGACGCTCGACAAGAATGTTCAGGCCGGCCTTCTCGAAGAATTACCTGACAGTGATCTCAGACGCAGGAATATCACTGATCTCACAGGCGACGCCCTCTTTAGAGAATTCAGCAATCCCCCATCTCCCATCATGAAAAAAAATATATGAGCTATATAGGCGTCACTGGCCGCTTGTAATATTTTTGTAGCTGAATTGTAGATTGTCAAGAATCTAGATACCTGAGCGTTCAACATTTCCATTATAGATTTTATATCATGTTATTCCATATTTATAATGTTAAGTTAAATGTGTAGAAAATTACAAAGATTTATTTGCTCAAGATAATCATGAAAATATAAAGTATGCTTAAATTATTCAATGCAGTCTTTTTTTTAGAAAAATAACTTTATTTTTGCAAGTGGATTTTTTTCTCTGTTTAGTATATAATTATACCCCATACAATTTGTATAGGTATAAATGCTATAGTTCACATTCTTAATAAAATTCGTAAGTATAAAAATGTTGAACATTTTGCTAGAACTGTTCTGCATGTTATCTTAATACAAAAAAACACACATTTCAGGAATATCCTTTCTTTTACTTTCAAGCTTACAAAATATTAAATTGATTTTTAATATTGTTTTGGAACACTTAGGTAAAAAAGACAAAATACAAAACACAACAGTAATATTTACATCATTTTATAATATTTCAAAGTATTAAATAATTGACAAAATATTAAATTATTAGTAAAATTATTGTCTTTAAAATAATAAAATGTAAATAATGAAAAAATGTATCAATAGACTTCATTTAAAACTTAAAATATTAGTATTATAATTTTGAAAACGCTCAATTGATAAAATATGTAAATTATTATATTCTGCAGTCAGCACCTTAGACCAAATAAGGTCTAAAATATCTTAATATTAATGTCATGCTACATACTTCATTGAGCTCTTAAGCAACTGAGCATAACAAGAGCCAAAATTAAATTAAATCTGATAAACTTGCCATTATTGTTGATATTTAAAACGATTACATAAATAACATACTTTAAGAGTAATACCAAATACATGCCTTAAATAGGATAAAATTGTTAATAGACTCTATATTTAGAGATAAAAATTTGATTAATTTCCCAATAATAATAATAATTTAAAAGTAGGCCACTTCATAGCAACTTGTAACTAGGATGGCATGTAACAGCATATTCATAACTCAACAAATAATTATTTGCTTTATATACAATGACTTAATGTTATGCCAAAAATATGAATGATGCTCTATAAATAACACAATGGTGATGAAAAGTATTTGCTTAGTGCTAAAGTAAGTTTGAGCTGATAACATAAGTTGCTCCCTCCACTAGTCTGAAGCTGCCATTTGCTCACTCTGAATAAAAGCTTCTGTTGGGTTTTCCTTCTGTTGCTCATTTACAACTTCTTGTTTTTCCTCAGACCGCTCACGAGAGCTGACTGCTCCATTCTCATTGACTACTTCGGCTTCAGCAGGGCTGCTTTCTTTTGACTTTTGTTTAGGTTCATTTTCAGTATCTGTCTTTTCAATGTTGTCTGTTGTTTGTCCTCCTTCTTCAGATTTCTGTCTTGATTCTTTTTCTGGCGAATTTTCCTTTTCTACTGAAGCCTCTTTTGCTACTGCATCAGCATTGTCACTGTCAGTGGGGTTTTCGTTTGCTTCGATTGATTTATCTGTTGTGCCTTCCATGTCATTTGTAGATTCTTTGCTTTCATTTGCTACTACCTCTCCATTAACTGCAACATTCTGAAAGAATAAGTACCTTCTCAATATACAAATCAATTAAGACATTGAGATATTTAGATATGAAAGACACAATTTGACATAAATTACAATCTGTCAAAGGTAATCGGGCATAATTGACTCACTCTGTGGACATGAACCAGAATAGTTTTCAAAGATAATATTGTAGCCTTTCTGTATAGTAAATAAATATTTTATTCAAAATGGATGCAGGAAAATCTTTCATGGTACAAAAATTATTATTTGAATTTTTCCATGACTCACAACAATGCAACCTATGTCACAGTGTAGATCAGAGCCATATTTGAATACATATAGTCGATTTCGCTTGTCCTCCGCCGCAGTGGGAATGGTTTTCATACTAGTGTCTGTCTACCTTTGTGATTACAAATGCACAGAAAACAAAATAAAAACACAAATCTACAAAACTATGTAAGAACATACATTTTTCTTATATAAAAACATTAATCATTACTAACACTAGGTGATGCACATTGCATGTATTTAGGTGTTATTAGAAATCCTATAGGATAAAAAGTATCCTACGTCTCCAATTTGCAAGCTATCTCTGAACCAAATTTCATCAAGATTGGTTGAGCATGTTGCACGTGCATGGTTGGTAAAATAGACTTTTTACATATTTTATAATATTAGTATGGATTTGTTTACAAATACATTTTACTAAGTAATCACATACCTTGGTATCTGTAGGTAGTTCTTCAGGAGGAACTTCTAGTTTTAAAAATTGTTCCAATGTATCTATCTCATTATTTAAATCAAACTGTTCATAATCCTAGAACGATAAATTAACAGGTTAGGTTCAAAATTGACGTAATCATCAATAATATTTGAAAATAGGCAGGTACTATTTCTAAACCAATTAACTACACTAAGTGGATATTTCTTATAATTACATTCCAGTAGTTTCAATACAACTTACCCCACAATACTCTTCATCGTTGAAGATCTGCGGCGGCAGAGGTGAGCGTGGGCTAGGATCACTGACAGTACCACCATTCGACTTGGAATTGTTTTGCATGAAGTCTTTATCATCTTCCCTGCCAGGTTCCGTTATGTCAATTATTTCATATTTGATCATTTTTGAATCTAGGATCATCATAACACGCTGTTGTCTTTTTTTTACCTAAAAATCACCATATGATAAAAAACAAACAAAACTATGAATCAGCTCTGAAAAAATCTAGAAAATTAGCCCGGCCGAGCAGCGGTTTTCTAATATTAAACTTGCCTCTTTGTTTCCTGAGATCCCACTAATGTAAATTTTAACAACCATTTCTATAGAGTTTATTTGTAATTTATAAAAATAAAATGAATTAGAACAAAATCTCAATGTAAAAAGATAGGCTTGGCCATTAGACAATCGAAATATCAAATAATAATAATTACTATGTACTGTCGGCTGTCACTATGACACCCATGTCATTTTTTCCAACTGACTTCACGGCTCTGGGTCTAAGGTTGAAATCTATAGAGCGCACTTGGACTTTGCTTAGACTTAAGTTTCAAGACAGATTTATGTCTCGTTAGTGTGTTAAGTCTGCAAAGTCAAACTGCGCTTTAAAGATCTCAGCCTTATTTATAATAAACCTACAGTACGACAAGGATCTTTTGGCACGTTGTATGTGGTGTTGCTAAGTAAAAAATTTGGAATTGCCCCTTAAGGTTGCTTTGCCCGCAAAATTCAAATTTAATTTGGTTTTTCGAAATTTATAAACTAATACGAAAAAGTACGCTTATGGCATTTTAATTGCGCCAATGGCAGAATCATCCTCACAGGTTTAAAAATCTTTACTTGAAAGTGTCCAGTTTAAGAAATTAGCTATAGTATCGACTAATTTGTGAGCAACTCATGTCAAACTCATTATTTTGACTAATTTCATGCACCTTAATAAAAACGGCACAAATGTGTATATTTTATAGCTATATTTAGCACTAGATAAGTATAGTATTTGAGCAGGTAAACATTATAGGTTGCAAGTACATGGTTTTTATTATTTTTCCCTACGTGGAAACGGGTTTCACCAATTTCTCATTCAGTTTGAATTAGATAAACCTTACTCGATTTTCAACATATTCCCTGAAATTGAGGAGATCCTAATTGCTGGCAGCCTTTGTTTTACAACTAGATCCCCCTGTCAATGTCATTCAACTGCCAAAAGATCCTTGGTACATCTCTATCGCGGCACCACTGAAGCGCGACTCGAAGTCCACCCGATTCCCGAAAGAATTGTTGGATATTCTCTACCCTTAAAAATGGGGATGAAGTTTGTTGATGATAAAAATTCGTCATTGTTAATCATAATTCACGTATATTGGCTTTATGTTAAAAAATTGAAGAATTAGGTACCTACTACGTGTTTCACGGTTTTTGAAAATTCTACCCCATAATTATAGAATTTAAAAATCATAACCCTTCCTTTTCGCTTTGCCGCAATTAATTCCATGAAATAATGATAATATGAATGGGTAGCTAGTTAATTCCATGAAAATATTTTGTAAGGGCTTTCGGTAAACTTAGTAGTACCTTACAGCATTCGGATAAAAATGAAGAAATATCTACTATCTGTTTCAGGATTTTTGGAAATTCCACCCCCTTGCCGATTTTCAAAATTCCGCTAGAGCGTAGCCGTGGCGGTATCCACACCAGCCATCCAGGCTCGCTCCTGAAGCTTATTAGACTGCCGAGGTTGCCGAGGGCTTCATGGAGTGAGGTTAGAACCTCAAAACTTTTTAAGTGGTCCCCGCTTTATACTAATGTTACCCGTTTCTATTGTACCTTTATTTACAATTTCTTACGTATAGGCATAAAAAGAAAAAATGTTTTATCATACAAATTTAATCCATTTGCTAATAATATTAATAATATAAATATATTATACAAATGCGTATTGTCTTGTAAACTAAAATATCGCATTGAAGCCACAACATAAATGAGTTATACTATTATATTTTATACTAGAGCAATGGTACCTACCTATCACGAATTTATCGGAATGTCTAGCTGTATCATTAAAAAACACAAAGCGTAATATAGGTTTGTAAACAAACTATTAATATGGTAACAGCTTTCAGTATCAAAGAACTACCCATACATTTTTTACACTAACGTTAGCGACACATCGAGATGGCAATGGGGGTGGGGACGCCCTGATTGTCATGTCGACCTATCGCGAAGAATAGTATGGCTGTTGCGGACGAAATATTGATTTGGCATAATTCAGAATGATCGGGAAATTAGATCAATATCCCTAAACGCGAATTAGGCCTTTACACTGAGCTGACTCAACGCGATCAGATCGTGATGCAAGAGATCTGGAGTTTTAAAATTATATTTAAAAAAAAAGCCGGCCAAGTGCGAGTCAGACTCGCGCACTGAGGGTTCCGTACTCGGGTATTTTTCCAACATTTTGCACGATAAATCAAAAACTATACATAAAAATAAATAAAAATCTGTTTTAGAATGTATTACGTAAAGCCCTTTCATATGATACGCCACTTGGTATACTTTGAAAATTGAAACACATTTTAATTTTTTTTTAATAATGTAACCACAAATTCGCGGTTTTCAGATTTATTCCTGTACTTATGCTATAAGACCTAGCTACCTGCCAAATTTCATGATTCTAGGTCAACGGGAAGTACCCTATAGGTTTCCTGACAGATAGACAGACAACAAAGTGATCCTATAAGGGTTCCGTTTTTCCTTTTGAGGTACGTAACCCTAAAAAGAAGCTTAAGCTATGTTAAAAAAGAATCCAAACGCATTTAACTGTGAGGAATACTTCACCGTCTAGCGCAGAACTTCTAAGGTGCACTAGAGGGGTCTGCCCGTTAAATACAAATTTAACTTGATTTTTCGCAATTTGTAAACTAATACGACAAAGTAGGCTTACGGCATTCATAGAGCCAGCTCAATTTGCGTCTGCATAATTAATCAGAACCGGGGATTCAGGATAATTCCTCATTATTCAGTTGTTTTCTATTATAAAGGTAAATGGGTATAATATTATATTAGTATACATATACTAGCTTTTGCCCGTGTGCCCCTGTGCGTTGCAATGCGACTCACGCGTCGTCATTGAATATGGATAGGACTATGTGAAAAACTTATACGAAAGTGTAAAAAGTTTCAAGTCAATCGGATGACCGAGGTGCGAACGCATAGCCGACGAACGAATACAAACATAATTTTATATATTTTTCTGTTTACATTATAACCACAGGTTTTAACGTTTTTTTGTAGATTACAAATAAATACCTACAAATTGTAGGTATCATCATCACAAAAACACCATAAAAACAACCGTTTTCATTTTTTTAATTTAAGTAACTATATTTTTTTTACCTAATATGAAATGGTTTCTTAGATTCTATTTTCACACAATTAATGTTGTAGAGAAACATAGTAAAAGTATTATTTAGGTATGTATATTTTAAGGCTAACCATCAAACGAAAAACGGCTACACGGCCGTAGCGTAACTGGCCGCTATCCAAACAGCTGTTAGATACTTAATAATAATTTTAGTAATGTTTCTTTACTTTACAACAAAAATTGTTTGATAATAGCATCTAATAAACATAGTGGTTTTATAGTGTTTTTGTGCAAATGATACCTATACCATTTATATTTGTTTGTAGTTATTTCATTCAAATAGTTTCAAGATCTTAGAAAATATTCTTGCCTTCACAACCAATTCGTTTTTTTTAAAAATTCATCTAAGTACCTACTTATCTGGTAGGGAGGGACGCCCCCCCCCCCCCCTCCCCCTCCCCGGACACATGAATGAATTGCAAATTAAAAAAATGTATCAATGTTTTTTTTACATTTAACAGGGCTCTCTCCGTCACTCGTTTCCACTCGTTTCATACAATCGTAGTTCCAATTTCATTTGAATATTAAGCAACCAAAGTCCATGAAATTTTGCAGACATATTCTAGAAACTAATATCTGTGTCTGTGGTGTTTTAGATTTTTCTAAAAATATGTAGTTTTAAAATTACAGGAGCTCAAAGATTTGTATGTAAATTTTAAAGACCGCGTAACTTTGAAACCGAATATTTTAACAGAAATCTGGAAAACCAGACATAGATATTAGTTTCTAGAATATGTCTGCAAAATTTCATGGACTTTGGTTGCTTAGTATTCAAATGAAATTGGAACTACGATTGTATGAAACGAGTGACGGAGAGAGCCTTCTTAAACAAAATTAGGAACTTCTTTGATTATTAAAAACATTAGTAATCACATCGCATTTTTCAACGAAATAGGTAGTTACCTACTGAGAATAATAATTTGGTCTTATTTTTTGGCGTCAAAAGTGGCGGGTAGCCCCGGACATAGTGAATAATGATGGCCCAACCGTATTTTGGCCTTACAAACATCACAATTAAAATAAATATCCGATGCATCTATACTATAAACACAATCCTCATGGACCCAGTCTTCGCATTCCTGACACTGAATCCAGTCCCTTTTAAACTTTTCTCAGCATTTTCTTTTAGTATCTTTTCTCGATCTTCTTGAGAAAGAATTTGAAAATTTTTCTTTATTTTCAACATCTTTCTTTTCTTTTGGTTTTTTGGTGTTGTTTTTCTATTGGTTTCTTTTTATTACCTACCCTTTTCTTTGATAACATGTTCACATAGTTCCATAGAAAAGTCCTCATAAAATGTAAATTTTAGTTTCTTAGAAATTGAAATGTCCGCGGTTGCCCGCTATCCGCTATTGGAAGCTACCCGACTTTCCTCTATTCATTATGAATTAAAAATGCTTAATATTTAAGTAGGTAGCTAAGCCAGAATCGCCTGCAATTTCAGTGACGAGTAACGCATTTTACTCACGATACTGCGGCAAGGCCGAGTTAGAGTGACACAATGGAGACCTGTATTGCCTCCTAGATCGGCCAATCGATCCAGAATGATATTCTTGTGTAGGGACCATCCCAGATTGCTCCAATAAATCTACCTTGCCGCAGTGGCGCGAGTCGGATTAGTCCGGACGGCGCTAATTCGTATGAAATAACAACACAAGTGTTTCGCTGAGCGTGTGTCAACGCGCGTATTACTTCATACAAATCAGCACCGTCTGGTATTCCGACCAGAAATTCCGGAGTATGTCATCGTGCTAAACTTTAGCATCGAAATTCACAATGATTTGACATAAAAAATCGAACAGTTTACAGTAAAAATAAATGATGAAGTAGGTATAGGTAAACCGCTGAAGCGACCTTGACAGATTTAGTCGTGAACTTGTCATTGTTTACGATGCGTGGGCACTGAAAAATTCGCTTGACACTTTGTTCACACGACACCGAAACGATAGAATCTGGAGATAAACAAGTAAATATTTATATGCATAGTTTGAGACTAGCGGCCAAATACCTACTGGAAAGTCTCTTAATACTTAGAACATTTTAAATAGCGCCTGGTTTTTGTTTTACAGTAGGTTTGTAAGGCTAGCACTCATTGGCATGGGTGTATTTCAATGAAACAAAATGGATAACAAATAACAATCAATAAACACACATAAGTGCTAACACGACTCTTTAGGGTTCCATATGAAAAAGGAAATAAAGAAACATGGTGCGAGTAATAATGCGGTTTTACCGGCCGTCACAGCCACTTATGCTATTGACTTCGAATTGGAAAGTTCTACGTTTAAAATAATTATGCACCTAACTAACAACAACAATTCAAAATCTTTCAAACCTCGCCTTTTTAAAATTACAAACATTTGAGGCTAAAACACGTTCTTTTTATTTTAGCGAACATATGCCATGATGCGCGCAAAACAAGCAATCTGAAGTTGCAACATGGCGCTTTGTGCAGGTCATAGACTAGAGATTAAAGTCGTGTTCGTTGCTTTATTGTGCGCGTGTGCGCGGTTCGCGCAAACGCAGTTACGCACGGCAATTTCAATTTTTTAAACTTGGTCTTTCGAAGCACTAAGTCACTTGTCAGAGATAAGGGCGCACGCGCAAAACTAATTTTATTAATTGCGCATGTGCAACTCGTGTGCATAAAAATCAAACGAACACGATTTAAATACTCAAGCCCGGCTGAGACCTGTTTTTATACAATGATACACGCAGATACACGCCTCATGTTTAGTTTAGACTACTTGTTTTGCACGCTCTTTACTGAGCACCGTGGCTCCTTTGCGTCTCATTTTAACCTTTAACTTGACTCATTTGATCTTTATGCTCTCCGTATCGAATTAATATGGAAGAAATGAATCTTATCTTTGTTTCTTTTTTACGTCCTTACGTAAAGAGATATCTGCTATACAAAAACTGAAAACAATGTAATATTTACAATAGAAAAAACTAGAACTGACCAAAATTATATAAATTTCAAATTCCATAACTATGTACACTATTTACTACAAGTAGAGGAAACAGTCGACACATTTTGATTCGACAATAAATTAGGTAAGCAGGTACCTACCGAAAACTATTCTTACTATAATACTCGTAGCACTGCAAGATATAAGCAATGTTGATATTCCAGCCCTCTCAGTCAGTTCATAAGAATGAACTATAAATTAACGATGAAGGATGAATTTTCCTTTAAGCACTTGCTAAGACAGTGCATTTTAGATAGCTTGTACTTGCACCTTAAGTATATCACGAAAATGTGAATACGGCATGTGTAAACAGTGTGTATTTTAAGGACTTTCATAATACATGAAATTATAGATTAATCTTACCTTTAACTATTTTCTATTCGTATTAATATGCAAACAAAATCTAACTGTTCTATGGTCTAGCGAACTATTTTCTCAAAGATATGGTTCAAAATTAATTCATTTCATCACAGAACATAAATAACATTTACATCATATTTTAATATGCGAAATAGATATTCAGCATATTTCGTTTTTAAAAAATCTAATAATATTTTCTAACTCTCGTCTCTTTGTGGCAAATGGGTTATGGGTGTACCGTGGCGTACTGTGGTCTCAAAAAGGATTGACACAAGAAAAAAACTAGCCAAGTGCGAGTTGGACTCGCGCACCGAGGGTTCCGCACTCGGGTATTTTTTGGCATTTTGCTCGATAAATCAAAAACTATTATGCGTAAAAATAAGTAAAAATCTGTTTTAGAATGTACAAGTTAAGCCCTTTCGTATGATACCCTACTTGGTAAAGTTACGTTACTTTGAAAATTTAAACACATTTTTAATTTTTTTTAATGATGTAACCACAAATTCACGGTTTTCGGATTTATTCTTGTACTTGTGCTATATAACCTACCTACCTGCCAAATTTCATGATTCTAGGTCAACGGGAAGTACCCTATAGGTTTTCTTGACAGACACGACGGACGGACGGCCGGACAGACAGACAGACAACAAAGATATCCTATAAGGGTTCCGTTATTCCTTTTGAGGTACGGAACCCTAAAAATTATATAATGAGAGCACTTTCTTATGACTCTAACTTTATGTTCTATAGCTGTAATTATCTGCTGTGTGTACATTTAAATAAATGGTGTAATAGGTACGCACGATCTAAGCTGACCGGCCTGAAATTAGTCACGAATTTTGCATTTGAACATTTTCCAAAATTACTAAGTACCTACTTAGTATTTAAATTAATAGACTAGTAAGAATATTGGGGTTATTTTTCTCAGTTTTCTACTAGTAAGTCATTACATGTTTGTTTTGTACTAGTGAATGCCATCGCTCTAACTAAAAGATTATCAAAAAAACTAATGTTTTCAGAAATTATGTCATAAGAATATTTTCCTAAGGGTTTAACTACTAATACAAAATTAAAGGATTAATAATATTGAAAGTTCCCAGATTTCTTACGGGTGGGATAACGTGAAAAAATTAAACCCAATATTTTACTATTAACTGTACCTGTACTATATATTATTAGTACCTGTAGTAATTGTAGGAAATATTCCCTGCATCTCTTTCAACGTCTCGCCAAGACCTCGCTTTCGTCATTTGCTAAGAATCGTTTGTTGTGCAGGCCGGTCCAGTAAGATCGTGCGAATTATAAAACGGCCACTTCACAAAAATTTGACACAAAGAACTAAAAAATATATACATATACAAAGGAATGCCAAAAATCACTGAGATCAAAATATTTGAAAGGAAAACAGAAATATTCTTCACAGTCTCATCTCACAATCTGCACTCGAGTGCCATCTTCTTACAATATAACTACTTAGTGTAGGTACTAAGGAAGCTAGTCGTTAAATATGAAATCTTTATTTGGGAAATAACGCAAAACATTAATATTCCACTTTATGAATTTTGATGTGTGAATTACTAACCACAGAGTCACCTATAAATTGCATGACCTTCATTATTTGCATATTTATATTCCAAGCACAGTGGAGCACCGCTGGATTTAATGTACACTGGTGCTGATTCAGTTAAACATACATCTGTTCATTAAACCAAATTGAAAGGTCTGAAAGTAAAAAGAAATTTAGAGATCTGTGTACTCTCCAGCCTCCGATAGACACCGTTAACTTTCGGCACTGTCCAATAATTTATTTATTATAAGCACTTTGAAGAAAGAAACAACGAAGGTAATATGCGCTTGCTAGGTCTTGCGCACCGCAACTAATAATAATAATAATAATCGGTCATGAACTTTTGTGGTGCGTTGAAGGCAGCTAAATTGTACAGCATTGAACCCAGCTTGACGGTCTGACCAGCGAAGGTGGTTCTAAATTCTAAACTTAAAGCGAGATAGTCGTTGCTCTGCAACTTGCATTCGCAGACGAGTTGCAACTTATATCGCGAAGGCGGTTGTTTTGCGAATTCCGTTGGCGATTATGTTGCACCTTCATCGCGTCGGCATTTGAGTTGCAACTTGCATCGTGTTAGCGTTTGCGTTGTAACTCGAATCGAGCAGGCAGTGAGGTTTTGAATTGCGTTGGCGGTTGTGTTGCACCTTTCATCGCTATGGTATTTGAGTTGCAACAACTTGCATCGCGTCTGCTCATAGTTCGTTCACACGGGGGTGCCGAAGTCGGGGTCCCCGCGGCCGGGCAGCAGGCGGGGCGCGGGCGGGGCGTGCGGCGCCTGAGCCCCGAACCGCACCACCTCACCGTTGCGCGCGCTGTCCATGACACGCCGCGCCGAACCTATCCTATAAAGCAAAATAATTTTATTTTCTATGGAACTATTGCCAAGTTACATTACTCTCAAACTATGCTCTACTGGTTCATTGTTCTTTAAAATTACAATTATATTTATGGCAAAATACACAAAATAGATGGTACAACAATTTCAAGGTACACCCGGTTCAATGTACCGAAGTCCACACAATATATTTTAACATGAAAAATAAACATCAGGGTGTTCATTGGAAAAACAACATGATTATTTACAACATAACGAAAGTTGAAAAGGTGAGGATGGGTTCAAAATGCGCCGAACAAAGCGTGGTGCAATACTATGAATGCGAATTTGCGTCTGTCTGTTACCTTTTTAAGGCCTATTTTCTTAACCGATTTTGACGGAATTTGGTTCAGAGTTAGTTTATACTCAGAGACAGAGATAAGATTTATTCTGGAAAATCCCCCGGAATTTAATAAAAAACTACATCCACGCAGACAAAGTCGCGGGCTTCATTTAGTCATAAAAAAAAAAACTGTTATTTATTTACCGAAAGCTTTTAGTTTCTTTCCTCGGGCGGTTGTCGCCGTTGGCTTTATTGGTTGTATAGTTGACATCTAACGAAGGGGCCTTCATCTCACGCGAGGTTTGAAGGTCGGGAGCCGGCATCGGTTTGGAGGCGGCGCCGGATGTAAGTTCGGCAGCATCGGTCGCAGCGGTCGACGCGGACGTCGTCGCTGTGGACGTAACGACGGTCGATGCTGCAGGAGTCGACGTGGAATGGGAGTTATCTTGCACTGCAGACGGCATCGGTAAGTATTCTGAGATCGGAGGTTGGCAAATATCTTGTTGTAGTGTCACTAGGGAACAAAAATAAGTAAGATGTAAGATATATGTTTTAGGTTGCAGATAACTTTTAAAAATCAATATTCTTATCAATAAGAATATCAAGGAATAAAATAGAAAACGCACTCAATTCAACAATTCTGTATAGTTTACAAAAACCTAACCTAGCCGTCCTGTACCTACTGTAGATTAAGATCAACTTGCACCAAGCCTTTAAATGTGTAAAGCTCAACTTTCTATAACTGTTCTCTTATTAATCCTGGTATTAACTTGATAAAATGCTGTCGTCTGTCAGCATTGCAAAATTTGACTAAACCAGTTAAACAGTTGTGTTTGGTGCAAGTGAGCCTTAAAAAACTACTTTTTGAACAAACTATAAAAGCATTACCGCAAACGGAAAATTACCTGTATCATTGGGTTCTGGCCGATGATTTACTATGACATTTCGATGATCTAGTGAATCAGGCCAATGATTGGGTAGCTCGGGCCTAAGGTTGGATGGGTCGGGCCGATGGTTGGAGAGGTTGGGCTGTTGGTTCGGCGTGGTAGGTTTCTCGTGAAGGTCATCCGACGACTGCGCGTCCGACACAGCACAGTACGCGCCTTTGGTGCGCCAATCCTGGACAACACATATAACGAGTATGAGTATAGCGCGCGCAAACCAGTAGTAGCGAACACGAGGCGTTTGAATCCGCATTGTACAACAAGTGTAAATTAAAAATTTATAACACCCCCGACAAGTCAAGGTTACAGTAACTAGAAAAGAGCTGATAACTTTCAAACGGCTGATCGAAATTCGAATCGAAAAATCGATTCTTGGATTATAGCAAAGAACACTCTCGATTAAGCCACCTTTCAAAAAAAAAATACTAAATTAAAATCGGTTCATTAGTTTAGGAGCTACGATGCCACAGACAGATACACAGATACAAACGTCAAACTTATAACACCCCTCTTTTTGGGTCGGGGATTAAAAACAGATCTCTGCTGGGCTTGTGTGTTTAATCCTAGTCCACATGACCATGACCATGATCATTGGGCTGTCGAATACATCTCCTTCATCAGCTTTATTGGAAAGGCAGCAATATGATACAGTTATTTCACTGTGAAACGATAGGCAAGCGATACCTTTGTAAGCTTGTCATTACAAAAAAAAAAAGGGTTTAAAAACAATATAAATAACGAGCAGGCGGGTCACCTAATGTTAAGTGATTACCACCGCCCATAAATATTTACAGCATCAGAGACCCAACAACAGCCAATGCGTTGCCGGCCTTTCAGGCTTGTTATTATATAAGGTCAAGTGGGGTAAGAGAAACATACTTTACTGGTTTGTGAACATTTTGGCCTTCAGCTATCAAAATTATACATTTATTTCGATATTAATTGAAACAAATCTTCGCTTTTGAAATATACTAACATTTTTTTTGATACAAAACTAGATTGTTCGTATAATTACGGCACAATTTAGCAACAAAGCTAGGTCATAAAAATGTTCCTCTTACCCGAGATTTAGGGTAAGAGGAACACTCGATACTTTTAAGTAATAACTCGTGTTTTAAGTGTTTATATAGCATGTATTAAATATTTTTTTGAGTTAAGGGAATGAAAACCTTACCTCGTTTAAAATAAGGTCTTATTTAGACTGACAGCATACAAAAACGAAATTTGGGGTAACAGGAACATATAGGTAAGGTCAGAGGTGCTAAACTTTTTCTGGTATTAAATGAACGTATTAAAAACTAGCTTTCCGCCCGCGACTTCATCCGCGTTTTGGTTATATCGCGCTTGGCACAATTTTTCAAAACATGAACCCCCTTTAGTGTCCCGTGATCGGTTAAAATGAAGCCTATGCCCCTAGCCCCGGGTGTCAAGCTACCTACCTTCCAAATTTCTTAAGATTGGTTCAGTGGTTTAGGCGTGGAAACGCAACAGACAGACAGACAGACATACATACAGCCAGACAGACAGAAAGACAGACTTTCGCATTTATAATATTGGTCGGAATAGTTGGGATAGAAATGTATTCTAAAAACAGATATGGTTTTAGTAAATTTCTTTACTTAATTACAATTTAAAAAATTAACTCGTAAGAAACAAAACAAACTTCTAACAATTTTGAACTTTTCTCACTTTGGCCTATACGCGTAATTGTAGACAACAATGTATCACAACAAAAATACTGTCACAAACAATAACATTCGTAGTGAAATATAAACTATAACATAATGTTTTGAAATATAACTATAACATAATGTTTTGAGGCTGCATAACCTGACAAAGCGCCACTTTTAACGGCCCTAACTGCTTCTAATAGTTTTTCTTTCGGGTAAGAACTTCTATCGGTCTTTTTTTCGTAAGCTCGAGGCATTTTGCTTTTTCTGTAACAAATAAACAGTTAAACAAATCATAGCTATTTACGGAACGTGTTATACCGGCTGACTTTTTAAGTCCTGGCCAAAATTTGTAGGATAAACCTTAACCTTTTGTATGGGACCAACTTTCGTACTCGAAAAAAAAAATCTACTAAGTATTTCATACATTTTGGTCACAGCTGATCGATACTTTTGTATGGAACAGCTGACTTTTTATTTAGAAAAAGTTGTTCATATTCATAGGTAGGTTTATCCTACAAATCTTGGCCAGTACTTAAAAGTCAGCCGGTATTTTAGTGGATTTTAAAAATGTTTGTTACCCCCTGAAACCGGGAAAGAGGAACATATGTTTCTCTTAACCTAGTACAGCCGTTCCTCTTTCCCAGCTTGCCATTTTGAAGGTTATGTTTTTATTGGCATCGAAAAAGGACTAAAAACACACACTACAAACAATACAATACGTAAAAAATAAAGATTAAACGTAATAATTACACTTACCATAGCAATCAACCGCAAAACTGATGTTTTTAATATTTTAATAACACAAACAAGGAACACCGCTAGGTCTTGGTTTTTTTAGTTTGACAACAGATTTTTTTTTCTCTCTTTTACTCGCTTATCTGCCGTGTTGTAGCGTCATCTATCCAAGAATATATGAACTACGCCTAATACTGTTATATCAACGTAGTGACCATAGAGCTCGCCGTTATAGTTTTCTTTTTACTAGTTACAGTTTCTCTTCCCCCCGCGTCCCTCTTACCCCACCTGACCTTACCTGAGGTTTACGTTTCTTCTTTAGGGAAGTCCTGCAATGTACAGGCGTGGAGCGCGGCGACGTGGAAGAACCAGAAACTGCCGGCGCTGGCGCCATCTGTATATAACAAGCAACACAGATGGATTATTATTGATTTGGGGCCGCCTGCCACAAGTACTAGTAGCAATACTAGGCACTTACTGAGATGGTCCCAATTTCTATGTGTTCTATGTAAAATGGTTTTAACGAAATAAATATTTATGTATTTTGTATTTTTTTTGTGTTGACATCATTTGGATTATTGTTTTTTTTTGTGACTACCATCGAATAAATTCATATTTTATCTTTTCCGCACTTCTTCTTTTCGAAACATTGTGTAAAGGATAGCATCGGTAGTACTTTTAGACTTAAATAGTACAACTTAGCTAATTAACGGAAATGCTAGTACATTACATACATTCATAATCGTACATTTGAAAAGAGCAACCGCCGAGTTTCTTACTGTCTCTTCTCGGTAAGAATGGCATTCCGAACCAGTGGTAAATTCTTTTTCGATTCGAAAGCACTTTTAAATGTCTATTTGAAGAAAAATCTATTCTATTCTAATAGTAAGCTATGTTAGCTGACTTCCGCGACTTTGTCTACTTGGGTTTAGGTTCTCAATAATCCCCTATGAATCCTTTGATTCTCATTCTCCTAGTCGAGCTGTATTAGAAGGATTTGGAAACCCACTGCATTATTATCGCAAGAAAGCTACCGCTGAAATATGATTTATGTGAAAGGGGTCACGGTCCTCAGTAATAAGCAACATTGCGCATTGAGTGATATAAACGAGAGTAGCAGTACCTCTAATCGAGCTTCTATTTTGATAGAGTCATCGTCCATGTCAAGAATGGAGAGGTTGTTAACGTTATTGTAGTCGGCGTAGTGCGCTCCGGCGACCTCCACCGCCTCGCTACGGCCGTACTCCCCCTCCCCGCGCACGTCGTACGCGCCGTACGCCACCCTCTGACTCCTCAGGCCGTACGCTCCTCCCTCGGCCAGGGCGCCGTAAACTCCATTGTTGCCCCGCTGAGCGTAGTCCGCCCCCTCGCTCCGCGCGCCGTACGCGTCATCGTCACCGCACTCGCTGCCCGACGCGCTGCTAACAGAAGATCAATCACTACAATCCACTCACTCAGTTTTACTTTAAACTTAATTTAACTAAATGTTTATAGACAGTATTTTATACTGTGGTGAGAACCAGGTTCGAATTTAAAATATTTTGAAAGTGTAAAGAATTCAAGATATACTTAACCGACAAAGCACACAACTAACTAGTGGATTCAACTAAGCCTTTTCCCTGGAAGTTTCAGAAACGAATCGTATTTTGATGTTTTTTTTAAAATATATTATTTGAAATCAGAAACAGGGGAGGTAACAGTTTAGGTACAATCAAAATGTGATCTGGTTAAGCCTGATCATAAAGACGGCCACGGGATCGGTCGATCGATCGATAGGAACGATTTTTTGAAAGTTAAAGATTCATTTTCGTCGATGACGACGATGATGATGAATAAGGTGAAGTAATACGTACTGATGATTGTAGTCCGGGGTCCGAGGGGCGGTGGGCGTGGCGCCTGACGCGTCGGGCTCCTCTTCGTACACATCCCCATCTTCCGGGTACAGGGGAAATCTGCATCGATAAAATGAATTGATTAATAAAATAATAATTGATCAAAAAATAAATATTTTTAATATGGTTTATACCATTTTAAAAATATTTATTTGACTTTAAAACTTCATGATATATTGCGACAGGACATCACACTGAAAGCGTCACACGTCACGCCAGCAGTTTAAAAACTAAGTAGGCACTCTATAATACTGAAAAGCTAGGACAAAATAGATGTAATGAAACCTGTAATTATCTTCAGAGAGTCGGTCGTCATCGTCCGTAGCAATGAATTGAACACAAAGGGCGCAATCTCCCTTGACGCTCTGCAGCGCCTGAACTGCTTCTTTATGACAAGCCTGCGGGTAGCAAATGTGAGATTTACCCATTCACAAGTGTTAACACGAACGAAAGGGTAAAATGATCTCGTGCCTAATGGCCTGGCCAAGATTTTCACGATACGAACTGCAGCACAATATGATACCTACCGCGGTGAGCAGCAGATTTAATGTAAACGAAGTCGGTTGAAATACATGCCATTCGCCGCATTACTTATTTTGTTTTTAAAAACATAAAATACGTTTAAAACAATATACATAAAAATATTGTTTTGTTCAAAGTATAAGCACATTCAAATACATAATTCAGGACGAGATCTAGAATCAAATTGGTAAATTTTAATTTAGGCTTTGGACTAGGAATTTAGTTACTTCTAGAAGACTAAAACTTCTTTAGGTAGAATCCCTTATACAAGAATAGTGGTCACCTGCGTGAGATCGTGGTCATTGATGGCGAGGATGGCATCTCCAACGTACAGCTCGCCGGTGAGCGCGGCCGGCCCGCCCGCCTCCAGCTCAGAGATCAGAATAGGCACCCCGTGCTCCCGACCTCCCTAATCAAAATATGATAATCAATATGGCAGTCGAATGCGCCCGTCGGCTAGTTGGTTTTACAGAGCATAGGATGACTTAATTATGATCGATTCCTCCGTGTCGCGAAACTTACGCCGCTACGTAAATTACGTCGTTTCCAGCTATTACCATTTCTATCTGAATCATACGTTATATTTTTAATAAAGAAAATAATATATTTTTATCGTTTATTTTCAAGCGGTTAATCTATCTTACGGCAAATGTTCAAAAAGATAAGATAATAAATTTGCACTCAAATCAAAATTTCTGCTTGTAATTACGGCTCAATTCATTTTGGCGCAGAGTCGAAGTGACACCTCGCCGTCGCGTCGAATTCATGGCAACTTGTTTACGCATGTCATGATATTTGCTTAACATAAAGTACATACGGTAAATTGTTGATATGTCGCTTCGACTCTACCAATGTGAATACACCATAAGCAAACTGTTTATTTAATATCAGGACAAAAAAAGTATATTATAAGTATGGTTACCGTGACGGAGATACCGAGGCCGAGGTGCGGGGAGCGGCGCACGCGCACGGTGCGCGGCGCGGGCGGCGCGCGCGCTGCGGGAGGGCGCGGGGTGCGCGGCGCCAGCCCGCGGCACACGCGCACCAGCGTCTTGTGCCGCTGCAGCAGGATCTCCGCTTCCACCTGTCACAACGATACGTTGAGCCTAAGCTTGGAGGCACACACGTTTCATCATCATCGACCCAGCCCACTAAGATGGACAGACATCAAACAAGTCGCAGGGATCCGGTGGCAGCACAAGACTGTAGCGTGTGGAAGTCCTTACAAGAGACCTATGTATGTCCATCAGTTGACGTCTATCAGCTGAGACTCTTTACAAAAACGTCTCTTTTTACAATGACGCGCAGTGATGCTTCACTATAGTCATCCACGCGACTATAAGCTCACAATCCTTGCCTATTCTACTTTCTATGGCTTGGAGTACATAAGATTTATTGTTCAAAAAGAACTTTTAAATAGACATGTATTTGTTATATACTACGCCTGCCTACTACTTTTTACCTGTGCCCATAGCGAATCTCTTAGTTCAGCGCGCATGTCACTGCCTAATAGCTGTAACTGTTGTATTCTTCCAGCGAGTTCTTTATCCAGGTACTTCGTGGCTAATCTATGACAAATTTAAAACAAGGAGCTTTAATTAAGACATTCAGTTATTTTACACTTAAGTAATGCAACAAATTAAGTTCATGCTGCATTTTAAATTAAAATACGAGTATAGCGATTGCAGGCGACGCGACATCGCTTTGTTACTAATACTTACGTTTTCAAATAACGCTTCTACTTATCGACAAAACACTCGCCTGCGCACAATTCTACCATTTATATACTCTTTGGTATTCTATTTATTTATTTAGTATTTGGTTCTATTGCACAAAATCAAAATCGATTAAAAAATAATTAAAAGAAAAAGCTGACTGACAGACTGATTGATATCTATCAACGCACAGCTGAAACTACTAGACAATATAGATCGGGCTAAAATTTGGCATGCAAATAGCTATTATGACGTGACATCCGCTAAGAAAGTTTTTTGAAAATTCAGGAGTTCGAAATTTGTGTACCTAGTCCACGCGGACGAAGTCGCTATATTATAATAAGCGAGTTAAATTTCAAATTACTTACAGCTAGAGTGACCTCAAAGCGTTTAAAAGAAAACATTAAAATGTCATTAAATAGCGAAGAACTTATTTTTATACCTAGCTCCAAAAAGCTCAGAGTGCAGCGCAAGGACAGTTTCCCTAAGTGCAGCGTTTTCGCGGGCGAGTTGCGCGGCTTCCGCCCGCGCCCGGGCCGCTTCGGGAACGTCGCCCGCCACGTCCCCGCTGTCCTGGCACCCGCCTGGCAAGACGAAAGATGGAAATAATCTAACGTTAGAAGACTGTATTGTTGAGTCAAACCACTAACGTTTATACTAACTACCCATACAATAGTTACATTACTGAACGAGACCAGAAAGTTAGCGTTTTCTGGTCGAGTGTGAGTTAGACGGCCGAGCCTTGGCGAGGACGTCTATAACATGAGATCAGAAAGGCATTCCCGGTCGAGGCATGTATAGTGCTTTTCTAAAAAAAATGAAACTAATAGGTAAATTTAAAAAATACAGCTTTTGCTTATTCAACATCCGCTCTCAAATTCCTATCAAATTCCATACTATCCTCAATTGAACTCATTTTGTCTTGTAAGTACTTGTTTAATAAATAATTTGATCTGAATTACGCTTACAGCGCTCGCAGCCTCCTCGCAGCGCTGTAGTGAAATGTGCACATTTCATACCATTTTTTAGAAAAAGATTTTGTGACAAGAAGGTAAACAATATCTGTATAAAGTTATTTTTTGGTTTTGACGACCGGCCTTATTATGCTAAATCTTTACGTGCTCTGCATAGTTTTCCGATGTTTTAAATTCGAATATTCAGTTGATTAACGGAGTGAAGCGAGGTACATGAGAATTTAGAAAGTTCTAAGTTGGGAAGTAGCTCTTCTATCCGTCCCTGGGGGTAAAGTTAGGATTGATTTATTGATTTATTAACAACGGATTACCGCTTACCTGCAACTCGAGCCTGCACTAATTCAGCTCTCATATCGACAAGCTCCGCCTGAAAAAAAGAAATATGAAACATCGCAACATATGTATGTACGTAAAAAGTAAAGTAACACAATGAGGACAAGCTGGCAGTATCAAATGTCACAAATAGAACACCCTTCCAATTTGGACAATGAATGTAATCTTACAACGAAATCAATAGCGGCGTAAATCCGAATTAAAGGGACAGATGTCATGTAGAATCAGTGAGCATGCGTGCGCGCACGCTCACCTATTTGACCTCTCGTATATTCAGAAAATATAAAGCTGCTTGCATCTACCGCCCCCATTGACGGCAATTCACAAGTTTATTGCACTAACACCCCCTGGTGGGATATTTTATTACATCAGCCCATTTATTTCCCTTAAGCAGGCGTGATATATTGAAAGAACTGTCACGACGAAACGCTAAATGTGCGGGCGTAGATGATGCCTGTCATGTTGCGACCTTGAATGTAGAGCCTGTAGAGCATAATGGTGTATAGGCTGCATCTGCTATTCGTACTTTTGATTCATTTTTTTTGCATAAGGCAGTTCCATCAAGAGAAACTGCAGAATCTAATGAGGACATTATCGACAAAAATTATCCATTAACTAGGTAATACTTACTACCGCGTCAGCTGAAAACGTTATGCCTATAACTAAAAATAAACGTAAACATAAGTTGCGGCATAACAATAGCAAAATAAGCCAGTGCGTGTCTTATCAGAAGGCTTGTCATTATGATTGTATCGTTTCTTGTGATTATTACCTACTTCGAATACAAGTGCAACTTGCTTACTTTTTAACAAATTACAACACATAAGTTTTACGACGTAAATATGTATGTGTACGTATAAAATGCGTACGAATACGCAAACACTTTATTAATATATTATGTAATATAGGTATTATTTGTATATAACATTTCTATAAAACCCTATAGCGCTTTTTCCCCTGAGAAGGTAGCGGAAAAACGCGCGAGGATGTTTTCTTCGACGTCTTGTCCGCGTATTTATTATGGTGCTCCCCTAACATTTCAATATCACATTGTAGCGGAGTTCCACTTAATTTGACATAGCCTTACTCAGAAACATATTTAATGTATATTAGTGATAAGGTCGCCCTTTGTATAAAAGAGTATCCTGTAGTCTTACTCTTTGTAATTTTGTTACAATAAAGTTGTTTTAAATTAATTTGAATATCCTATAATAATAAGTGCTTGTTTACCTAGCAGTAACTATTAATTACAAACAATCAATGTTGTTATTTAAAGCTCTATTTGCATTTTATTATGTCTATTACATGGCGAGAGTAGATTCATAAATTGCTAGTTACACCATATATTACAGAATTATGCGAAGCTCGTCCATTGTTAAAGACCGTCATATTCAATAAATACATCCTACGCGGATTTTAAGATCATTATCGCCTTAACGTTCAGTGGGCGTAGGTACGTTTTAACGGTCAATTGTGAATATTATAACAAGAGGAAGGCTCTTTCGACAAGAATTCTTTAATAGATACATTGTGATAGCATTATCTGAACAAACCGTTAAGTTTCTTTACAAGACAATGAATATGAATCATTAAGGTTGAAGCGCAAAACTAACGTTAATAATTGCACTAATTAATTAATATTAATAATTGTAAATAAATCTTTTAATTAATATAATTAAAGATAGGTGTTGTAGCATGTAGCCGTATTTCTTTTGATATTAACATATGTACTTTATTACATGCATATAATTATAGAATATCGCACTTTAAATTACGAGAAATTCTTGTAAGGGTAGCCGGTAAAACGTCACAAACCCGTTGTACGCAGGACGCAGGATATTTCTCACACATATATAATTTTCTGAGTATCTTTCATTGGTTTGCTAACTACAACCCTATAATGTGCCTATATTTCGTATACAGGGAGACTAAGTATAGTCAAAGTCAAATATTTTATTCAATGTCTAGAGGGTCCTAAATGTGCTATTGAAAATGAACTAGAAAATGAGGTACCAGCACGATGAGTGCCTTGCGTAGGTACTTCAGAATTAACTGACCGCTCAGGTTACAGATTATTAAACAAATATGAATAGAAAAACATAAAACATAGGTAATACTTGGACCCAGTTATTCCATAACGAACCAACCCACAAATCTAAAAAGTTAAAAATGAATTATGCATTAGAAAATTCTAATAAATACGTTAATCCTTAATTAATACGTTAGCAACTTTAGAATGTGTCAAAGCTCTGAAAGCATTAAAACTTAAAAGCATCAACTAATTTCATTTCAGTTTAACTGTACCTACCATAAGCAATCACAAGTCAAACTTCAGTTTATCGAAATGAATGCGATTTTTCTTGATACACTTTGGCATAACTGGAACCACTTATAGTAGACTAGATGATGTTCGCGACTTCGTCATTTTTGGGATGCTTTTTCGTGATTTCGCGAACTCTTTGATTTTCCGGGATAAAAAGTTGCCTATTTCAATTTCTGGGATGCAAGCTACCTCTGTATCAAATTTCATATAAATCGGTTAAATAACCCATCTATTTAACAGATTTATATGAAATCCTTATATCTTGAGAAATCCCGTGGGAACTCTTTGATTTTCCGGAATTAAAGTAGCCTATGACCTCCCCCGGGATATAAGCTAATTCTGTACCAAATATTAAAATCGGTTAATTTGTTGGACCTTGAAAAGCTAGCAGACAGACACACTTTTGTACAGATTTGTAATATTAGTACCTAAGTATGGATAAGTAGGTATGTTGTGCAATCATGTCTCTACCAAATTCTTTTTTCACATTCTTTAAACAATTTAAGTATTGATTTCAGATAACAAGTACCTAACGTTTCCAAGATTGATTCACAACATTTTGTTATCAAGCGAGCATCTGTCATGGTACACGGTTGATTAGCCCGAACGCGCACGTGCCACCGCTTGCTATCCACACATGAATCCACTATTTTATTCATGACCACTAAGAGCAATAAATCTTGTCTTTCTATGTCGACACTCCGCAGCGAGTTGAAATTTGACGCTCATTTTAAAACCAGCGCATTTGGGTAGATATCACATTTGATCAATAATTTTTAGTTTAATTATAAACAACGACCACACCTGTGGTTCACTGGTTTACATGATGTATTCCAAGTATTCCCCATATGGAAAAGTTTTCCTATGGACTAAGAGACCGCGAGGGCCAGACTTCGTTATTTTATAAAAGCGTAATAAGCGTATATAAGTTTCTCTGCGTATTGTCCCCAACACAGGGAGCAACGCTACGCGACTATGAACTTTGGATCATTTCTCCTGTGTAGACAGGGAATAATGATCTCCTGATGATGAACTAAACAATACACAGATAAACTTTCAGCTTAAAATAACGAAGGTCTGGCCCTCGCAGGCTCTCTCTACTAGGCTGCTCAACTTAACTACAATCAATCAAACTTAACTACATAAAAATACATATTATTTTTATATATTATGTAAGCCATGGAGAAGTCTGAATAAGACAGAGGACATACGCATTTTGTTTCTACGTTTGAATACAATGCTGCTTCGCTGTTCATTTACATGTGTTCACAGTCAACCGCGTCGGGACACGATTGTCCTCCTCCATTTCACCCATTGTCACTCAGTATGCAAACACATAGCTCCACGCTAACTGTTCTCAGTTATTTTAAGGGCAGGAAAGGTTAATTGCTTGCAAGTATTTTTGACTGAATGATGGGTTTACGAGCCGCTTATTACGCTCGTGATGCATTATTAATATCATTCCCAAATAGGTCCCAAAGAATCAATCGACGCGAAAACATGTTCTTAGCGATCTAATTCTACCTAAACGTTTAAGAAACGTGCAAAGCAATAAAACTAATTAAACCCACTGTCGTACCTACCCGCCTGCATTGCACACTCTCTACTCTTGTGCAACTTGCTGTAAATATATTTAACTTGCATCGCTCGGCATCTTCGATTAGATATTCAGAAAGATGAAATTGATGCGTCGCTATCATGAAATTAATTTAATATCTGTTACTATGCATACAATCTATTTGAAAGTATCTACTTTTCCTTCCATCCGATGAGGACAAACAATAGAAAGGCGTGCGAGGAACATGCAATAGCGCCACCCAAACACCTAACGGATTTCATCTCGGCAAGGCTGAGTTCTCAGCGGGGGCTCATTTGCCTTACATTGCCTGATCCGTATTGAAAAGAGCCGCTTTCATCGGGATGCGAGTAAAATGTTCATAAATAACAATATACCTTATACCTCCCCACGATATGTTACCCATTCATAACTAAGGAAAATGTAGATCATTTTGTTAGACCAGTGACATTTCGCGCTAGTTGAGGACGCAACAATGGTGTGATTTACACATACGACATGCAACGATGTAAATGACACGGCACTAGAATAACTCAAAAAAAATCCCATTGGTACTAATGATCCCTTTGGTCCAAATGCTTTTCGCGTTGTAGCTTTACCAATTTCTTCAATCTTTTATTTACGATTATAATTCTTTATTTTAACGAAAAATAGTTGAATATGTAGGTTATGGTAGATATGTAGGTAGCAAGAAGTCTATTAGATTAGTCCTATAGGTAAGTATTTTTCAGACTAAACATCCTTAGTGCTGACATTAAACTCTCCAGGTCCTTTAGAGTGTTGAAGTATCAAGTAAATATGTAGGTAAGCTTGGAAAGGATTGCAACGTCAACGACGGACGCGTCCATCCGATTGTCATTACTATCTTGCTCGCACCTAGCAATCAAAGTTGCAAAAATGCAAGTGTCGACGTCACGTCTCGTCTGCCTCAACCGACAGCCTTTCTTAGAATCTTGTGTAGTACCTACTTGCGATGCATGCATTACCCATTGCATGACGACATGCTAAAGTAATGCATTCTACAAAAGTCCTCTATCAAATTACACAAACACAAAATTCTTGTTATACCTAGTAGAGAGTAACTAGCGCAGGCAATCAAAGTTACTGAAGATAGACAAATTTTTGACCTCTTCATAATGTAATGTTATAGATTCTACATTTATAAAGAAGGTTACCTATATTGTACTAGAAGATGCCCGCGACTGCGTGTGTTAGTAAGTAGGCTCAAGTCACTCTCCAAGTCTTTAATTGTATCCATGCAAAAAATCACGTCGATCCATTGCTTCGTTGCGGCGTGATTGAAGGAGAAACTAACAAACACATTTTCGCATTTATAATATGAGTAATGAATAGTGATGTAATATATTACAACCTATATAACCTATAGGTTATGGGTACCTATTAGGAAAGTTTACGGTAAAGTTATTTCTATAATCGCCTTCTAGACATTCCCGTTACGTAACATAAAATTATGATTAATGTTCCTTATTTATATTGAATTTTCTGTATCTTACTGAAGACTAATAAAAGGAAGCTGCAAATTGTGTGAAGCCGGAATCCCGATAAATAATTTGTATTCTACTGTAGACAGTTAACACGATGATGGCTTGTGCCAAGTGATTTTATAAGAACTTCAAGTAGGTATACATCTAAAACGAAATAGATAAGTTAAAAAAAAATATTTAAATGTTATTAACCAACAAACAGCATATTTCTTCAAATTATTAAGCGCTCTAATTTCTGTAATGTTTGTGAAACACTATACATTTTCTTAGAAATAAATACATCCTATGGTTTGAAGGCGTTCCAGTGAGTAGTAAAATAAATTGGCATGAGGAACGAACTAAACTCGGCCAGTGAGCTGACTGTAGACTCAATTCAAAAGACATAAATTGCTCGTAGCGTATTTAACCGTCGAATATTGTGTGAACAAAATACAAATATATGCTGTTCCGATATAACAGCGATCACTTCGTTGAGGTCAATTCGAGTAGGTATCATTAACAATTCGTGGACGCACAACGTTCTGTGTGAGCAATGTTTAATGAGCACCTCACAGACCGAAGTGGTGTTTCCTTGGTGTTTCATAAACAGGTTTGCGCGTCTTGGTCGGTGTTTGCGGTCGCAACGTCCGAGGATGTAGGTATACGCTCGAACGGATCACAAAGTGGACCGCGCGTCTTCCTGTCGTCCATCGAGCCCTAGCCAGTCAGCCAACTCCGATTGTTAGAAATACCGCGTCGTAAAAGCACGTAAAGTATTGAATCGTATCAAATAACGACTTTGAAAACGAATTAAGACAAGTAACCGTGACGTATCGTTTTTCGGTGAACGAGAGTGAACCTTCAGCCAATTACCGACGTGAATGACGTGATCTAATTTAAAAGTAATGAAAATCTTAATCTATCTTATATTATGTATGACCTAGCGGTGTTAGTACAAAATATTACAGATAAACTTTAGACGTTACGGGCTCGTCTGTAAGAATTAATGAAACCATCGGTTCTAAAATCGACATAACTTTGTAATACTTGAACTAACCTCTAAAAATATCTTTACATCATATCCACATGACATTTAGAGCCACTACGTTACTCCTCATTTTTGAGGTTTTTATAACAAAGCGACCTTACCATGGTAAAACGACAGCTGCGCTAAACCAGAAACGCGAATTTTTAACGGACTTTTTTAAACACTATATTTGTAAAATAATCATTTATTACTACGCTGACAACAGGTAACCCGCTGCTTTTCATGTTTGCAATATTGAAAACTGGTTATCAACCATGTAATGTACAAAATAATATCCTCAGCATCCAGCCAGTAAACGGCAATATCAGTTATCACTGTCTGAAGCTCTTTTATGCGATGTGTATATCTGGGATCATTACGTCCAAAATGCTTTTCTATCACTATATTTGTAATACGGTACGATAACGTCACAAGTCACGACACGACAAGACAACAACGAGACTACGTAGGTACAAGTTTAACATTTGTGGATCGCTTGCCGCAGTAGACGGCGATCGACAATTGTTAAACTAGAGTAATTTGATGACAAATCAGTGCTCAACTTTTGAGGTACCTGGTACAACAGAATGTAAATTTTCAACTTGAAAAACGTGACATCTGATTTACTTTAGTCTGCCATGAGCCAAGGCATGGAGATTTCATATCACGACGGTTGCTCGTTCACACTAAATGACTGTTTTACCATAACGCTCATGTCACGTTATCTTACTCGGTAAGTGACACAAAGGTCTCAGGTATAAAACATATAGACATGCCATAAAAAATTTAAGTTATATGCTATGGTAGGTATAATCGTTTTGGTTTTATGGTGTCATTCGAGACTTTTATTTATGTCTAATATTGCCATAACACAAAACTTAACGAGTTGGTTTTATTTACCAATTAGAAATCATTCCGTGAATTATATGGTAGAATTCGACAGAAGCTTTTTTAATGCTTGATATTACTTTACTTAAATAGTACCTACTTACCTACTTTAAAAGTAGGTGATAAATAATCATAATAATTAATGATTAACAGCTGGTAAGAATGTTTGTTCAACTTTACAAGTAGATCTCGTAAAGTTGATGATTTTCTCTACAAAACATAAGTATACCATTACCTACCAATTAGTAATTACAAGCCTTCATTGAGCCCCACTAAAATAAAACTCAAAACGTTGATTAATCACACTATATTAACTAAATATTCCTCTAGCACCAACCATCCTAACTGCTTAAATCCCCTATGGATTGTGGTTTTCTCCCAAGTGTTGCCAACCATTCCCCCGAGTGCAAGTGTTACCGCGTTTTATTCTTATAAAACTGCTTCTTTAAATCTGTCTCGCTGTCAACGTAATATTTTGAAGTCATCTTCTAAATATTACGTTGACAGCGAGACCGATTTAAAGAAGCAGAAGAAAATTAATAGAATAAAATCGAACCTTACAGTACTAATCTAATTCTAAACTCTATGCAAGTCTTATATTATATTTATATGTAATATATGAAAAAACCGGTCAAGTATGCATGTGGGCACAAGCTTGTCTCAGGTAGGTAAGTAATAAAATCATCACTTAGTACCTATCTATAAATCAGCCAAATAAAAGAACAATAAAAGCTCAATAAAATAGTGAATCTCATTACAGAAGCAATAATGTAGAACAAACACGTCAATCAAAGCGATAGTGGTGCGGATGCGCGCATGCACTGCAGGGCAAAGGAAAGCTTCGCTCGTGTTTCTCTTTTTCTACCGACATTGTCCGACCGGGAGAGATTGATTTACTACTTGTCACGATAATTTATGAAACAGCCTTATGCCGCGTAAGTTCCGATAGTAAAATTTTGCATAATAATGTTATTTACGAAGCTATCGATCATGCCAATGCAGAGGAAACAAACAAGTTTATGACATGGTGATAATAGTGAATACTTACTAGCTATTGTACTATCATAAATTCATAATATTGTTTCTACAGGTACGTGGACACGTCGTCCTTTTCGAGGACTTTTTGCGAAGAGTTCTAAGTGGAAACTAAAAAGGTATCACTTAACTGCTACCAGGAATAAATCAAAGACTAGTAATAATATAATTACCAATGCGGCGAGCGCGTCGCACTCGAAAGGATATGATTGTTCCTCACGTCGAGCTTGTTTGTGCATAAAACCTGTCACGATACCCTATCATCGCGATGCAAATGTGACGTCTCGGCCGAACCACCCGACTCATCTTTGCAAACGATTACCTATAGTCACGGACAAGCCTTGGCCGGCTTAATATCTTAACACCCGAACATCAAAGACAATTGTTTACGCATGTAAATATGTAGATATACACACAATATTATGCATGTAATATAACAATTAGTTAAAATGTTTTATCCTATCCTTTAAAATCCTTTAGGGAGATTATTATTAGAGGATATGTATTACGAAGTGTATAAACTTTTTATGTGCCATAGACATAATCACTACACAATCATATCGGTAAATCTGTAAGCTTTTAAATGAAGCATGAAACTTTGTATTTTCAACGCGAACTAATAAAGCCAAGTGCAATATCTGTCAGTAAACATTTCTCTTTATGGGACTCATAAAAATAAAACTTTTATATACAGCAGCGTGATTTCGGGTTAGTATTAAATTATTCATATAATACTGACATGAGTATTACGAAGTAATTGTGCGCAATTTTCCTCCTTTATCCGATAACTTATGAGTTATTTATGACTTAGGTAGAGTTGATAATTTTTTGCCTGCAGGTACTTTGTCCTTGTGATTTGAGTTATCCTGTTTATGAATTATTACTTCGCAAGGTGGCCCAAGAGTAGGAAGATAAAAGTATTACATTACAAACTTGGCTTTTAGCAGGCCTTTTTCTCAACCAGATATTCTTGGACCTTAAAGCAAGCGCAAGTTAGCTAGCGAAAAGCCGACTTTTAGTATGTAGTGAACGTCGTGATTTGTTTTTATAGAAATTAAACTAGCGCCTGAGAATTGATTTCATTTCTCATTAAATTTTCAATTCAAATCTTACTTATTTCATATTCTCAGATACCTAAATATTTTCTGGCAAATTACTGTTTATCGAAGTTTTCATTCTATGTTTGCTAATTAAGGGTTTTTGGAAAATATTAGCCAATCCATAGCACTCTTATTTAAACTCACTTCACCGTTCACTCCATCCGCTGTTTTTTATTTTTATACTAAGTCTTGTATATTGCATGTAGGTACACTCCTTACCTTTAGAGTAGGTACCTATTACGTATCTATCACTAGACTTTCAAAGGCACTTTTAAATAAGCATCTCACATGAAGGAGTATTGAGATTTTAGAAAGTTTCTATCAGTACATTAGATATCTATTTACAGATTTCACGTTTATGTAACAAAAAAAAATTGCATGACAACTACGCTTTATGAACAAAAGTAGCATGTTTTTATGAAAGAAATACATATTATATTATGTAGGTGGCGTAGATATGGAAGTGTAGAGTGGATTTAATGTGATGCTTATAATAACACTATCTATAATAAAGCAGTAGCACTGCACAATAATTGAAATAGATACACGGTCAGGAATTTTATCCTTCGAATGACGTAACTGCTAAGCAATTAGAATAACAAGCTGAATGTGATAGCGCAAGATTTACTCGAGACCCTTGATACTGCATACAGATAAGTTAGTTAATCGTGATTAAATGGGCTCAAATATTTAACTAACTGATATAAATTACCGTTGTCAATTATATTCTAATCTATTATTATAAATTTACAAATGTTTTAGCTACAAAAGCTCAGTTACGATTTCGTAACAGGAACTTAAAACATACTTAATAATAATTTATTATATTTTTTAACTGGGCTGTGAATTATAAAGAAACACGATATCGATATTATAAACTCTTACAGAATACGAGAATGATGATACGAGTAGGTATGTAGATGACAAAGAGATAATTAGAGAATGCAAATCTAAGTAGGTAAGTATAAAACGAAAAGGTGACTGTTTTTGAAAATTGAGCCCTTAAGGGGGTGTAAAATAAGGGTTTGAAACCGGCGAAGTCGACGCTGACGAAGTCACGGGCAAAAGCTAGTTATAATAAAATTATTCTTGTACGGCCAAAATTTCTTAATTAAAAATCCAAACTGTAATTCTTTCGTTATGCTACCAATTCAAGTTGTTATTTGTCTGAAGTATGATATTTTCGTACAAATAACAATGCTGATAAATATAATGTCGATAAATTATATTACTTACTCGTATTATCAGCATTGTTATTTGTCCGAATTATTGTAATTTCGATCATTAGCAATCATTCTTCTTAGCTTTTCTGTTTATCTAAATCCAACATTATACCGTCTTGAACAGTATCTACAAACAAATGACACGAACCTAGAGCGGTATAATCTAGGTAGCTCGTAGATAGCTGGCATCAAAACTGAAAACAACTTGCAGTATTAACGTAAATTGATTTATCGTCCAATAGTTGCCCGCGACTACCAGACACACTTCGTCAAACTTTAAGCTAAAAGCTGAAACTGTAATGACCATTTATAACTGAATAAATAAAGATACATTCTGTGTGTTTGAATAAAAAATGGACATATAATAAGTCAGTAGCATATTACCTGCTTAAATATTGTTCAAATTCAACCAATGTAGGACAACTTGTCCTACAAATTAATTTTAAGGTTGTTCTTTTAAGATAGCTATTGTACTGGATAATTCTTGATCTGTGCAGAGCAAAGTGAAGAAGCTATGGATACAACAACATAGATGGAGCTACACCGACATAAAAGAAGACAACAAGATTAGGCGATAATGACTTTAATTATTATACTGCTTGAGAGTCACTCAGATTCAGATATTTAATAAAATAAATGAAATTGAAAAAAAACCTGTGGTTTTTGTTATGGACAATATTGTGAACATCGAAATATAAATTCATGATTGTGCAACATACGGGTCAAGACCAAATGCGGATCCGTTAAAGTACAGAACAATAGTAGAAATATGACTACGATTACGAGCTTGAATACTGAAATGTCAACCGAGTTGTATACAATAACAAGACTAATCCATCTCGACAGCAGAAGCAAGCAGAATCCAATATCCCGCCTGCCCCTAAATTTAATTGGCTCGTTACGCTTGCACGTGCCTGGCACGCATTCGACTCAGATTCCGAAAGGAAAATAAGAGCAAGTATTGTTTGACATTTAATCCAATATACCACACCAGAATTTCCAGAGTCCGGAGTGACCTGAAAGCTTTAGGTATGGCTGATTTTTCAATTGCAATCTTAGGCTGAGAAATTTGATGTTTTGGTAGTTTTAAAGGTTCCTCCATCCTATCTCCAGAGAAATAAGAAAATTTCAAAAGAAGAATAAATCCGACTTCAAAAATCATATTAAGCACTAAAAAGTAAAAAATATTTTTTGTTTCTACACGTGTAATGTATGTATGAAGTCGGGCGAGTTTCACACTTGGATTTCTAGTTTTTTTATTATGCTCGCTCGACTTCATAAATACATTACACGTATAGAAACAAAAATATTTTTTATTTTTAAGTGCTTGTGGTTTTTGAAGTCGGTTTTATTTTGGTTATTTATTGATATTAATTATTATCTTATATCAAGGAGGTGAAAAAAATTACTCATGTTATGATTAACCCTAAACTCTATCGAAACTCACTTGTCTCTAGACTTTACCTCATCGAGGCCAATGACCATAATTTAAATACCATTCAACTATTATCTTGTTTGCTCTTGTTTTAGGTCTTATTTAGAGTATTTAGAACCTCACAATAACAAGTGAATGTATGCTCACACTCATATTTTGTTATACGAAAAATACTGCTATCTTATACAAATGTACACTGGTTTTCTTCAAACAAAATATGACGAAAATTCTTGTTACCAAGCATAACTCTTACATACACATATATTATACTTGTACTCGTAGACAGTAGGTATACGTATCTACCCAATATTTATTTAGGTTTATTATAGGAACTCATAAAGCAACGCGCCGCCAATGCCATGCGGTGTCGCAAATTATCTCTCATGCATCGAACGACCGACACACCTGTTCGAGAAAATGACTTGGGCTCTTGATGGCAAAGCTGTATTCACGACATTCAATCGATAAATAGAAAGTCGATTTATGTAACTGAAAGTAGCAACACAGCCAATATTGATTGAGATGAACGATGATAATTTGAACAGTTATTAAATACGACACGACCGATAACAAGTGAGCCTGGCATGAATTCACGAGTGCATTATGACATTATGACACACGACAGCATTTCACCATAAAGAGAGTTCCAATACAATGATTTCTTCTTTTCTCAATTAGCATCTAATCAAGGGACTCATTTAGTAGAATCCATCAGACGATTTATGACTGCGGGCGGCGAACTTTCTCACGCGCTTCACATCCCAGATTCAGCGTACCGCACTTCGTTTTACGGTCGCTACTTAAATTATGCTTGGTGATAGCTTATTCTGAATGTGATTTCTGATGTTGGCAATTTTAGTGAGTGAGCTCTATATCTACGTCTAATGAAGTCAGTTTAGTGAAGAATAATGTTAATGAAGAATAGTTTTAATAAAGTCAATAAACGATTATTTTTTTAAACTACGGTTACGCTTACCTACGATTTAAATAACACGTGTACAAAACCATACGCTATTAGGACGTTTTTAGTAAACCGACTTTCAAAATCACTACAAAGAAAAAGTGTAAATTAAAAATTTATAACACCCCCCGACAAGTGAAAGTTACAGTAACTAGAAAAGAGCTGATAACTTTCAAACGGCTGAACCGATTTTCTTGGATTATAGCTAAGAACACTCTCGATTAATCCTTTCAAAACAAAAAAAAAACTAAATTGAAATCGGTTCGGTAGTTTAGGAGCTACGATGCCACAGATAGATACACAGATACACACGTCAAACTTATAACACCCATCTTTTTGGGTCGGGGGTTAAAAAAACCGTTTTTGTTTTTACACATGTATGTAAGTCAGGCAAGCTTTATTAGTTTCTTTAATTATGTTCGTCCGACTTCAACATACATACATACACGGGTAGAAACAGCAATTACTTGTTTTACTTTGTAGTGATTTGGAAGTCGGTTTTTTAAATATTTTTATTTTATTTTAAGCTTTTTAGTGTAAGCAGTCATTGCTTGGTACCTAAAATATCAATTCACGAGCAAAACTTTTCAAATTCACACGGCTTACGAGTTCAATACCTTACAGAATCAGGAATGAAGACTTGGGACTTGAAATTCAATAATAAAATCTATGCTCGGCATTTACAATATTATTTAACCGAGAGCAGTTCCTGTAGGAGTGCTACTGCATCATCAGATTTTAGGAGTTCGGATTCGGAGTGTAATCATGAAGCCGTTGCTTGATACCTAAAATATCAATTCACCATCAGAAATTTCCGAATCTCCACGGTTTAGGAGTTCAGTACCTTGCAGCATCAGGATTGAGAAGTTGGGATCCGAAGTTCGCGAAGAAGTCAGTAATGTTACCTGTGTGTGTGTTATGCTTGTTACCTAAAATATATATACCTATAAGTCGGTAAAAAATGGCACACTATTGCTAGAAAATGTAATAGTTTCTTACAGTCATACTCTATAGTAAGAAGCTTAATAAGCGTCGAAAATTGCTGAAATAGCCGCCAAGGAAGGCTTCAGCGCTGGGGCGGGCGGGGAGGTGCGCGTACGCACGGGGCGTGGTTGGAACGCAATGCGCTATTCGAGCCTCGACGACCGAGGCGCCAGAGCCGATGTGGATGCTGCGGCCATCGCACCTGTCCCGCGCCGCGATCCACTGCTACTGTACGCGACCTTTCCATCGACAATAAATAAACATGCACTAGCGTCCCAGTGAAATGAATAAAAGTGAGAGTTCAGTGACGGTGACTTGTATTCTTAGAGGCACCTGCGTCTACGCATCTCAGGACTAACCCTAGGTCGGTAGCTCTATTTTATCTCTTATCATAACACCGCATTTATTTAGATAAGGCGCGCAATTTAATCAAATAATAACTGTCTCCTAGCTAGCTCCTTTTCTTTTAGCAGTAATTAAAATATCATCCACGATCTTGCTCTTTCCAAAAATATACCTAACAGGATTTTCAAACACTCGTGATGCAAGGAGGACTGAGAAGTCATGACTAAATAGACATTTTGTATCGAAATGATTTACAATTAGCTATTTAAATCGCATTGCATAGCTTATCACACGATGATGAGGCAAGCTTTCGTTATATTGTACACAAAATTGAATCTGTTTAAGCAGGACACTTAATATTTTAAAGACTATCATAAGAATATGTTATTATGATGATAATATGATTTATTACTTCAGCTCATTACAAAAATTAATCATAGAAGTAGCGCGTAAAAATAACTACAAAGAACAAAATACATTTATCATAAGTATAGTTTATTATTTATGTTATAGAAATAAATAAATTATAAAATATCTATTAGCTTTTGCCCCCGACATCGTTCGCATGGTTTTAACATCATGCCAAATATCATTGAGTTGAAGCAACATTGGATGTGTAAAGAAGTAGGTACTTAACAAACTAATACACTATACTTTTCGATACATAATATTAATATGGATTTCCTCCTTTAATACTATATTTACGAGTAAATTAAGTTTTATAGTCTTTAGTATGTATGATATTTAATTACAGTAACGTTTACATGCTATTTATAATTATAACACATAATAACATGTGTAAACACAAATAATTGCTTAAAAACAAGGAATAAATAAATAAATTACATGTTACAAAGTTCAATGCGTAAACATGATAAGCAAGTATTATTATAAAAATGTAGTAATTTTGGCAGTCAAGGAAATTGTGGGGCTTAGAGTTAAAATTAAGGACATAATCCGACATTTTGAAATCCTCAACATAAACCCATTACGTACCCTGCGTATCCTAGATGCTTTTCATATTACCTACCAACATTTTATATCTATCTCCTGACCGATAGGGGTTGTCAGTGCGATCTAGATATAACACTAAAACTACAGGCACTACAGTGAGTTGATATAGCTTGCAAGCCAAAATTGCATAATGAGACGGGAAAAAGATCGAAAGAAGGGCAATATAAGTGGTAAACATTCGTTAACGCAGCACCGATGATTTCATATCGGTCAAGGGAACAAACGCTTGAAAAGCCTTTGACTGATAGACTATAGGTACCAACCTACCTACTGATGGACTACTGAGACAATTTGTAGTTTTTCTATTTAAATATTATAGGCTTAGCGTACTTCGAAATGAAAGAAGGTAATATAATTAGGTAATTAGTTCAATTGGCAGAAAATATTATTTTCATCACACCTATTCGAAGAACGAAAATTGGGCGTTAGGGGAAACTTACCGGGAACCAAATTCTATTTTTTTATTGAATAGTATAAAATAAAGCATAAAAAGGTCATCATTAAGACATGTCCAATTTATCACTTTATTATGTGTCTTTTTAAACGTACGAGATGTGATTTGGAAATTGATTGAGCAAGTATCGTGAATATGTGTAGTATCTATAGAGATAGGCATTATTGTTTCTTTTATTTTAAATCATTTTCATTTGATAAAATTATTATTTTTCTTTACATTTGACGAAAACTTGAACGAAAAGTGATTTTTCGATTTTCGCACTTACAATCGTCTGCTTCATTAATTTAACTAGGGATTGTGATCAAGATCAATAGCGCTGATATGTTGATGACTGTTTTTCACGGAAAGTTAATTTTCTAACACGCAGCGGTGCGAGTGTACTAGCTCATGCGCCCTTTAGCGTCTTAACTCGAGTCGATAACCGTGTGCGCGCGAGATTTAATCATACTAATATTATAAAGGCAAAAAATTGTATTAATATGTGTGTTTGTGTGCGTGTGAATGTATGTTTGTTGGTCTTTCACGCAAAAACTACTGAACGGATTTGGCTGAGAATGGAAATAGCTTATACCCTGGCCTAAAACATGGCTACTTTTTATCACGGAAAATCAAAGTAGTTTATAGAAGTATATACACGGACGAAGTCACGGGTATCATCCAGTAAAGACTTTTCACATGGTAGGTCTATGAAATAGTCCATCTCTAATAATGAGTATGTCCTCTCCAACCTTTCAGGTTCCACCGCAGAATAAGTTTATTCTGATTTTATTATTTAATCCTGTCTATTTCAGTTTCCCAGCAAAACAAATTATCCCATAATATCTAATTCTTTCAAATGAATTTTTTTGATGAATGAAGAAGATCTCCATTAAAGTAAGAAACTGAATAGCAAGTATTATAAAGTTCTGATGGTTCTACATTCATGAAAGCTTTACCACCCATAACCATTTACATTATGCCATAAGCGAACTACATTCCATATGCAATTCAAAGTCGTAATAGAAAATGCGTTCGTACTTCGTATGCGGTACATGACTCGGAGCGAATAATTTCAATTACATTCGACCACCAATTACAGTTTGCAACATGAACTTCATGCATAGCTTATAACGAGAGTCGGGATCGGAGAAGGAACTTTAGTACAACTTCCTTACTTTCTTCTATAGTATTATATAGGTTTAATAATAAGTTACAGTTTTACATTGATAATAATCTATACATATTGTTCATCCTTTTTGTCGTATAACAATATATTATATGAACAATACTTGATTCTCGCAACTTCGCGTGTATTTAAGTTTTGTAAGCATCCTGTTGGGATTTCTACATTTCGTAGTTCGGATGCGTCATAGAGATATAATATACGAAAAATTTAAAGTTTGTAAATCCACGGATTTAGGCTGCGCGTTGACTGTCAGCCAGTCACTCACGTGACTGTTTTATATGTATTTATAACCCTAAGAGCGTTTGTGCACTCATTCGTATTCGTTTTCGTAAAAATACGATTCAAAGTGACCGCCATACAAAACGTACTTACGCGTGTGCTCTCATTCGTATTTTGACGATTCGTATTTGATGGATTTTTGACGTAAAAACACGGATCGTATTTTTATGAAAACGAATAAGAATTGAATACGAACGAACGCACAAACGCCCTAATTTGTTCAAGACACAGCCTTACCCGATTTATTTCGAAAACAGTGTTGGTTCAATGGTGGTTTATTTTATTGGGAGGTATGCATGTCAACGTAGACAAACATGCAACAAGTGGTTGCCCCCGTGTGCCACGAGTGTGCATTGTATTTGCTCCTCGCAAACACTGCTCCCGGCACGTCTCCTAAGGCGATACTGATAATATTGTTTTTTTACACAAAAACAAAATATTTAATAAGTAAATAGTAGAATGCGTCGTAGCGTTGCGTGAGGTGCAACAATCCTAATAAAATACCTACGCGATAATGTTTAAGAATAATAAAGTACTTGTAAGTATACTGTACAATGAATTAATGATCAAATAACTTCCTTATTTTACTATAATATTATTACGTTAAAACTTTTTATATTATCTGTTTAAAAGTTAGTTGAACAAAGAATAATTATTTATTTGAAAAATAAATAGCAAGCAAAAATTATTCTGTATAACTTGTTTCCACTGTGATATGGGAAATATTAAACTTCATCCATTCATTATATTTATTAAAACCGCGAAGAAGTACCTACCTAAATAATATTGTTTTCTTAACCTCTTTACTCCCTGCATATATCAGTTGCGAGAGTAGAGAAAGTATCAGCACATGGCATTTCGTAACCCTTACGTTTAAAACAAGAAAACCAATAGCACGAGTTGTTTTCTAAGAAAACTTATAACAACACACATTACGGGCAATTTGGAACTAAACTACCTACCAACAAACACGAGAGCGTTTTTATTAGCAGCTTTTAAAATAAAGTGGCTTATAACAAGCAGGTATCTTAAAATACAAATGACACTAACATAGCACTACAGATCAACCTTCTAGGAATCAAGGTTTTCTATGCAATAAAATTTATCTGATCTATCAGTAAAATTGTACAAAAAATGTGTGTAAAATTATACAACATTCTTTATAGATAGGGCCAAAATACACAAACTAGAGGCAGGACCAAGACATCTTAAAAATTCTTTTGAGATTATAATGAAATTCGGATGAGAATACTAATCGCTGTCGTTTTGTTCGAAGTAAGACCAACTAAGTGTTAGTAAAAAAATACATATTCGGATAGATTCCGAAGGATTTGGACATTGATCTCAGTAAAATCTTTACTCTGTCTGGAGCTGGAAGTTGAGAATTAGTAAAATAAAAGCTCACGAAAATCTAGGTGCGCCAGAAAATTATTTGCACGTGGAAGCGGAACGATAATAATTCGCGACATAAAGTCTTGTTACGACTTTCCAGTGTGATCAAATAAAGCTATAATTATGCTAATAAAGTTATTAAAATAGCAAAAGCAAACTGGTTTCATAACGCTTGTTAATATAAAATAATTATGCGTTCTAAAAGGCTAAATGAAAATAATAACAGCATTAAAAATTTAAATTAAAATACATAAAGTTTACTTTTCTTATATTTATTGCAACATCTAAATAAACCTGCGCTGATATTAGATATTTTTCTATACATATTGGAATTCGTATATTTGTTCAAGATTAGTTTTACTTTAATTCCAAAAAGCAATGAGTTGTTCCAAATGAGACCGAGTAACATGCGATGCATTCCAAACAGCTAAGCTTCTTGCCTGTAGGACGCCGACACTTAAATTTTAGGCCACATGTCAGCTTTTGTATTATCTTTTATGGGATATTGTTTAAAAGGCATGTTCCTAATATAAAGCTTTACAAGCAGTCAGAAGATATTGAGCCTAACGAGTCTTGACCTCTTCCTTTGACGTAGCTGCATGCCATCTATGAATCAGACAGGCTGTACTCTCATACATCTTTTCCAATTGGTATTCTACGAATTTCCTGTTTGGATGATTAGATTGATTAGTAACTGTGTTAACAAGAACTTTAGGTTTTATTTATAAGAATAGAATTTTTATATTACTAACTGATGTACGGATTTGGCTGAAATTCGGAATGGAGATATATAATATCCTGGATTAGCACATAGGCTACTTTTGATCCCGGAAAATCAAAGAGTTCCCACGGGATCTTTAAAAACCTACATCCACGCAGACGCGGGCATCCTCTAATAAAAAATAATGCATTACAATATTTTTTTTTCATTAAAGTACAGTTCGACCTGCTTCACGACTCTGGATTCTAGCAACTTAGCTATTTGGAGCCATGGCGGGAAATCCGAGCGTTGCCCTAGGCCGTTTGCTAAGTTATGCCATATTCTATATGTTTGTGTCTGTGGCTACTGTCACAGCGCATGTGAAGTGGACTAGTGAATTGTCCAAAAAAAAAACGGGATTAAAAAAATTACCAAATCGCGGCTACAATTAAGTACATAGGTTTCAAGTTTAACTACCAGTAATGAGAGCAAAACAGAAGACATGCCTTCATTAAATCCGGAAATAAAAATAGTATACAGTTTATCTCAGGTAAACGAACGAGCAAGTGAAATGTTGAATAAGTGTTGAATGTGATTATATTTTATCTAAAAACCCACTCTAGCGAGGCACCTACCACTTACCTAGGGACGGTTTCCGCTATTAAATACCAATTCATCTCATTTCTTTAATATAAAAAAGATTTAACCGGCAACAAATTAAGCAAGTAACAATTTGTCAGTGCCTAGGGCGGACTCACGCAATTTAGGCGTATTCGGGTCCAATTGAGAATTTGGGTGGGACCACTTTCCTTTATCGTATTTTATCAGACACCAGGTAGGTGTTAGGTAATAAAAACAATAATAATTGAAACCAAACTGCAGCCACTGGCGGACCCCATAGCAATTATAGATCGGTAGCATTCACGCTACAGCAAAGAACAAATCTAAATAAAACATCGCTCTATTAATAGAGTTGTATTATACTTGTCACTGTTGTTATTTTTAACTACTATTAAATAAATACCGCGGTGAATGCGTTGTAATTTTATATACATATAAGTACGAGTATTATTTTTACGATTACACTTCATGACTTCAATATGCTTCTGTATAAAAGTTTAATAGTGATCAGAACATTTTTATTTTCGTCTAGAATTAATGTTTCCCAAAGAGTTCAGTGGCTCTACAATTATAGTTTTTAACGAAGGGCGCCTTTAAATTTGCCGCAGTGTCGCGCGGATGATGGAAAAATCGAGGAGGCAAATCGATGAACTGACACGCGGCCGCAGCTGCAGTCGCACGTTTTTGTTTAGGTATATGTATTTACAAAGCAGCGTGGCCGTAGCGCTGCAGCCGCGCTGCCTACGCGCGGCACTTGGCGGCTTTGAAGGCGCCCTTATTGACAGGACATAAAAGCATAGCTTTTGACGCATTGTTCGATTAGAAGTTTTTGTTCTTATGTCCTCCGTTAAACGTCAGCTTAATAACCCACAAAAGTTATCAGTTTTGTATTTTACAAGGGTTTTATATTTTATGTATTCCTTTGGACAACATTGTAGAAGAACGTTAATTGTGCATTCCATTGTTTTTGTATGAAGCAATAAAATTTTAAAACAACAACCCATCACCGGCCCACTACTAGCACGGGTCTCTTCTCAAAATGAAAAGGGTTTAGACTTTAGACCATAGTCTGCCACGCTGGTCAAACGCGGCTTGGCGCACTTCACGCACATCTGAGAATATTATAAGGAACTGACAGGCAAGCAGGTTTCCTTATTTCTCACGATTGTTTCTTTCACCATTAAAAGCCAATGATATTTAATTGCTTCAAACGCACATAGGTCCGAAAAGTTAGAGGTGAGTGCCCAGGATTGAACCCCCGACCTCCCGAATAAGAGGCGGACGTTGTAACCACAAGGGTAGGTATTGCCAAATATTTAGACTTGTATATTTTATCGTAATAATAAAGCTGTGATAGCTGAGCAAAAAAATATCACTTGCTTAAACTGTGAAGGAAAACATCACGAAGAAAGTTGTATGCCTGAAAGTTACCCATAAAGTTCTCAAGATGTAAAGGTGTGAGAAATCTGCCAAACCGCACTGGGCCATAAACCTTCCTCATTCTGAGACAAGACCCGTGCTCAGTAGTGGCTGGCGTTGGGTTGATCATGATGATGGCATAATGGGGCATTAGGTATAACATTGTAACCGTTCTTTGACAAAAATTCGCAAAGGTCAGGTTATCTGGAGGTGGTCAACTGGCAGCCGGCCCGCGCCGCCGTGCAGTCTGTCGCGCCTCCTAACCCACTTTCGCACACCTCAGGCGGTTGACATCATAATACTCATGAAGTACTAATATACCACTGCGGTACCTAGGACCTACCTCTACATCACTTGCATAATAAGTAAATAGCATAATATAAGAAACTAGAAATCTAAGCGTGAAGCTCGCCCGATTTCGTACATACATACATACACGTATAGAAATAAAAAATATTTTTTTGCTTTGTAGTGATCACTTTGTGGTCTGTTTGTCTGTCTGTCCATCTGTCCGTCTTTCCTGTCTGTCAAGAAATCCTATAGGCTAGGTATTTCCCGTTGATCTAGACTCATGATATTTGGTAGATAGGTAGGTCCTATATTACAATGAAAGAAAAAAATTAAAATGTATTCATGAACAAATAATAATAATAATTAGAATTTTCAATTTTCAAAGTACCAACTGTACCAAGTGAGGTGCAGATAAAGCCCTTTCATATCTGTAGGTACATTCTAAAACAGTTTTTTTAATGCATAATAGTTTTTGATTTACTTATCGTGCAAAATGTCGAAAAAAATACCCGAGTTTGAAACCCTCAGTGGGCGAGCCTGACTCATACTTGGCCGGTTTTCTTAATATAACATTAGTTTTGATTGCACAGAAAATACAAAAAAAAATTCAAAAGAATAATAAAACCGACTTCAAAAACCACAAACACTAAAAAGTAGTCGGTTTTATTTTTCTTTTGAAAATTTTTTATTTCACAATTTTTAGTGGCCCCACTGTACTATAATATGCTATGCCCAGTTAAAACCCTACTGTTTACTAAGCTATTACATAGATCGCGAGCAATTTGCTCTTATCCATTGAGGAGTTCTGTTCTCCTTCTCCGAAGATATTCATCAGATCTTCACCAAATTTATATGGGACCACCTGCACAATATACCCTTTCAAACAAAAAAAAATCCAAATCGGTCCAGGGGTCTTTGAGTAATCGGGGAACATACATAAAAAAAAAGATTCCGACGGATTGAGAACCTCCTCCTTTTTTGGAAGTCGGTTAAAAATGGGAACGAATTATGACACGACCTAAGTCAAGCTGATAACGTGAGAGAGTTCTTAACTTACTTTGTACCTATATACTGTATTATGAGCAAAGTTTACAGTAGGTTGCTATTGCAAGAGCAAACACTATGTATGTACATAGTGCGTGGAATAGAAAATTATGAAATAATGCTGCTTATTTTGGGATAAGCGCGCGTAGGCTGATATTGGTGACAGCAGCGAAGACAATAATTCGTTGGGTGACAGCTTGTAAAGTTTTAATTTGACGTGGGTTCAACGAGTGCTACTACTACATGGTCCTCCGAAAAAGCTTTCATAACAGTTAAAGAATTTAATGAACTAAAGTCATAGGTTATACAAATTTTGATGTGCTGAATCATGTGTTCGCAACAAAGCAAATTATTTATTAATCAGCCACCCGACGACATTCCAAGAGGCGTAGAGGCTACTGCCTGCGCAGGACCGCAGGTAAACTCAATGTTTATGGCCCTTGCATAACCAGATGTTATCTAGCTTTAGGCATTCAGGTAAATCCCTACATTTACCTAATACGCGTGTTAAGTGCACATTTTAGGATACTTTTTATTATTAATAGTGTTACCTACAGGCTACAACGTACTTATAAATGTTACTCAAGATTATTTCTTTGAAGCATCCTGTCTATAATAAAACGGTTTCTAAAAAGCTGTATATGATAATATTAAACTCAAAGGACTTAACGAATCGTCCGGTGACATAATCTGCTATTTATCGTTATTAAAATCTACGACCTCCGTAAACGAATCAGGTTAAGCACTAGTCAGTTATGAACTTACGAAATTTTAAATCATATTACAAACCTATTTTATTATGTGTTAAATTGTAGTTTTAACTTTTTTAGATTTACAATCAATATTCGAGATTCTTATTCATATAGTCTATTTATAATTAAGGTAGCTCCCCAGTGCACTGGAAACCGTCGGAGATGTACTGAATGGTATTATTTTAGTGAAAATATTGTACCTACTCATTCTCATTTCCGTTCAAATATTTCAATTTTTAAACGGAAACTGCAGCCTGCATGACTTAGCGATAAAATCTGAATTTTATTTTAGTTTCATCCAGTTCCTTAGAGCTGTTTTTACAAATATTAAAATTAAAATATAAAAAGTATAAGCTAGACAAAGAAAAGAAGAATATTTCTTTTCTGTGGTGGATGCCGCGATGCTTAGAAATAAACGTGATCTCACCAGGAAGCTCTCACATACAATAGGACAAGGGAAGGACGGAAAGGCCAACGACTTCTGTAGAAACAAACAAATCTCTTAAGGATTTCGGATATCTAAGGATACACATGTGTTCCTCATTAATCTGTATCTTTTGTTTTGTTAATTTTTATATAATATTCAAAATCGAATGCATACGAGTAAGCCACGATTAATTATGGTGTCGTCGCTGGCGCAAAGCGGTTGTTTCAAATGTTATCTTAGTTATTTTTGAGTTTAACGTATTTATAGATATTATATGTATAGATTTTAGAGAGATAATAAAGACTATTAAAGAATTATTGCATCAATGTATAAACGTGGGAGGGGGAGTGGGATAGAGAAAAGAGCAACAGATTAACGGCCAAAATTAATGCTCCATCTATCTTTAACTTATCGATAAGTTACTTAGCAACGCTATTATTTGTCAAAAAGACTTTTGACGAATAACAACATTGCTAAGTAACTTATCGACAGATTACAGCTAGATTGATTATGATTCATTTCGGAAGTATAAGAAGTGACCTCAAGCTTAAAATATTATGTATCAATAATAATTGGCACCATCAAATCTTTTCCATCACTTTTAACAAAACAGAGTTGTTTGATGCACTTATGGAACAAATTGCACAATGATATAGTACCATAAAGATATATTTTTTAACAAGCAGCCGGAAAACAGATTCCACACATACTAATATAAAGAACTCGAATAAATCAACCCATCGCTGACAGCATTAAATTAAATTAAATCACTGTCGATAAAATAATATCACATCCACATCATTAATGTGTGTGTGCGTACATACACACACACATACTTATTTAATAAATTGTAAATGTTTAAGAGAAAATCTGTAATTGGCGATATTTGTTAAATAGCTTTAAATGAAATTTATTAGAATAAGTTCGCTGTAGATTTTCATCTAATAAATAAAATAAAATAATTAGCATCTGGAAGTGCAGTAGCCGCGTTGGCTCGCCTCCAGTCCTACTGAACTATGACAAACTGTGCTCAAAATCAAATCTGCGCCGTAAATATAACTGCAAGCAGTAAAACTGCTAAGACATTTTCTGCCTTTTTTCACAGTTCCTATAAGTAAGTCATATTTTTTCCTTGCAAGTACCTACTCTCCTTTTAACAAACTGTGACAAAGCCAAAAGGAAGCGTTATGATTTTAGCAGTCTATGTTTGTATGTATGTTTGTATCCAGATTCTGTGTGTTCCGCCGTAGTGTCTGACCTACTAAGCCGATTTTGATGAATGAGATGTCAATTGATTTGTTATAAAGTTGATTTCAAACTACGGAATATAATATAATATATAAATATCGCTCACCCTACTTTTAAATGTCACTGTTCACACTTAGATGCAATAATATTTCCATAGTTTGAAGGCAACTTAAGGGTCCGGGTGACATAGGCTATATATTTTTATACGAAAAAAATTGACCTAACGGATGTTACATCGAAAAAAGTGGAGGTTTCCAAATATTTTTTTTGCTATTTTTTAATATTGAGAGGAATGTCAAATAAAAGATGAGAAAATTATGAGCTCATGAATATAAATGTACAACAACATTAAAATATAGCAAGCGACAGAAAAACAATTTCATTCCAATATTTCAGCGTTTATTAAGACAATCGCAGTAGGGTTTTAGAACTTCATCTTGTTATCACTTCATAACATAATCCATTCAAAGTACAAACTTCACTCGCGTTGTAAGTTTTATGCAATCAGGTCATCGCACCCCAATTAATATGAACATTCCTTTCCCTTTCTACCACCTTCTGCGACATTGTCGAAATCGACTTAATCGACTAAAATGCATAAAGACCTCAATAAATTTGACCGTTTTTAATAGGTACATACAGTTCGTCTTCGTATGCGTTCAAAATATAGGTTACACATATTAGAGTAAAATAATAGGTTCGGTTGCTTCCGTTATCGTCTTTTAAGTAGGTTTAGGAGGAACCAATGAACATAATATATTTCAATTAAACTGTACAATAATCACATCAATGGCGCTGGTCATGACTGTTGATGTCACTCTTCGGCCTCTTTCGACACACAGTAAATCTTTTAACTGCGTGATCGGACATCAATTAACAAAGTAGGTAATATACATCATGTAGAGTCGGCCATAACGAATCATGCCGGTTACGAAATGAGAACCTATTAAAGACTACTCAATCAAAATATTGATATGTACCTACATGAAAAATACTCATAGTAGCGACAGGTAAATACAACTTTCAAATACCAGATGACACGGAAGTTACAACAAAAAACGAAAGACCCTTGATAAATGTTTAGGACAAGCAGTTTAAGGTTACAAATATAAGAGATCTAATCAGGCCCTTTGACTGACAATATAATAGCGAGACGCAGCAGGATTATGCAACCAACCTCATGGGAGCAGACAGGGCTGATGAAAGGTTGACCTCGGTCGTGTGTGGGCGCAGTTCGACAGAGATAATCCGACTCGGGGTCCACGAACTGTACCGGAATGCAAATAAATAATACATATACCTAAGCAGGACGAGAGAGCACACCTGCCGGTGATCGGCGGAATAAACAATGCATGTCAACACGCGCTTCGAATAATGGATCGCGCCGTGCGTCTAGTCACGATTAAGTGCGTTTTTCTTCCGGATCTGTCTTCTGCAATTCTTACTATTGGTAATGTTGAAGCTATAAAACCGTTTGCTTTTCTCAATATTTGTTAACTACCAGGTGCCCTCGCCTCTTTTAATTAGGTTATCAAAAGTTTGAAACAACGACCTCATACCCTTTGATACCCAAGATATCCGAAAAAGAGCTCTCAATGAATCGCAACAATATTGTTCACAAAATCATTTGCTGAATTCGATTCAATGGTAAAGCCACTAATAAGTAATATCATAGCTGATATAAGAAGAGAGCCCCCCAATGACGATTCATAAGTTGTACTTGAATTAGAATGTACTTAAACTTAACGCATTGATAGAACAATTTGCAATTAGCACTCTGATGTACATTCTCTTTGAAATGCTAAACTCTATTTATTATTCTAGCGAGTGCTAGTGATAATATTCAACAAAGGCTTGAAACACAGATATAAACAGATTTCAGTTCTTCAGATACAAAGCAGAAGTGAAATTGAAGGAAGATTTATAATAGGCCTGTACGTTCCTCGGAGAACATGAATTGAGGTATTTTTATCTCGTCTTGTAAACAAATTAAAGTCCTTTTATTAAATTTTAATAAATTATTATTTTCCAAGTTTACGACCACGGATGTTTAAATAACGTAGTGCATTATTTACATCAGAGTTCAATGAAGCATGCAATGAGAAAGCTCCTCCCCACCTCGTCTTGAATGAACGAATGAATACGCTCGCCTTGCTTGAATCTATCAATTTTTAACGAAAATTTATACTTTATTTGGCTGAATTTGGGGATAATTAGGTTAAGTAGGAGCCGCAAAAAGAGTACACAAGGCATTGAAAATGCGTATAACATCAGCAGCAGAATCAGCCGCATTTTCAGCACTGAAAATTCATCTCTTACAGCTTTCCTACCTCCTGCAAATCTTGCGGCCATATGCGATCTCTTGTAGAGTTATCTTCAAATATTTGCAAGTGATAGTTTTTTTTTATTGTTTTGTGTGAAACCGTGATAGCCTAGCGGTTAAGACGTCCGCTTCCTGTTCGGAAGGTCAAGGAAAGCATCGTGAGGAAGAAACTGCATGCCTGTGAGTTCTCAATAATGTTCTCAAAAGGGTGTGAAGTCTGCCAATTCGCAATTGGCCTAACCTTTGTAATTCTGAGAGGAGATCCGTGCTCAGCAGTGGTCCGGTGATGGGTTGATGATAATGATGATGATGATGACTGTTTTGTAACTTGCAGGCAGGGCGATGTTAAGTGTGGTCGTGGCGGCATTCGCGTGCCTCTGCCTGGCGCGCGCTTCGCCGCCTGAAACGCACGGACTTCGTAACTACGTTCTCAACACTTATACTTCTAAGGTAACTATACCCAAGATAACCTTTCGATCTTCCCAAAGACTAAAAAAAAGAAAGAAAAAGAAAAAAGACTTTTCAATACTTTGTTGCCATGGTTATGGTGGTTTATTTCTTTCATTTGAATAGGTACAGGTTCAAAACTCGAGATCTCACACCACCTAAAATCACACCTAAAAGGCAACATTGCATACCAGTACACCCTTAGAGGTCATCAAGAATTTTAATGATAATAATAATTACATGAAATGTGGCATGTGGAGTCCATTGAAACCATACCAGTCGTTATATCTGCGAATGGGTTGATACCAGTCAGCCTCGCTCACCATCTGAGGCGACTGGGGTTCTGTGGCAGTTCGCTTACAGCCAGGACGCAAAAAGCGGTCTTGCTAGACTCGGCTAGGATAGTCCGCCGATTTCTCAACCTGTCGCCCTGACCCCCGGTCGTTTGGTCTCCCCTGCCGGGGTGTAGTCGTCCGTCCGGTACAAATATGTATTTATGTAATATGTATGTAGGTTTATTTATTTTTGTGTATGTAAGTATATTATAATTATTTGCTTTCCTATTATATGTGAGAGCAACTATACGAAATAATAAATAATTAATAGATATAAGACGATTCGTTCAGTTTTGAAAAATAGCAAGCTAAAATCTGTAACATTTGCTATCATTATTTCTGTTGCTTCCCGTAGGACTAAATGCTTTAATAAATGACATAGATATTCTATGAAACTTCTGTTTATAGATACATATCAATGATGGTAACGTGTTGTCAATGTTGCAGGATTTAGTGAAAATATTAGCAAGCATCGACGAGCGATTACACGTGTTAGATACCATAAGCGCAGTACAGGTGAAGCAGGCACGACGCCTAGACGTCATACAGGATAAGCTAGGTAATTTAAATACTAATTAATGTTTTAAATCAATAACATCGATAAACTAGCGTGTTGCTATGGGCCTGATAAAAAACACAAAGTCGGCGACCGAGGTAGAGATACAGGTACTCGGAGTTTATCTACGTGATCAAATCGGGAAGAAAAGATCCGTGAAGAAGCCCAAAGAAGCTGAAGCAATGGGAAGACCAAATACAATCAACAATGATGGATGTGGTCCCAAAGTGGAGTGGCGCAACCAGATAGCGCATTGTTGGTACGTGGTAGACCCTCACTAGACATCAAACGTGTCACAAGGAGCCTCTAGATACAAGCAGTACTTATCCATCGGGTCAAACGAAGGCGACTACAGGCATGAATAAGAATAATGCTAATAATAGTGTTTCTGTGTTTTAAGGTTTAACAGAACACCACCTGCTAAAAGATGACTAGAATCTGGACTCTGAACATTTGAAGTCCTGACCCAAATAATTTGTTTGTATTCAAAACCAGCGTATTCCTCAATCCACAACGATGATTCACTACATCCTTATTATGTCATATCCTATTTTAGAAATCGTACGTTATGTCAACTTTCGCAATATTGCTTCCATTTATCATTTGCAATTGAACAAATAGGGGCATCGCTTAATCAACTGCCTGGACGAAGCAAATAGAAAGTAACGTATGAACTACGAATACAAACTCTTTAATTCCTTCATTAAATTTTAATATTTAAATTTCAGATCGCATGGAAACTACGCTGTCGCTGAGACTAGAAAGAGCACAGTTGGCGGCTGAAAGATTAGAACATAGAATTCACATGCTTCAAACAAGTGTGCAGGTTAACAGCTTTGTTACGTTCACTTATTTTTTCACATAGACAAAAGTACATAACTTATTATTTGTTTCAGGCCACAGTAAAGGAAAGCAGCGATAAAATAGAGAAAACACAAACAAAAATTGAAGAGATAGCACAAAATTTGACTAATCACATCAACACACATACACATTTGCTGCAAAAGGTAAAGAAACATCTATTTTCGCTTTAAACTTTGCAAAATATCAGTTTAATAGAATAAGGTAAAAAACTAAGGCTATAGCGTAAAAATCATGATCACAGTACAAAAAAAAGAGCCTGTTTCATGACAATCTGAAAAGAGGTTAAAAAAATGCCATGTTAAGCTATACAAAATCTCCGATAACCTTGTCGCAGGGTTGCCAGCGAAACATACATTTAAAAAAAAACCCTTTGCAAAAGTACGACTGTAAAGTCGTTCTGTTAGTCATACTGTGTGTTATTTACTTGGACAAATATTTTTGCAAATCCTGTATAATTTAACTTAATCAAGACTTTTAATTTTTTAATTTATGGACTAGCGCTTGGCTGTAATCAAACCTGCTGGAAAGTTATAATGCAGCCTAAGATGCCTATTTACTCTAATAATACTGTTACTGATTTAATCATCCAGTTATACCTACGTAATTTTTAGTGTTCCGTACCTCAAAAGGAAAAACGGAACCCTTATAGGATCACTTTGTTGTCGGTCTGTTCGTCTGTCTATCTGTCCGTCCGTCCGTCCGTCCATCTGTCCGTCTGTCCGTCCGTCGTGTCTGTCAAAAAATCTACATATAGGGTACTTCCCGTTGACCTAGAATCATGAAATTTGGCAGGTAGGTAGGTCAGTGGGTCTTATAGCACAAGTACAGGAATAAATCTGAAAACCGCGAATTTTTGGTCACATCATTTAAAAAAAATTTAAATATGTTTCGATTTTCAAAGTAAGATAACTATACCAATTGGGGTATCATATGGAAGGGCTTTACCTGTGCATTCTAAAACAGATTTTTATTTATTTTTATTTATAATAGTTTTTGATCTATCGTGCAAAATGTTGGAAAAAATACCCGAGCACGGAACCCTCAGTGCGCGACTGACTCGCACTTGGCCGGTTTTTTTTAGGTAAGTGGGGCTTACGCAGACACGTGGCGTCGAGGCCTTTTATTGGAGTCAATGGTGCGAGACGGAATGTCGTTGGTGAACGTGACGCGGCGGGAACTCGCCAACGGACTGAGGGCACTGGCGAGGGGACAGCGAGAAGTGCGTCTCACATCAGCAGACTTGGAAGCAACGTTTACTAAACGTCTTCGCGAAAATTCCTACAAAGTTGATATGAAGGTGCGTAGATAAAGTAAGCTTGCTTCATTGATACTATAGAACTAATATAATATAGCTAGATTACAATATCTCCGATATTGTAAGCTATATTATATCTCCGATATTTTAATCTAGCTATATTATATTAGTTGTTTAACATCAGGATGTCGCATTACAAATAACTGTGTAGGTAGGTAAATCTAGCAAAATTCCTAGAAAATTAGATTTTTCCTGGTGTTATTTAAAAAAATATTTCCTTCAGGCCCAAAATATTGAATTCCTAAAATGTTGAATTCTTATAAAGTTGAATTTGCAAAATATGTTGAATTTGCAAAATGTTGAATTTCGGCGTTGCAAAATGTTGAATCTTAAAATGCTGCCGTGCATCCATACCACAGTTAACTTTTGTTGGGCAACACTGTGCAACACGGTAACATTAGGTAACTATCTGCAACTTTTGTGGCTACTTGTTACCATTTGTTGATTGTTAGTCATCGCGTCCATACCACCACAAACATAAATTAACAAAATATAACATAGAATGACTTTGGGCAACAATCCCGCACCCCGATCCCGGGTCGTAGGTATGTACCTACCTTCCGACTGCAACGTTTACAGATGCTATTTTATGTTGCCGTATTGAGGTAACATTCTTTAACAATGTTATCGATTGTTTAATAATGTTGACTGTTTTGGGCAACGTAGCATAACGTCATATACTAACACGGCAACATGTATTGACATTTTGCTGTCTGATGTTGCTGAGTAACACTTGGAAACGTTGATCTACAAAAGTTAACTGCGGTGTGGATGCACGCAAAATGTTGAATTGAAATTCAACATTTTGCGAATCCAACATTTTAAGATTCAACATTTTGCAAATTCAATATTATGAGAATTCAACATTTTAGGAATTCAACATTTTGAACCTGAAGGCAATATTTCAATCCACTGCAACAGTCCAAAATATCAAAGGGGTAAAAAACGTGTACCTTTCTGATTTATTTTTTACGCTCTACATAGCGGTACTTAATTTAATTATACCATTCCTACTTAAGATTAAACTTAGCGTGGCCTTTATTCAAACATGGTTTAAAATATCGAACGCTAGTCTGGCCTGGGCAAGGCAAGCTAAACTTTTACCGTAGACAATCCGTCGTTTAATATTCATTCAACAAAAGCTACCCATGGCATTCGGCTCTCAATATTGAATTACTCGTACAAGGCTTTGCATGGCTAATAAGTTTAGAAACGACAATCATGCTTACTAGGTAGCTTAGAAATATGAAGGCTAAAGCGAGAGCGGGCAACAAGTTACGACAGCGATATTGGCAACAGATATTATAATGAATACATTATCGCGATTATTAGATTAAATTGACACTACCTCACATATTATTAAACGTTTTGAAAAGAACTACTATGTAACAACCATACTGGCAAGAACTATTTAAAACAATAGGTAAATTATTGATTCAACTTTTTTAATTGCTGTTTACATCTACTTGATCAGGACTTATAAGCTTTCCTATGAAACCACAAATCTATAGTTGTAATTCACAATAATATAGGTTTTCACTTTATATTCTACACGAATTTTTATACTTTATATTATGAACATCAAAAAAACAATTGTTTTTGATGAGCACAGCTAAAATCTCTAATAGTAGGTACCTACTATCATTTTTAGGTCTTTGGATTCGAAAGGAATTCGAGATTTAAAAGCTTACTTATTACAGATGAAGGAAGTGTTGGAAACGCAGAAGCGTTTCGTCGATTCCTGCCAACGAGTGCAACTCGACGATCCGACTCACGTGGCGGATGTGCTGGACAAATTAATCGATTCGCTTATAAACAAGTAAGAAACTATACAGGCCTGTGTACATACTTCATAAAATATTTATTCTTTACTCATAAGTCGTAAGTATCGTCTGAGTGAATATCTTTATCATCAGGCCGCGGCCTCGACGACAGCGGTGAATAGGGTGGGAGCAGGGCGATTAGATATACAATACCCATTTGCCGCCCTGTCGTTCGCCCCGTTGTCGTCCAGGACAGTTATTCCACAGATGAATGATTGGTTATTCGCTAACTCAGTGATCAGTGCACTAAATAAAAGCCATTAAACTCATTTGACATTTATTTTTAATCCATTGAAGGTTTGCTACGAAATAATATTTTTATATCGCTCAGTGAAGCAGCAATGTAGAAGCAACCAATGTCAAATGAGTAAGCGAATAACCCCGCGAGACGGCATCATTTTATTATAATTGTATCATCGCATCGCTCCCGCCCCACCACCCGTTGTCGTCGAGGTCGCAGCATCAAATGTTAGGGGCTATCGGAAGTACAAAAAAAAAAGTTGAAAGGCAACAATCTACAAGTAATTCATGGACGTATTATGTAAAGAAAAGGATAGCATTAGTTTTAAACCTGTAAAATTTGAGTTTACAGATTTTTCTACAACTAAATAACTAATTCATGCCATGGACTAATAGAGTTTTCTCCCTTTGTAACACACAGAACGGCATCCACTTTTCGTGAGCTGCAAACTATTCAAGTCACTTTGAAGAACCATGATAACAAAGTTATGAAATTACTAAGCAATCGTCCAACACAGGTTAGTACGAAACTTAAGATCCAATCAAAAACATTGTTGACCCATTATGAAATAATGAGATGGAAATAGGAATTAGAGAAATAGGAATTTCGTAAGAGCATTATTATAAAATTACTAGATGATGCTTCTACTTCATCCTTGTAGATTTAAGTGTTGTTTAAATACTCTGGGAATATTTTGGATAATATGTCCGTCTCCGGAGTTCAAGCTATATTCCACCAAATTTCGTCAAAATCAGAATCAACAAACAGACAGACACTTTCGTATTAGTATCCATTTTAGACGTGGGTAAAGAGATAGGTGCTCTTGACGATTCAAAAGTACTTGTAAAAGTCTAATTGAATAAAAATATTTTGAATTTGAATTTGATATGTTTTAAAGTCTTCCTTATATTACCTTTTGAACTGATTTTGATTTTTTATAATTGAGCTGTTTGAAAAAATTAAAACGACAAGTCTGAGTCATCCACACAAAGAACATTGTTTAACTTTATTGAACAATGAATTGTAATTAATCTTATTTTTTACTATCGCAGACTGATGTTTCGTGTAAACGTCTCGAAAATGTGTTCCGTAATTCATCGCAAACTGCTTTCAACGAAAAAGAGCTGCAGCAGCTGACGGAAAAGTTCATAGGATTAACCAATAGAGCCGACGCGGCGCTGCAACGTATGGAATCGCGACTGCGCGACGACTCGGAGGAGCCAGTGCCGGCCTCCGACGTGACCGCCGCCGCCGATCAACTGCTACTCAAGCTCAATGGAATCAAGTAAGGAACTTTTGTACTAAGCCATACCCCACTGAGTAAAAGAAACCCCATCCAAGTTAGCATGTTTTTAGGGAATCTGTACCCGAAGGGTGCAGGGTGGTGGTATTTTTAACCTCAGACCCTAAAAGAGGGGTGTTATAAGTTTGAGGTGTGTATCTGTGTATTTGTGTATTTGTCTGTGGCATCGTAGCTCCTAAACTAATGAACCGATTTTAATTTAGTTTTTTTGTTTGGAAGGTGGCTTGATCGAGAGTGTTCTTAGCTATAATCCAAGAAAATTGGTTCAGCCGTTTGAAAGTTATCAGCTGTTTTCTAGTTACTGTAACCATCACTCGTCGGGGGTGATATAAATTTTTAATTTACACTTGTTTCTTGTATGATGGTACGGGAATCCTTCATGTACGAGTCCAACTCGCACTTGCCCGATTTCTTTTAATTCCTTCTACACAGATGTGGTTCGCAGACGAATTTGACGGTCACGTGTATGTAATTACGGCTCTCATATTGTTTGCTATTAGGTCTGAAATTCTCTTATGCTGACATTGGTTGCTTGTATTCAGGTATTAGCATCGTAACTAACTATTAAACCAAACAAATGATTAAATTAATAAAATAAAAGGAAATCTTTAAATATCACTGATATTGAAATTCTCGCAAAGTGTTGTTCTCGTATTGTTTCAAGGTTTTATTATAATTTCTAGGGACATATTTCTGTAGCCTCTAATATTTTCACTCTATTATGTAAATTTTAAGCAAGAAGATTTTTGATAGTCTTCAAGTCTAAAATCCAATAAAAAGGTTGGGGATTTAAAATAGAGAGTATTCTTGTGTCATAACAACAATTTCAATCAAAATATTAATATAATGATTGAGTTTAAAGTGTTTATGATTTATCGATAAGACAGTATAGACTATGAATTTTTTGGTTAATTAGAACATTATTTTCAGAAGTGAAATGAGCACAGAAGATGATGACTTAGAAGATAGGGAAGAAGCCAGTTTCTTTTACAATATGAACGATTTCATGGAGGAAGACCAGGAAATCTTGAGCAATGCTTCAGACAGAACCAAACACACAACCACTGAGAGCACGCCCGTCAAACCACATCGAAGACATCTGCACAAACATCCTTATGACCGTGGTCCATTGTAAAGAATAATAAAATTAAAATCAATAAATATATGTTTTTTTTTTTTATTTACAGACAACTGTTAACTTTATCATTGTGAGCTGAAGACTAAAATTTTAGTTACTATGCCTACACATTAATTGCTTGAGTAAAAAAATTGCACCAGACTAACAAAGGCAAACATAGATTGCGGCAGAAAGTCCTATTATTTGTTAAAATGGGTAATATTATCTAGTACACCACAAAACACCACATTCAATCGTTACATTGTACGATTATTTCCACTAACTAGACCAGACTTTATGAACTTTATAAAGGAGCCATGCAGGCATTGTGGATCAATACCTTAACCAATTCTATACAGTATACATATGTAGTTACCTACATAAGATAATACAGTGTTTCTACAAAGGCACCATTGTTATCATATCTTAAAAAGACTTGTCCTTTGATTAATCTATCATCACACAGGCCTAAGCCACTGTGGTGAAAAACTTGAAATTTTGAAAGTAGGTTCCTTTTACGAACAAAGTATTTTTGGACATTCTACTCTTAAGGAGGTTAAATAAAGGTTGACAGTTTGTGTGAAAGTCCATCACTTTCCAAGGTAAGAAAATGAATGTATGAAAGTCGATATTGAAGCTTTTGGTAAATAATAAAGATATGTGTTTAATGGTTTTGAAAATTCTACCCCCAAGGGAACTTACATAGTGAATGTACGTTGTGGTGGGTTAGCTAGTCTTATACATAGTTACTTACTTCAAGTTTCGCACTGCTTTGAAATATGGTCAGAGCCTTGTGTGTTAATTGTGCAAAACAGGAGCTCAGTGTAGTGATCTTCTGACGAGCAGAGAATACTACTTCTGGTTCTTCAGTCTCCAACTCCACTGAAACCACAATGGTACAATCAACATCAGTATAAATAGTGTTAGATGTTTATATACTATTATTGTGGAATCACACTAATATTATAAAGGAGAAAGTTTGTATGTGTGTGTGTGTGTGTGTGTGTATGTTTGTTACTCCTTCACGCAAAAACTACTGGACAGATTGGGCTGAAATTTAGAATGGAGATAGATTATACCCTGGATTAGCACATAGGCTACTTTTTATCCCGGAAAATCAAAGAGTTCCCACGGGAATTTTAAAAACCTACATCCACACGAACGAAGTCGCGGGTATCAGCTAGTATCTGTATAAAAATGTCGATTTTAATGGCATTTGTATGATTTAGCATAAAACTCTCAAATTTTACAGAAACAATGCTGATTCATAATGAAGTTAACAGGAATCAGATCTAGGTAATGAATATTTTGAGAGACCATGCTTGATTTCTTACAAGTTTTGCAAAATAAAATCAATAGATTTGCATCTAAAACGAGTGTACAATTATTTTTGTTGTGAAACAAAAGAAAATGTTTTCTGTTTGTCTGTAATGTTTTGGTTTCTTTAAAGTAACAATCCTTAGGTGCTTACGGCAAGAGATACAATATGTTGTTATAGATAGATCACCTAATTTGTCTACATCTACATCTACATCTTTGTATACATCTACATTCCATGTACTAAAAAAAATGCCAAGTTATAGTCGTGTCACTTCATTAGGCGTAAAAGTTGTATCAAGCACATCACATTATGCAGTGGTGAGATTAACAATAACAATCATCACACACTGCAACTTTGAAGGCACTAAGTCCAGGGCTATTAAGTATTATAATATTTTCTTGGGAAGCCTAATTTCATTTTTAGACCAGAACCTAATTTCAAACATTGTTATGAATGATACCTATGTACGTAATCTTATAGAAAAAATAAATTTATAGTAAACTTAAGATTCCTTTTAGACATGCAGGTTAAGAAGGCTTTAATTATTCACCACAGATCATGTTTAACATACTTAATTTATCAATAACTTAGTTAAGATCAATCAGGAAATACATAACATAAAAGTTTATTTATAAATTTAGATAAAAGTTTAAAAATAAAAGCATTTTTAAACTTTTATTTCTAAAAATCACTATCCAAGGCACAGTCAACATGATTTGTGCGGCATTAAATTAGCAAGGATAAGGATAGTTTAGGAGTAACGGTTGTTAAAACACTTTACGTACCTAAAGAGGTATCTAATTCGACACATGCTTTGTCGAATTCTTTTTCTAATATGTCTAACCATCGAAATCCAACTCCGGTTGTCGCCATTTTCACAATAAAACTCGTATTATTCTTGTTGATAACAGTTAACTGTCAAAAGACATAATTTTAACGTTCTGAAATCTCACTATTATACATTTTCATGGTGACCGTTAGTTCAGTGGTAATGGGTAACTTTAGAAACGTATCAAACTTTAAGTCGATGATTCAGTGGAAACAAATGATAGAAAAATTAATCGTATCTGCAAAATATATACTAAGTAATAAAAAATAATTTAAAATTAAAATGAAAGCATTCCCCGTATTTCGATGCGGACGTATTATACTAAGCTTTATGTACGCGACAGCTTGAAATGGCAATCGAGGAGGGAACGCCCCGAAGACCCACGGATACGGGCGAACGCGGGTGAGCGGGGCATCCCCCCAGCTTCATACCCCGATTACCATCTCAACCTGTATTTTACTTATGTAGAACCAGAGATATGATATATAAACTACATAATATATCATATCTCTGTGTAGAACAAGTTAAACATCTACCAATAATACTTATTATACGTAGCTATAGATTTTTTCGATAGGGTTGGAGGACTCCTGAGATTGGCGAGCTAAAAAATAAAAAATATAGATTTATAGGTAGCATTTTAATCAACGTTGTAGGTACCTACCTAATAATTTATATACAAAAAAATCTTTACAAATTCCATTGCACTTTATTAAATCTACATAGCCTCACTGAACTCGTAAGGAGTTAGAGTGAAAAGGCCATATTTTGGCACTGTGCTAAAGAACCTTTTGGATAAACAAATTGCAACGAATCTATTATTACATTATTCTTCACACAACACTATCCGATATTGACGCAGGATATGAGTTCTGTAATCTGTAGACTACGGTCTCTCGCGGAAAGACTAACACTCTTTCCGCGCCCTTGCTCGCTGGAATAAATTATCATCACCGAAATATAGGCCAAAATGAAAGCTGAGAACCACAAATCCACGGTATTATCTGTCCTGCCCAGTGTTTTTAAAAGCGCGAAACCAAAAGCTCGCAAAGGGGCTTCTGAATGAAGTGAGACTGTAGGTGAAGCTGGCTGAAAGGGCGATGGACCGAGTTTTCTGGCGTAGCCAATTTTAAAGAACTTGACGTCCTTAGGCTGAGATCTATAGAGCGCACTTTGACTTTCCTCAGACTTAAGACACTGTTAAAACTAGACAGCGTTACATCGCTGGCATAAATGTCCCTTTTTAGCTGAAACTTAAGCCTAAGCAAAGTCAAAGTGTGGTCTATAGATTTCAACCTTAGAGCAATTCAAATTAATCAATCAATACTTACCAAAAACAGCACATTGTTACCTATGTATAACATATTGGTGTATGTATGATGTATATATTTGTTTCTTCAAAAGCTTCTTTAGCACAACGCCATACTAGTGTTGACATGAACAAACAAAAGCATTTTGAAAATGGGCGCCTGTCACTTGCGTATGCCTAGCGCGCAGACCTGCGGGTCCTGTTCAGTCGGGTCAGGCTGGGGCACAGAGTAAATTATAATTGGGCTGGGTTTACCGCTTTATAGATTACGATATTCAGACTTTTAAGAGTTGTTTCCACTCTTAGCAGTAGCGAAACATTATTGCAGTATAGGAGCTTATATAGCTAATTAATAATAATGATGTAGGCCCCCTTTAGGTACGCAGAGGTACTACGTAGTAGGTACGTGTAAGGTAATCTTTGCCTTCGTGTGCCAGTGCCGTGGCAATCAATAGAAAAGCGCCCATTCATCAATATGGCAGCACATGGCAGGTACTTACAACAAAAGAAGCAAAATAATTTCCTGTTTATAAAATATATTATACACCGATGAAGATAATAGCTTAAACCACATATTTTAGATAAGTACCTCTGGAAAAAGCTATAAAATATATATACCTACGCTTGCAGCTAAAATGCTATAATGGTAATATATTATCTACTAAAGTTCTAAACTATTAACCGAGCTTAATATTAATTATATAGTTAGGTAGGTGTTACCAGTTTTATCAAAAATTAACTTTAAACTTTTGTATGAGAAATAGTACATACAATTTTATTAGACCTAATGTGGGGTCCTGAAATTATAAGAACGATAGTAAAATATTAAGGTATTGTGCATTCAAGTTTACATTAAGATCTTCCTTCGTGTATTATTTCTCATTACCTATGTACAATTACAGCTGTGTCAATACAGTCTCTATCTCGATTGTAAGCCAGCTGTAAAATTTGAGTTTGAAAACGTCTAATGTAGTTACATACAAACCTACCTACTAAAATAACATTTTTAAAAACGTAAAAAAAATTGAAATACCTAACTCATATTATGAGAGCTGCATTACTTATACCACAAATTATAAAAATCACAATAAAAAATGATTATTAGATTGTTTAGTCAGGGCGCCAATACATTACTGTGTTGTGCTGTGTTGCAAAGCCTAGTGTGCGTGGCTGCGCATGAAAATTCCGCCATGTGGAAAATCTCAAGTTTTCAGGAATCTTAATTTTTTTGAAAAATGTGCTTTACTTTTAGATTAAAATCACATAGCCAAAATAGATTCTTTCGTGAACTAACACGCATACTAAAGAACGGGTTTCTACGTGTCCTATAATCCTAAAAAAATACATAGTAGATTTTGCATGCGCAGCGACGGTGTGTTTTCATATAAAATCGCAAAACGTTTTCGCCACGTCTCGCCTTTCACGTCTCGAGTCTCTAGTCTCTACAACACCAAATGGTCTCACCACAAAAAATTAAACAAGCTTTAATTAACGTGAATTTACATGGGATAACGTGTTTAACGTTTGTTTAAACCGCGTCTTATGTGTATAAGAAGCCAGCAAAAGTGTGATATAATAAAATATTTTATGACACAACTAGTACCAATGTACCTACTTTAAGTCTGACCTATGTACCTCATGTTATCTTGGTGCTAAAGTGATATTAATATACAAACAACATTTATTGAAAACATTACACTCGCCAAAAGTTTTACTTTAAAATAACCCTATTACTATTCCTAAATGCCTTTTAAACTACCAATAATAATATAATATAAACAAAAAATACAGGTATTTTTATACCATTTAGGTACTCATAAAGTTTCTACATACAATTTATCATAGAGAAACACATATTATGACAGTAAAAGTGCATAATATGCTTTGCACATGGCCAATGGTAAAGTAAGTTAGCTAAGTTTAACCAGTGATTGGTAACTTGTATTACTGATGTATGGTTTTACCGAAGTTATTTATCTACATAATATGTTACAGTCAAAAGCTGAAATGCCTTCTCATCGTGAATGGTGTTTAATTATCTTTTGCAATTTTAAGATAATTTTGGTAATATGTTCAGAGGTAGTGTTATCTAATTTTGCTCACGTTATTTCACACTTGTTTCTAAAGCTGAAACTAGATGGCGCTACCTACCCTTTGCATTACGCTATCTCACCATGTGTTCTACGATATAAGACAAATTGCTTGGTATCGAAATACAATACGGTTCAGCATGTGAAAGTGTTTTAATTGTACATTGGTCCTTCAGACGCTCGGATAAGTTAAAGTGTGTGCAGTGCTAAAAAAGTTAAAGTCAGTTAAAGTGAAAAAGTGATGTGTTGTGCAACGGTATCGGTAAGACTTAGACTATAAGTTAAGTGAAAAAGACTTAGTTAAATAATTGAGAAGAAAAGACTTTGTTAATTTGCGTTCTAGTTACACTTAGTGAAAAATTCATATTAAAAGACTTTGAAATAATTCGATAACTTCTACAACTTAGAAAATTCCGTTGAAAAAAGACTTTGGCAAATGAACGTTTCTACGACTTAGAAAAATTCTGTTGAAATAGTACTTTGACAAAATTTCAACATTTCTACAACTTAGAAAAATTTCGATGAAATTAGACTTTAACAAATATCGAACTTCTTTAAGACTTAGAAAAAATTCGATTCAACTAACTTAGAAATTTTCTGAAAAACTTCAAACTTGGAAATATAAATTGAAAATGACTCAACCAGCAACTCACAACCTACAAGCATGCATAGCGCAAAAGTCACTTAGCGAAAGCATATCAAGGCTACACACGAATTTTAAGAAAACTTCAAGGTCGCGGTACTCTCGTGGGTTTTTGGAAACTCGACTAGAAACATTGGATGATTACTGGGAATCATACAGAAAACAACACAATGATATTATTATGCTAAACATTCCCACAGATTTGCTTGACAAAATTAAATTTGACCCGATGGATAATTTTCACACAACAGAAGATACTTATTTGGAGCTTAAAACCTTACTGAAGGAGTGTTTGAGAGAATTAGATAATACAGAACAAAGATCGACTCTTTCAGCAACATGTCATACTGATTCCACAGAGCAAGTGAAACGCAAAGCAAAACTACAGCCGATTAACATACCTAAATTTTCTGGTGATTACCTTGAGTGGCTTAGTTTTAGAGATATTTTCACTTCGCTTATTCGTAATGATAATAGTTTGTCAGACATAGAGAAATATCACTATTTAAAATCTAGTATTACGGGAGAGGCTGAACAGCTTCTAAAACATTTTGCTCTTACCTCAGCTAATTATGATAAGGCTTGGAAGATTTTAGAAGATCGTTACAATAATGAAAGGGTCATAGTTAATAACACAATAAATCGGCTACTCACTCAAAGAAAGATGAATGTTGAATGTGCGCGAGGAATAAAGGAATTATTGGACACTACACAACAATGTTTGCATTCTTTACAGAATTTAGGAATAGATACTGAGACTTGGGATCCTATAGTAACTCACGTGGTTGTTTCAAAAATGGATATGGAATCTCACAAGCTATGGGAACAATCACTAGGATCTTCCACACACATTCCTTCCTTTACGTCCTTGGCGTCTCACCTAGAAAATCGATTCAGATCCTTAGAAATGGTCAGTAATTCAAACAAAGAAGTATTCAAAAGAGACTCACCTAAAGCAAAGGACATAACTAGAACAAACTCGCACAACACACCTGTAAGAAGTTTTGTTGCAGAAGCCACACGCACTTGCACATACTGCTCACAAAACCATTATGTTTGCCACTGTAAAGATTTTGCCAACTTAGATGTCACTTCACGTAAAGATTTCGTCAAACAAAACAACATTTGCTTCAATTGTCTTGTTCAAGGTCACAGAGTGTCTAAATGTAGACAGAATACATCTTGCAGCCAGTGTGGACTACGTCACCACAGCCTGCTCCATATTACAAACCCTGACAAGCCACCTGCCAATGATAAAGAAGAGAACCCACAAGCAACTTGCAACCACGTCACCATCAGAGTACAATCTGAAACAGAAGGCGATCAAGTTATATTAGCAACAGCACAGATTGCAGTAAAAGCTAAGAATGGAAATACTTACGTACTAAGGGCTCTCATCGATCAGGGGTCACAAACCTCATTTATCACAGAAGCAGCTTCACGACTTTTACATCTGGATCGTATTCATGTAAACGGCAAAATCAATGGTATTTCAGACACAACAGTGGTAAAGACACGATCTATGGTCAATTTCACAATGCTCACTAAACCTGAACTCTCTCCACTTGAAGTAAAAGCTTATGTCCTGAAAAGGCTCACATCCCCGTTACCGACAAGAGAGTTCTCACAAGAGTTCTGGCCTTCTCCTATGCAGTTAGATCTCGCTGATCCTAACTTTCACAAGCCAGGCTCCATTGATGTATTGCTAGGTGCCGACGTGCACGCAAAGATAGTCCTACCAGATATACACAGGCACGAATCTCTCGTCGCTATCAACTCTAGCATTGGATGGTTAATATCTGGAAAAGTCACTCACACGGACTCACAAAAGGAAACTCACAAGGAAACTCACAAAGAAACTCACAAAGAAACTCACAAGGAAACTCACAAGGAAACTCACAAAGAAACTCACAAGGAAACTCACAAGGAAACTCACAAGGAAACTCACAAGGAAACTCACAAAGAAACTCACAAGGAAACTCACAAAGAAACTCACACGGACTCTGAAAAGGAAACTCACACCGGGAATGAAACTCACAAGGATAATACTCGGGTTGAACTTTACGAATTTGGTGATGTATCTTGCGCCGCTTTTGTTTATGTCTTGTATCTCAGAGTTTGGGAAGGTGATCACATTAATGTTTACTTGATTTTGGCAAAGACCAGAGTATCACTTAACATACAAATATCAGCTCCTTTCCTAGAACTCTGTGGTTCAGTTTCACTAGCCAAGATGTTGATCTTTGTTATAACTATGTTAAAGTTTTACGATGATTGTGTATTCACATGGACATACTCCACTATCGTTTTGGCGTGCTTACGCAACTCACTATATATCTGGACTAACTTTGTATCGAACTTCACTTCAAAAATGCTCACTATAACGAACAACAGTCAGTGGAATCAAGTGGATTTGGAAAATAACCCTGCTGACTTACCTTCTCGCGATGTGTATATATCCGACTTACGAGAGACAAAACTATGGTGGAACAGTTCAAACTTCTTAAAAAACGTATTTGTTAAAATTGTTAACCACGATGATAATTTACCTGAAACAGAAATTTAATTAAAGGAAAATTATAATACTTACCTGTCAGCAGCACCTGTAACAGAAAAAAGATTAAATGTTTGAATTAGTTTCTAACAATCTAAAGTTAACGATGAAGTTATTTCACTACCACGAAAATGTAATTCACAAAAGTTAATTGTATACTTACTCTTAATTCTTACCTATGCACTTAATGATAGTTTGTTGAGATTGAAAGGTCGATTGGCATATGCAGAAATTTCTACTTAGCTGAAATCACGAAGTATGTATCATAATCTTTTATTGAAATTGTTGAATATAGCCCACAAGAAAGCTCTGCATAAGGTAATCGACTCACCTTGAATAATAGTTTGTCACTTTAGATTCTTAAGAGTTGGTTAAATAACTTCCACAATTAGCTAATAGAATCTGCATAAAAATGTAGAAAATGATTTAGATTTCAAAACTAAGTTTGTTGTCTATAATTACTTGTCTATATACATATGATTTGGTTATGTAGTTACTCTATATACATATAACTTGTCTATATACATATGATTTGGTTATGTAGTGTAGTGTATGGTTTGGTTAAGTTACTCTTTGTCTGTTACTTGATTTAGTAATTCTCTTTGTTATGTAAATTCACATATAGTCCCTTTTCTTTGTTACATTTGAAGGACTTAATTCGTCCTTGGGGGCCGGGATGTTTAATTATCTTTTGCAATTTTAAGATAATTTTGGTAATATGTTCAGAGGTAGTGTTATCTAATTTTGCTCACGTTATTTCACACTTGTTTCTAAAGCTGAAACTAGATGGCGCTACCTACCCTTTGCATTACGCTATCTCACCATGTGTTCTACGATATAAGACAAATTGCTTGGTATCGAAATACAATACGGTTCAGCATGTGAAAGTGTTTTAATTGTACAAATGGCCCAGGCAAACCTCAGGAACGCTCAGAGCACTTAGTCCAAAACCAAAACTTCGGCTTTTGAACGAATTAGTTTGTGTGCTTAACATTCGCGAAATGCCTGGTTTGCAGTTTTGGACGACCAATCAGGTCAAAATTCAATTTTTCCGATTCAGGCTTTGGATTAGGCAGAGCTGAATTAGGTATTCAAATGCGTTTAGGTTTAGGCCAAAGTCGCGGGAATCAGCTGATGCGATAGTAAATACGATACAACACAGACAATATTAAACACAGTGCTACTTTAGTGTACTTAAGTGCTTAGCTTTCGCTCGAGGCTAGTGTACATATGATCGACTGCAACTACCAAACTAGCGCTTGTTTTCATCTTAACTATGTAATAAAATACACCAATAATAATAATAAAAGAATATAGCCACTCATAACATTAGACTCACTTCACTGATGCTTTGAATTACAACAATTATTATTAATCGTAATTCAAGTGCATAAAATACGTACCTAGATATATCTGAACTATGTACATTTAAATTACAGCTTATTATGCAAAAACTATGAAAGCATATTTTAAGGTATGATTATAATAAAATAGTTTTTGTTTAAACAAACTAGACTTATAATAAAATCTAGATCATATGATAATAATTCTGTGACATTAACCACAATTACTGCGGTTAATTCTGCTGTACACAATTTCTAAACTAAATTTAGTATCTCTAAACTAATGTAAATCTTGAAACTAACTGAATTATAGCAATATTGTACAATATTGCTATAATTTTAGTCCAGTTTAGAAAATGTATACATTTAGAATAGGTATTATTTTAGTTTAGAGATTGTGTAATACATACTTAGTCACCAATCTCAATGTGGCTAATTCTGTTATACACTATCTCTAAATTGCAGACGCTAAATCTAGTGCTATGCTTTTCCATAGGAAGCATTATGATCGCAATACATTTAAACCATTAATTTTACTTAATATATTTTTTTATTTAAAAGATTGTGTACAGAATTAGTCACAACTGTCCAAGTTTGATAAAGAATTTGTAATTTGTATAACTGTTTTTGAAGCCAAAGAATTAATTGCCTTAGCTTCAAATAATTTTGAAGCCTAATTATTTGCAGGTAAACTAAACTTTTTGACAGGTCTAATCCTTTTCACAATACTCCCTGTGGAAAAGGATAGCACTAAATTTAGAGCTGTCAATTTAGTTTAGAGATTGTGTATTGTTCTATAACAGAATTAGTCACAATGTGGCTAATTTGGTTGTTCACAATCTCTTAACTAAACAAAAGTGACAGATCTAAAATATGTATTGCTATCCCTTTCATAACACTTGCTGTGGGAAAGGATACCACTAGATTTAGACCTGTCAATTTAGTTAAGCTTAGAGATCATGTACAACAACATCACGATTGACATATGAGTTTTAATGAAGCTGTTAACTTATCCACAATAGTATCATGTACTATATCATAAGCAGCTTTGTTGCCAGATGTTTTTAATAAATATTTTTCATATTATATTTTATTTTAAGTTTTATTGATTTATCCTACACCAAAAATTTGGGTGAAAATTGCGAGTTAGATATCACAGATCTATATATTTTACATGTTGTTTACTTGTTTTATAATGACTGGGATTATTTAATACTACTAAAAAGCAATATAAATAACTACAATACTTATGACCAAAGTAAACTTAAGAATCCTAATGTTATCACAAATATTTATTTTAGTTCATACATCTGGCAACACTATTAATATTGACATAAAATTTGAAACTAAACAACTCAACAACAACAACTAAGAAATTGCTAAGGTTGATATTTAAATAATCAAAGTACAATAGCAGTGTGTGTATTTTATGCATAAAATATTATGTAAGCATTGTCCATTCAGGTTTTCATTAAGAAATAACACATCCGTTCTTTTCAGGCATATGTCCATCTGATCTCTCTATTTCTGATAGCATTGCATGAAACATGTCGGTGACTGACTGAAAATTTGCAAAAAATTATTGATTAATAAGATGATGTTTAATAAAAGCTTCAATTGTTCATGGGGTACAATAACATTCAAAGGATGGGACTTGGATTCAAAACTTACTAATTTGTAATCCAATACCGGTATTGTCCATGTGATGTCTATTTTATATATAAACTTGTTTTTTACCGAAATAAATATTTTTGTATTTTGTATTTTTTTTTTTTGTATTTTGTATGTCACATTAGCATTAAGTACCTGTTATATTATATTTCATCAAACAACAACAGCATTCATTAATACTTTATAGGTGTTTAGGGTGGGACATGGATAAAGCAATATAAGTGATGCTATACCTCATTCCTTTTTGCACTAGTTTCCACAAAAGCAGCATTCCACTTTTCAGCCAGTCTTTTTCCTTCCTCTGTACTTATTTTCCTTTCCAAGTGCAGATCTGTTTTGTTACCCACTAATACAATAGGTACACTAGAATGATACAATATAAAAATACAATTAAAACTGATACTCTTATGCTGAGTTGTTTGAAAAATCAAAAATTTAAGTGGAGATTAAACTTATTCAATCATGAGACTCCATAGAATTATTGATTAAATTATTCAACTTAAATTATAAATGTTTCCAACAACTCTGCCTTAGTAAAATAAGGACAGTAAAAAGATCTTTACACCTAATTAAAAATTAACTGTAATAAAAATCTGATATAGAAAACACTTAACCAAATTCTGATAAAAAGTAGTAGTAAAAAGCTCTTATGGATTGTGGAATGCTTCAGTTGGTAAGTAAGTTAGTTTGTAGTAGGGTTTGTACCAGCACCGAGGTAATAGATTTCATTTTCCAAATCTCTTTGTAGATTGTAACACAATTACACATAATGGTGTAAGAAACAGGCACATAATATGTTAATAATGAAGATTGTTTTATGTCTCATGACTATCATTAACACAACTGGGTCAAAATCATCATCCTACAAGTAAAGAATCCTCATATTTATCACGGTACATATCATGGCATACCTGCTACTGCAAGTTTAATTGTTATGTTATATTGTTAGATCGCAAAATAAGTTTAAGATCAATTTGTAATATATTTGTTTGCACTGTCCAGCCCACAAAACTCTGCATTAATTATTGACCTTGATCAAAAATGCAAGAAATGTATCAAGCGAATAAGAAAGACGAAACTCATTCCTTGTGTAACAGTGGTAGAGTAGTATGATAATAAGCATTTGGCGTTGAAAACTTAAAATATAAAAGTAAAAGATGGCATACTTAGTACTTACTGTATTTTACCAACCATGTCCAAGAGTTTATCATAAATTATTTGCACAATTTGGAAACTTTTACTTGAAGTAATGGAGTACACTAACACATAGCCATGAAAGTCCATACTATACTGAAGTGGGAAGATGCTGTATTCATCTTGTCCAGCCGTGTCTACCAACTTGACTTCATACTCAGTTGAGTTAAGCCTAATAAACTTGGTAAATGCTGTAAATAACCATATTATATTTTTAAACACCGACATATTATTTAAACATGCTCAAAAAGTTGATTTTCGGTTTAATACTGACTATTTTCTATGGTCGGGTCATAGGAATCGACGAAATGCCCTTCCACGAACTGTATGATTAGAGAAGATTTGCCTGAAAATATTTTTATATTAAACAACGTCACAATGATAAAAATCAGACGCATTTGTATTTTTTAGCAGTATTTGAAAACTTTTACGTTACCAACAGATCTGTATCCCATCATAGCAATTTTCCTTTGCTTGGATGGCATTTCGAGCAAATTAGATCCCAATGTACACAAACTCCTAAACCCTAACCACTATTATTACAAGACTTTTTGTAATAATTTATTATTTTCTATTCTATGTCTGAGAATTAAAATTCACAAAACAATAAACCAAACCCTTTTTTTCAGGTCAGTGCCAATTATTGTTTATATAGTCTTTGCTGGTCTTTGCCAATTCGTAATGTTTAGCTGTGATGTTTAGTTTATATATATATACTCTTTGCCAATTATATAACGTAGTGTTTAGGTACATACTCTTTGTATTATTCTGTGTCGGTGCCACAGAGAAAATTATAGTCAGAACCCATAGAGATATCAGAACCACTGCTAACCTTGGATGAAGATGATGAGGAAGCATGGAACTAACGTAGAACTTATTAGTTCCATGTGAGGAAGATACTATCTCTATGCTGCTAACAATATTCACCACCGCAGTCGTAGTGATTACCTACCAAGTGATTACATACTTTTTAACCGCAGTGATCACTGACGACATAATAGTGCAACAAGGATCTTCTGGCGCGTGGTCAAAAATGGAACTCGCCGCCACCATTATGGCCACCATCGTGTGAAGTGTCACGTTGTCCGCTTGAATGTGGTGTTGCTAAATAAAAAATCTAAATTCACTATTTATTTTAATAATAATTAATTAGAGCCAATCCATATGCATAACTTCACGATAAATGTTGACAATAAATACAGTAGGTAAAATAAATGTGTCTGCATCATATAAATAATGTCTTATAGCTATATTAGCATTAAGTAAGTATAGTATTTGAGCAGGTAAACATGATAGTTAGGTTGCAAGTCCATGTCCTATCAATGGTTTTTATAGTTTTTGCCCATGTGAAAATAGGGACGGCTTTCCCAATTTCTCATTCGGTTAGAATTAGATAAAACTTTTCAACATAATATGCCCTAAAACAGGAGATTCTAATTGCTGTCAGCCAATGTTCTAAATAGCTAGGTTCTACAACTACGTCCCCCTGTCAATGTCATTCAAGTGTCACAAGATCCTTGTCGCACTTTATTTCCCTAGAGTAAATATGTTCCTTGGTCTGTACATCTGTGGTCTGAACTCTGTTAGACATCCTACGGCCTTAAAAGAGTTATGTCCAGGGCCGTAAAATAAGTTAAAAAAAAAATAAACTTACGCTATTATTTTCTGCGAAGTTATTTTTAACTTTTCGAAGAATGAGTAATTTTGGATTGGAGTAATATTAATTTATTAATTGATTAATTAATTAATAATACGAATAACAAAATATTAAAAGCTATTGAAACACTCACAATTGTGAAAAACGGTGATCCAAGTATTTACATACAAAAAAGAGGTCCTAAAAAGTCAATAATTATTATGTCGGCGACCATTCCGGAGTGCCCACCGAGTCTGAAAGCAATTCAACATTTCTTAAAAACTGCAGCAGAACATGACGGGAGGGATCCTACCGTTGCGTACTGGTGCAGGCTCCATGCGTTACAGGCTGGCCTAAAACTGACTAACAAGAAAACGCCTGAAGAAACAAAAGTACTAATGGGTAAGATGCTAGGAACTATTTTTTAGGATGATTAGTAGGTATTTTAAGCAAGAATACACGAGAAGACTCACCTTATCTCCCTTCATTTATTCATCACAGTACATCCTTCGAGAGCATTTAACTTCACTCTTTACAAAACACTGCGTGGGACAGGATGCTCAGGTTTTGTTCTAGGCCATATTCTGTTCCATATTGTGCATGCTTAATTTTATATCGAATTATTTTTATATTTCTGGAAATGTTCTGTAAGTAAAATTAAATTGTTGTTGAGGGTTCTACCTACCTACATCTCTACTCCAGATCAAGGAGACCTGATTCAACCCCAAACCAAGTAATGTAAAATAGAGGCTCAGTTTTGCTCTAAGATCTAATGATAGTTTCATAGTGGTTTGATAGAGCTAAAGTCAAATTTTACCTGCTTTTTAATTTTTTTGGAAGTCTACAGTCATGTTTGACACATTTGTCAAACAAACTACCTACATGTTTGGTCATTAGTCAACGGTGTACTGCTGTGTTTGTCAAAAAAGTGCACCATTTTGTAGCAAGTGCTGGAACTAGGTATCTACCATTAAGTCCTGAACAGAATGAGAGATCCAATTGTTTTGTGTGTTTTGATTGACAAACTTGTTTGCATGTGTGTGCTTGTGTTTGATGACCGTGATCAAACAAAATGTAAAATTTAACAAGTATATTTACAGAGCACTTACTCAGGGGCCCTTAGATTGAAAAGTGTACAAAAATGCTAAATCAAATTAATTATTAACAACAATTTAGAAAAGTTTTATAAATATTTAGCATTAATTTTTGGCTAGTTTCCATATATTGATATTATGAATAGTAAATGAGGACTTAATTTGTATTGAAAATCATTGTTTAATATTATAGCAATAATGGATTGGCTAGAAGAAGCAAAGAAGATCTACAAAGACAATGAGGCAATTTCCAATGAGGTGGTTGCTCAGGCTCATTTAGAAAATTATGCTCTGAGACTCTTCTTGTTTGCTGACAAACAAGATAGGGAGCAAAATTATGGAAAGTAAGTTGTAAAGTGGTGAAGGTGCTTTTATTTATTAACTTATTTATTGTTAATTAATGCATTTAAAATTTGTTAGTTACTTTGTTTATAATTTAACAATTATAGTAAACTAGCTGATGCCCGCAACTTCGTTTGTGTGGATTTAGATTTTCAACAATCCTTTGGGAACTTTTGATTTTCCGGCACAAATATCGGTACGGTAAAGTATCTCTGTAGGTACCAAATTTTATAAAAACATTTAGGTAAACAGATTATTGTTTAAAAATTTTGTGGGCTCACCACAATTTAGAAATGCGATTCCTTACAGCATCAGGATTGAGGAGTTGGAATCCAAATTTTTTATAAGACAATTGTCAGAAAGTTCCTCTACCGTTAAAAAAAAAGCAAATTTGTTAAGAAATTTTGTAGATTTCGGTGTACATAGGTAGAAAAACACAACTGTTTTTTGAAAGTCAGTTTAAAAAGTAGCCTATGTTACTCCTTGGTTAATCCTCTACTGGTCTGTGAAAATCCTGTTAAAACAAATTCAGCTGTTTCGAAGATTATCTTGCTCAAACAGACAGATAGACAGACAAACAAAATTTTGAAAAACTGTGATTCAGCTATGGTCCAGTTCAAATAACCATAATTTCTCGTATCCCACGAATAACGCCACAACGGTCGGACTGCTGTTTTATTTTTTTTGCTGATTGTTAATCTATCTACTCTCAATTTCACATCATTCAAACTGTGGCTGTTTTCATAAAAGCCTTTCCAACTGCTATGACCGCATTATCTGGTTAAAAATTTGTTTTACTATTTGTATGAAATCCCTTTCATATGATATCCCACTTGGTATATTAATCTTAATTTGAAAGTTGTAAATAATAATAGTAATTATTATTTGTTCATGACAATTTTTTTTTTCTTGTGATTTAACCACAAATTCATGGTTTTCGGATTATTCCCCTTATGTGTGCTATGAGACTAACCTACCTGCTTTTCATGATTTTAGGTCAAGAGGAAGTATATGTTTCTGGACAGACAGGACAGACAGACAAACAACGAAGTGATCCTTTATGGGTTCCTTTTTTCCTTTTGAGGCATGGAACCCTAAAAAGCAGTATTTGACAACTCTATTGTATACTAGTATAACTGTGTTTAATGTGGGCTGGGGCCTACTTGCACTAGTCCACAATCATTTGCTTGCTCTGGGTAAGCAATGTTAACCCAAGTCAATAACTGGATAGGTGACCAAATTTGCAGACTGAATTTGTTCTTTTTAACCCCCGACCCAAAAAGAGGGGTGTTATAAGTTTGACGTGTATATCTGTGTGTCTGTGTATCTGTCTGTGGCATCGTAGCGCCTAAACGAATGAACTGATTTTAATTTAGTTTTTTTTGTTTGAAAGGTGGCTTGATCGAGAGTGTTCTTAGCTATAATCCAAAATAAATTGGTTCAGCCGTTTAAAAGTTATCAGCTCTTTTCTAGTTTTCTTGTAGAAAAGAAGGTTAGATAACCCTTAGGTTCATAATATTCAAGTGTCAATTGACAAATGTCAAGCTGTCAAGATGGACGTTGCCTAGATATAATATATAATTATTTATTTGAAAATGATGTTTTGGAAAATTCAGATACTTTGGATCGTAGGCGCGAAATAGTCAAAGAAAATCGGTTCAGCCGTTTGAAAGTTATCAGCTCTTTTCTAGTTACTGTAACCTTCACTTGTCGGGGGTGTTGAAAATTTTTAATTTACACTTGTTGTTCCTTTAGTCCCACTTATTAACACTAACATCTTATAATAATATAATTATTTAAAAAAATTATTAAAGTAAATTATGAAACCTAATTGTATCTATAGTCTATACTCTCTACTCTTAGATTGTATGTAGAAGGATCTGACAGATCATTCTACCATGTTTTATTGATGGGGTGTGGAGGAATGATCCAGAGAGATAATCTTATATTAACATAGTATAGTTTTAGAATCATTGATTTTAGAATAGAGAGTCTAGAACTATGGTTATAAAATTCTTTATATTTGAAATTATACAAATTAAGCATCTCTACTGTTGTGTGGTGGCTGTGGCTGCTTTGAATGCAACTTTAGTTTTTAACCTAACCACACCACACATGGAGTAAAGTGTTTTTAACAAAATAATTGGAACTGATTTCAGGAATGTAGTCAAAGCATTTTACACTGCAGGGGTAATCTATGATGTCCTTACCACGTTTGGAGACTTGACAGATGAAGCAGCTCAAAACCGCAAATATGCCCGATGGAAGGCTGCATACATTCACAACTGTCTCAAAACTGGGGAGACTCCAGTTCCAGGTACGATTACTTACCTCCTCTGACTGTTTTCTATGAGATATGTCCGCATCCCGCGGGAACTATATTTTTCCGTGGATTTTCCAAAAATTTCTTTCATACAAACCTTGTCCTGTCAATTACAAACACAAAAAAAAAAAAGGAATTATCCAATTTGGTCCAGTTGTTCGGAAGTTATGCGTGTACATACATTTCGGCGTTTCATTTTTATTTATATAGATTTGTTTTCAATTTTTGTTGTGGCAGGCAATGACTTTCTAAGCATGGACACATCACGGCATACAACACAAGAGCCGAAACATGGCACACGTTTTTAAATTCACCTTATGTAGCTTCAACTGCTCCATTTATACATTCCCGCTAACATTCAAGTCCTGTAAACTAACCTCAGTGATTAAGCCGCAATGTAAATCGATAAGCACTCGAAGCTGAATAAGGGGATTTTAGAAGAAAACTTGAACAAAAAATGGAATGGAGTAGTGTAGCACTATTAATTTTTGTTATTTCTTTGAGAGATTTTTCGTTTTTGTAAATATGAAACTATTATACTATATCTATACTATATAATAACTATTATACTATATCTGCTCGTGCTGATTCACTGACTGACTGACTGACTGACTGACTCATTTGATCACCTCTTTGTATGTTTTTTTTTCCGATAGTTTCGTATAGAGGACAAAAAATGATTCGGAGGAAAAATATGGATAGATCTGATGATTGAGAATTTCGGTGAGGAGCACGGCCAGGGTATTGAAGATAGGTGGGGGGTGCTCGAACAAATGTCACTCAGAACTTCATCCAATAGACAGGGAGCTAAAAAATAAAACCAAAATGGCGGATTCAATATGGCGGCCATACAAATTTCGCCGGTGTCTATCTCGAAGATTATAAAAGATGGAAGAGTGGTTTCGTGGCAAAAAATGATCAGGACCCGAAATTTAACTTGATGAGCAAAAAAATTGCGGTCCGCTTGCGGGCCGCGAACTCACGCGCCCTACTAGTTATATGTATATGGTTTTACGTGGGATGATTTATATTAAAAAAAATTATAAGCCCTAGATTGCAATCACACCTGGTGGAAAGTGATGATACAGTCTACGGTAGTAGCGGGCTAACTTGTAGGGGTGGGGTAAAATCCATACCCGTTATAGATGTTTCTATATGGCATCGTACCGGAACGTTAAATCGCTTGGCGGTAGAGTGGTATGTAGCCACGGCCAAAGGCCTCCCACCAGCCGACCTAAACCAATTAAGAAAATCTCAATCGGCCCAGCCGGGAATCGAACCCGGGACCCTCGTCATACAAATCCACCGCGCTACCACTGCGCACCGTAGGTCGTTAAAAGATAATAAAATAAATGTGATACAATAATGGCCAATAGATTTTACATTGAACAAAAAAAAGCTACTCCACAGTTTTGTTTTTCCGACATTCGTGACGCGCCCTTCCATCTGTCTCTTTCCGATGTGCGTGAGAGAAAGGAATGGGAACATTGTAAATAATTTTAGATATTTCTAGTGTTTTCAATGGTTTTACTAAGTATTTTACACTTTTTCGCATGTTATCTTACGTAAATAAAATTAATTTACCGGTGGTAAGTCACACCATCTCTTTTCTGCGTCGTTAACGTATTATTTCGGCACTTTTTGATCGCGCATTTAGGCATCTTGACAGCTTAGCAGTCAACATGCGACTAATGGATAAAGTGTGCTTACACCGAGTATAAGCACACTTACTTGGTCCCTTGTTATGCGCGCCAGTGCGATGTCCTTGCTTAGAAAGTCATTGGTGGCAGGGGTAAAAAACCACCCTTGATTGACAAAAAACAAAGTAAAAAACACCAGGAAAAAACTAAGTGGGTTGCGCAAGTAAAGGTTTCACAGTGTTAAAAAAAAGGCAAACTAAAAATAAAGCTCCAAGGGAAAGCGTAAAATTAGGTATGGTCTTGTCTTGACTTTTTCAACCCACTTTGCTTTTCTTGCTGATATGCAACTGACTCTAAATGATTACAAATGAACTAACTAGCCCTAAATATTGTTGCAGGTCCCATGCAAAATCCTGATGGAAGTATTCCAGATGAAGATAATAATAAAACAGAAAATATTCAGCCGGGCTCTTCTGATTCTCAATCATTTGGCTTCAATCAGCCTGGATCTACAGATACTCAAACATTTGGCATCAATCAGCCGGGCCCTACAGATTCTCAAAGTTTTGGCTTCCCTAATGTCACTCCAGCTACATTGCCAACTGTTCCAACCAGCTTTAACAACAGCCTGCCAGATCCTAATCTAGCGATAAGAGCAGCTTCTCAGTTGCCACCCGTGCCATACACCCCTGATCCTAATCCTGGAGGTTTTGTGCCTTACGACCCATCTCAGCAACCGCAACCTGCCCCCTCAACAACCTTCTATGGAGATAACTCGATGAATGTTGCGCAACTTAGCCCTGAACAGATACAGAAGGCTCAAAAGTATTGCAAGTGGGCAAGCAGTGCACTGAATTATGATGACATTAAAACTGCTATAGGTAATTTAAAAAATGCCTTGGAACTACTTCAGACTGGACGAGACCCTGCTTAAATTGTATGTACAATTATTTTACTTAAAATTCACAGCTGTTTTTAGAATGTGCTCTGTTAAATGCTATGAAAATGTTCCACAGGTAACACTGAATAACATGGTGCATATTTTAAACTTGCAAACTGACAGGAATTTTGGTACAGATTCTGAGTGCAACTAGAGTATTTGCATACTTTTCTTACCAATGTAATGAGAAAGGAACAGACAAACCTAATTTAGAGCTATCAAAGCTCGTGACTTTAGCTGCCAGGCACGAGCTTATTGTTTACATTTCTTAATATTCTATTCTTTTCTAGAAATATTTAAAAAAAAGATGCAAATACTCTAAATTTAGTTTAGAAAAAGACAACAGAATCGGCACCATTGTATGATATTAATTATGTACAACCATTAATGGTTGATTATAAGACCTTCGTGGTTGTACAATCACCCAATAAGACAATAATTTATAGAGGAAATATTTTTCATTTCAAAAAGATAAATGAAGTTTAAAAGTATTTATCTCAGAATAAAACTGTCATTTCGCAGTTAAATATAACAATAATTATAAGTAATGGATCAGCGATATGAATTTGGTATTATAAAATTTAATTCTTATATATATATTTAGATATATACATATATTTTTTTTTCATGTACCATAATTGTAGTTACAAAGTTATAATAAATTAAGCTAAGTACATAGGCAATGCTTTACTTGGATGTTTAATGTAATGGGTCTTACAGGACACTGATACCCGTATTCACAATCATTATTAAGAGGTCTCACAGTGTGCTCGAACGCAGAGTGTAGGTTCCACCAATCAGATTACTGTGTCACGTCAATTTACAATGATCTCATTGGTGGAACCTGAACTATGCGTTCGAGCGCACTGTGAGACCTCATAGTAATTTGTGAATACGGCCATGACTCATGAATCAGTTATAATGATAATAATAAGATATAAATATACCCCTATTATTTTAATATAAGTTTTCATTAAGTTAAGTAACCTATACTTGTATATTTTAAATTCTTTATTGCATCAACAAAAATAATATATGTAGTACCAAACAAAAGGTATACCTATATATAAAGATAGTTATATTTTATTTTATTCTGTGGTCCTTCCTTTATTAGTAATCCATACTCCATATTATTATTAATTGCACACATCTATAATATATACTATTCATTCCAATATTATAATTAATGTGAAAGTGTATGTCTGGAACCTTTTCACGGCTCACCCGCTTAACAGATTTTGACGAAATCTCTAGCTATTTTTTATCCCGGAATATCTTTAGTTTACACAGGATTATTAAGAACTTAAATCCACACAGACAAGCGCGCTAGTTTGTTATAACCTTTATTTTGTATGATTATAAAGGACCATGGGCAAATTATTAAAATCGGTCAAGTGCGAGTCGAACTCGCACAGGAAGGGTTCCGTACAATCGTACAAGAAATATTACTTTTGAAAGGACCGAACCGAAAAAAATATATAACATTATCTAACGGCGAGATACAAAACTAGTAAAGATATCTATCTAACCGTGATGAGTTGAAATTTTTGACTCTTAACCTTTTTTTTTTTTTTTTTAAAAAAAAACCTCTTAACCTTTTTCGTCTTCGATTAGCAACAGGTGCTTGCCATTAGATGGCGCTTTAAAATATTTTACTCTTTCTAAAATTTTATAATTAAAAAAAAAATTATAAAGCGGCAATAAAAATACACATTCTGTGAAAATTTTAACTCTCTATCTATTACGGTTCACGAGATACCTAAAGCTCACTGACAGATAGACGGACGGATGGACAGGCTTAGTAATAGGGTCCCGTTTGCATCCTTCGGGTACGGAACCCTAATAAACGTTAGATAGGTTCAAATCAAAAGATTTTTGTACTTTAGTTCGTACCTACTCGACTAGATGATGCTCACGATTTCGTCTGCGTGGGTTTAGGTTTTTAAAAATCCCCTGGTAACTTTTATTTTCTAGCATAAGAAGTAGCCTATATCTGTTTCCGGCATGCAATGCAAGCTAACTCTGTACCAACTTACTTAGTTCTTTTAAAAATAAGGTTGGAACTCTGTTTTTCCATGACAAAAATAGCCTAGGTACGCAATGCTGACTACCCCTGTTCTAACCCAAGATGGAAACTATCTTTGTTTTAAACGTCAGAATCTGTTAAACAGTTGGGCCATGAAAAGGTAATATTATTAGTTTAGGAGATAATAATTAGTAGAGGTATAAAGGTAATATTAATATGTATAGGAGCAAAACTGAATTATTCAAATACCAAACTAGAATTTTGGTTATTGGACACAAACCAAACGCCACAATAAACACCCCTGGGCACGTGCGACTTAATTTTGCCAAAAAATTTTGAATAATCATGCATAATAATAGTATTTGAAATGCGAAAGTACAATTTGTCTGTTAGCTTTTCACGGCCCAACCGTAAAACCAATTTTGACAAAAGCAAGCTTGCATTCCAGGGACAGACATAAGCTACTTTTGCTCTAGGTTCTACCTAGAGAAAGCTCCCACGGAATTTTTCAAAACCCCTTAATCCACATGGATGAAGTCCCGGGCATCATCTATTGTTTTATATTTTTATGTACTAAAATATGTGACTAATCTATTTCGTTTTGCCTATACATTGTCATTCTTATTTTTGATATTAAAAAAAAATTAAGAATATTAAATAAGAGATCATTTCACATATAAATTCAAAACACCCACATTCACCCTCGATCTCAGCTGCTATAGAACTAGGTTTTATGAAATGGAATACACTAATATCTTTTAATTAAGTAACTCCTAACTGTTGAGGGTTATCCCAAAATGCCCATGGTCCTATAGATCACTGGATTACCAATAATGTGTATTGTGTGGGAGCAGCAAAAGACTAATCTTGTATTTACAAACCCTGGATGATTTACAGTAACTTTAATTCATTTTTGTATTAATTAACGCAATAAATAAAACTATATATTTTTGTGCTCATTTTTATTTATAAATAATTATGTAATAGTGATTTTCACACACGACTTTCAAAACATCTTGCAGTTCTATTAGTTAAGCAGATATTGCGATTTGTCGTTTTCTAAAAAGCATTTTGTTAATTACTGTGGGCATTGTTTTGAACTACAACAAAAGACATGTGAGAACTTATAGTGCATAATGAGAAAGAACTCGCCATATTCGCTCGGTGTGTCAAGTGTCATGTCAAAAGTACGATTTTATCCTTATTCTAAGGGTAAACCATACTTTTGACATGACAATTGATACATAGAATATGGCGAGTCTTTTCTCAAAAATGCATTTTACACAATTCACATCACACAATAATACATAGTGAGGTATCGCCATCCTAAGGTGTGAATAAAAAGCTATTTCTTTTATGGTAACAAACCTCGAAATAAATTGTATTTTCTTTCCAATTATTTTACTAGATAGATAATATTTTGAACATTACAATTGAGCAAAAACATGTACGAATACCTATTTATGTAGATACGTAATTCAAAATACATACAACATACTTTCTAATCTACCGAAAAGTGGCAGTTTGAGAAGCTAATTTCTATTTAACTGTATCCAAGTATAGTTACACAAGTTTAACACATTCTACGCTCACAAATCACAATCACACAAAATAATCTTAAATACTTATAGCTTAAATTAATATCACTTTTGGGTACGAATTCTATGGTATCCTTTCTATGTGGGTACCTAACGTTAAAACTTTTATTTTATTAGACAAATTAATGTACTCCAGGTTGATTAAAGTGCTAGAATTATTCAAATAATTTAAAAAGGGTTCTGATTTTGACATAATGGCTAGCAATAATCACAGAAATATTTTGAATAAATAATTTAAATGTTAATTTACTTCACTTGTCATTTGTGCTATTCGCAAGTTGGTTTTATTTTTGTTAATTATATCAAAAAACTGCTACCAGACTCGAGAATGTATTTCACTCCCTCTTCAAACCGTTGCCATTCTGTGTTGCGGCTGTCTTTTCTAGTTCTTCACGACGGCTGGTTTGGTACCTTTAAAAAAAAAAACCTATTAGGTACAATTATTTTGATATAATGATCACAACTTATTAGGTCTAAAAGCTCTAGAGTCCACCTCGCGAACCGAGGCTTCCGTACGTAAGAATCACTTTTGTTATCGAACCGCAAAACTAACTTGTTTGTAAAGTTTTATAATTGTTTATATAAAAAACCATGTAAATAAGTCAGTTTTATTTGGTAAAGTTGCACGATAAATCAAAAACTGTTGACTATGCGTTAAAAAAAATCTGTTTTAGAATGTATAGCTAAAGCCCTTCCATAAATGATATCCTACTTGATATAGTTATCTTACTTTGAAAATACTAATTTTATTAGTTCATGAACACATTTTAATTTTTTTCTAGGTCAATGGGATATACCTTATAGGTTTTCTTGACAGACAAGACAGACAGACCACAAAGTCATCCTATGCGGGTTCCTTTTTCCTTTTAAGGTACCTACAGAACCCTAAAAAACAAGGTAATAATGAACTAAGACGTTCACAGGTTTGTATTGCAGGAATCGTTCAGTGGATCATATAAGGAGAAAAAATGCTATTATATTTATTAGGACCGCCAAAATTAGAGGGTCGAAATTGAAGATAAGAGTGAAAGAGCACCTCTTTTGTTTTTGCAATATATCTCGTAAAACTTTTTGTAGGGAATCAAATTTCCCATCAATATATACATTATATATATAATATATTGACTCTAAGTAAACTCCCCTTTTTTTTAGAAAATTATTTTGAAATAATAAAATATGTTTTTGATTATGGTATACATCTATACAAGATCTACGGTAGGTATACCTACGCGGGAATTTATATGTGCTCAATTATTTACGCGACAAGCGATTCGTCATCCCAAATTCTTGGCTGGTTGCCAATCTCATGCAATAGAACTAATTTTATTTCGATATTCGTGTTTACATCTCGTAAAAATTGGTCAAGGCGTTTGGTTACTATCCGGTTATTTTAAGGACTCGTTTTTTATTTAGAAAAATCCATTAGGATTGAAGGCATAAATTCTTTGCATTGATTGGTGTTTAATAGATATTTACACCAGTCAGCCGGTATGAAAATCTTGTGATCAAAGTAGATTTGACGAGAATCTTCAGTGTACAGCAATATACATTACGTCAATGCAGCCTACGATCAGAATACGACCGACTGGATGCAGCTATTTTGCGCTGACATTTTCAGTGAGGTCTATACAATAAGACTGACTATAAAATACAATATCCTAAACGTTAAAAAAGGCGCTGCAAATACATAAAACATTATAACCACGGTCCAGTTCTTACCAGACTACAAGTCTTCCGGTGAGCATGAAGAAGAAAACCAAAGCTGGCGCGCATCGGTCGAAGGGATCGCCAACCATAACGTGAGAATATGCAGCCAAGATCATAAGAAATACTAGCCCAACGTTGGCTGTATTCTTTACCTTATCTGTAATAGAAAATAATGACTTACTTAAATATTTATTTACCCTTTGCTAAGAACATACAAAAATTACTGCTATCGGAACCTGTTTAACTATTTTCAGTAGCAGCTGTGTTGTTTTGAATTAAGACAAGAATAAATGGATCAAAATGCCCAGGAGTCTCAACTCTCAACTAATACATCGTACCTACTATAAATGCGAAAGCGTTTTCTGTCAGTTACCTACCTTTTAATAAACATAAACCACGCGGACGAAGTTTATAATAGGTAACCAAGCGATATTATTATATGCGTATTTAACGCAATAGGTACAATTCGATATAATTAATAGCTAAGGGTCGGAAAGCACGGGTAGTTCACCACCTCCGCCCTCCACTTAACACACCTCAATCAATGAACTCAGAGAGGCAATGGTACTGCGGTTAAACTCTACCCTGAAATACGTTTCAGATTGGGGTGATGCCAATTTGGTAGAGTTTAACGCTACCAAAACGCAGGCGTGTCTACTTACAGCAAAACGGAGTCCTTTTACCTTGACTCCCACTTTCCGGAATATATCTATTAACATCACTGATCACATAGATCTCCTAGGTCTCGACGTCTCGGCTAACATCAACTTCGGAAGATCCATCGAAGCCAAAGCCAAGACCGCCGCAAAAAAACTAGGCATTCTTAACAAGGTCAAGCAGTACTTCACGCCGCGCCAACTGACTACTTTATATCAAGCACAAGTCAGGTCGTGCATGGAGTACTGCAGTCACCTCTACGATGGCTCCGCTAAGTACCAACTAGCGGCTCTGGATGCCGTTGACCGTCGAGCTAGGAGACTTATAGGCGAAGACTCTCCTTTGTTGGCGAAACTTCAAAGTCTCGATCAGCGCCGTAAGGTCGTCGGCTTATCGGTGTTTTATAGGATATATTTTGGAGAGTGTGCACAGGAACTTTTCGATCTTGTCCCCCCTTCACCATTTTACCACCGAACCGCAAGACGTCGGGCGAGTTTCCACCCTTATGTCGTCAACATTCCATCTACACGCACGAAACGTTTTGCGTCTTCATTCCTCATACGCATGGCTAAGGTTTGGAATACTCTTCCGCGATCAGTTTTTTTCCGGGTATCTTTAAAACAAGAGTGAATAGGCACCTTCTAGGTAAACGCGTCCCATCTTAGACCACATCATCACTTTCCATCAGGTGTGATTGTGGTCAAGCGCTTACCTATAGTGAATAAAAAAAAAACCTTATTAACGTGCAAAAATCAACTCACGACTTGGTATAGTTGCCAACGCCAGCCCGAATAATATTTCTAAGCCGCCAACCGTCCTGCGATACCATTTCGACGGTAGTTTAAAATCCAACATTTCCGAAAATGGAAAGACTTTCGCATATCTCACATATTCTTTCCTCTAAAAAAAAATTATAGGTTAAGGTTAGATTAGAACATAAATATCCAACACTTAAATTCTATTGGGCAATACAATCAGCCATCCTATCCTTTAATATTATAAATGCGAAAGTGTGTCTGTCTGTCTGCTACCTTTTCACGGCCCAACAGTTTAACCGATTTTGACGAAATTTGGTACAGAGTTAGCTTATATCCCGGAGATGGACATAGGCTACTTTTTATCCCGGAAAATCAAAGATTTCCCACGGGATTCCTAAATACCGATTCGCATGAAATTTAGAACCGAGGTAGCTTGTGTCCCTGCAATTGACATAGGCAACTTTTTATTCCGGAAAACCAAATAGTTCCCAAGGGATCTTTAAAAACCGAAATCCACGCGGACGAAGTCGCGGGCATCCTCTAGTTATTAAGTGTTACACTAGACTAATCTGATCATTCCAATCCATCCCATGCTTATCTATCCTACCCCTGCCTAGTGTTTTCGTGAAGAAGAAAGTCTGTCAGTTCGGTCCTCGTTAAAATAAACATTTACAATAATATTATGCCATACTATATGTATATTAGGTAGGATATTGCAGCCCCGGATGAAAATCGGATTTGGCCCTGCTGGGAATCGGACCTACAGTCTACGTATAAGGCCACATTGCTCACCACTGCAAAAGGGAGGTTGTCGATTTTTCTAATAAACTTATTTTAGTGTCGGGTAGCTATATTTATTACCAAAAATAAAATTATGGAATATTTTATATAAGCTCAATGGATTTAAACAGTTATCAAATGCCTATAACATAACAATTGCCTGCTGTAAAGAACGTTAACGTTAGAATACGTCTCACTGTCGCAGCAAGGCAGTATCGCTGGGCATTAGGCGGCAGGCCAAATACCAAAATAGAAAGCCACATTGCTCCGCAACAAAAATCTTAATGCATCTTGCGATCTTTTTAATTTTGTCTCGACAGTAACGCATGCGAAATTATAAGTAGGTACTTACCAAATCTTTATGCAATTCCTTTGAAATAATTGGCGACAACTTAGTTGTACCCACAAATACAAAGAAAATTCCCAAGAGAATGGACAAGCTTTTTAAAACGATGGATCCCATTCTGCTTTGCAATTTTTTTCTTAATTAGCTATTTATAACATTATCATTTTCGTTCTCCGATTATACTTATTAATAAAATATTATTCACGAAAACACATTATTACACCAAAAATAATATTTCCGAAATCCCAAGAATCCCTGTTTTATCACTATCTCATATTCCAATATTTAACCATTGTACTATACACGTATTTGGTTTTACGAAATGTACAAAATTAAATTTCTCTAGCCAGTGCAAAAAGCACGATCACGATCGTCCGTTCGACGTTCGCGCCGGCGCGAAAAAAATCCATATCAAATATTTTAAATTTTATCATCGGTCTAGACGGGAGTCATTTGGCACAAGTCTTATATTATGTACAGACGTGCCAACTTTCAGCTCAACAACCAACTTGTTTCTATGTTATGCCGTATTACACATCTTTACGAAGACGAGACGATTATTTACTATTATTGTACCGGGTCTCGCCACTCGGTATCGATATAGGTACTAGACGGACTGCGTGTATTTGGCCGATCGATAAATAATATGAGTTACCAGTGCAGTGCTAATTTATGGTTCTATTTCTGAGGCTCTGAGAGGCTAGTCGTGAACTGAGCCCAGAATCCTAGCCACGACCGCTCGAAACTGAAACCAACTAAAGTTTGCGACGTCCAGTACAAACTGTACCCGGGATTACGGATAGCGCGCTTTTCCAACATTTTGATCAGGCTGGCGTGCGGTTTGGCATGCCCAATGCTCCAATACAACAATAGTTATGAGTATAAATTGTTATGGCTACACACGTCACTAAACACATCAACTATAAGTATAGCCGTAACAATCCAGACTTATGGTGCATGACACGGGTCTGCCCGCGAAATTCAAATTTAATTTGGTTTTTCGCAATTTGTAAACTAATACGACAAAGAAGCCGTATGGCATTTTAATTCCGACAATGGCAGTATCATCTTCACAGGTTCAATTAGAAATTGACAAGGAAAATAATAATAATAATTAATGTAGTAAAATAAGTTTTTTCTCATTCTTATTATTTGTCAATTCAATTTCAATATTATTTTCCTTTCTTTTTCCAAGTGTTGTTAAAATGTAGTTATAAAATGCACTAAATACATGTATTTGACAAGCTGCTACTATTGTAGATGTAGTGACTCAACTTAACAGTCCTTTTAGAACAAAAATGTTGAGCTGATAAAACAATCCATTTGGAATGTATATATTGTTCTTTATTCAAAACAGGAAAATATTATCAGAATAATTTCCATTTTTTAGAACAGCTTCATATTCTTTCATAAATTGTACTGTACCACAAAGAAGATACTGATCATTAAGATGTGGTATCAAATTGTCCAATTCTGTAATACTAAATTTGTTATTTACAATTGGTTCGTTATATTTTCTATTCATTGCATTCTCATCAGAGCTCTCAATGAGTTTGTTGCTCAAAAAAATTTTATATGAAAAGTTCCAGAAAGAATTAAATTCATACAGTTCATCTCTGAGAAAAATTTCAACAGTATCCTTACAGCAATAAAATAAAACTATTCTAGTCATATCTTCTTCATTGTCTAATATATTCTGAATAATAGATATAAAAGGTGCTATGCCTGTCCCTTGTGCAATCATTATTATTCTAACATATTTGTTTGCTTGTATCTTGTAAGAACCATATGGCCCTCTCCATAAAGTTTCTTCTCCAATGGTCAAGTTAAACAAATAATTAGAAACTAATCCCTTGCTGTATTTTCTTAATAATATAAGGAAATCATAACTTTGTTCTTTACCATGCAATTTTAATTTAATGGGGGTATATGCCCTTGTACAAGATTCATTATTAACGGAAGTGTATTTAAGGAGAAAGTGATCACCAGGTTTCCACCAGACTTGCTGACATTGATCATGTTTTGACTTTTGAAAAAAAAGAATTTTTTGTGTGTTGCTAACTTGTATGATATTACAGAGATAAAATTTCTTATATTCAAGTTGCGAGATACCATAATCCGTAACGCTGAATGAATTATCACCTTGTTTTTGACTCTTTTCGTATAATTTTAACTGGTTCTCATATACATCCAAAATACAAGGATTGCAGCCACTGTTGCAGCAATCCTCCTTTGCTGGTGCAACAGGTGGCTTCATACTTATTAATTACCTATACCAATTAATTAATATTTCGACAGCTTTGCGTCGGACGAAACGGGACACAATCTAATTAAAGAAAACACAACCGACCAGAAAATAAATAAAAAGGTTATTTAGAATTATGGAATATGATGGAGTGTCATAAGCATCCGCCGTCATAAGCACAGATTAGGTAGGTACCTATTAGTTACCTACTACGTAACTGGTCATAAGTCATATTCAAACTCCAAACCTTTTTTTTTTCTCTCTCGTCTGGCTTTACTCAGATTAGCCAATGTCAAGTTTGTAGTTATTTTCAAGTTAGTGAAACTATACAAGTATGGACTCCGTCTGCGCCGGCGCCCGCCAACATACGCTTGGCGCTTCTTAAGAGCGCTCCCCAGTCAGTTCCACCACCAAAAAACACCAACTAACACAAAAACCAGCCACTCTTAACAAAAAAAAAAAAACACTCCAAAAAGTCATAGCACGCACGCCAGCAAACGCCAACACACACGAAGTCCAACTGCAAACAGCAAACCTATAGTGATAGTCTATGCTCCATAAATTATTATCTACTAGGTATATGAGCTTTATGTGGTACCTATTTGCTATGCTCCAAGTCTACCAACTGTACAGCACATCCTCTATTTATCTGTGGTACATCACAGACCAAAGAGATACTTTTTGGCAAAGAGTATGTACCTAACCGATGTGTGCAAAGTTTTTTGAGATTTCATATAACTACCTATTAGTTACTTATACAGAATTCTAAAATTCGTTTCTTTCGACTTGTTCGGCTCGAATTTGGTGCGTTCACCTTTACTGTGATTTGTGAGTCTGTGGATGCTACTGTGCCCCATATCCGCACCCATAGAGATATAATTTTAACTTCATCACCATACAAAAGTACATAGCTCTCTATGAAAGCTTAGCCTGCCTGGTACCTGGTAGGTATATAATATGAAATCACTACATTTCTCTACAGTGCTCCACAGTACGACAAGGCTTTTTTGGCACTTGAATGTCATTGACAGAAGGGAGTAGTTGTAGTACAAAGGCTGCCAGCAAGTAAAATCTCAATGAGGAACTTTCCAGCGAACGTTCCATAAAATTATCAGGGATATCTCTGAAGTCTGAACGCATAGCTCGCTGCCATAGGCAGAAAAATGCTGTCTGTGCCCTTTAGATTGTTTTTTTTTTGGTTATGTAGCAATTGTAGCACAAAGGCTGCCAGCAAATAAAATATTCTCGTTTGGGGAATATTATGTTGAAAATCGAGTAAGTTTTATCAAATTATAACTGAAAAAGAAATTAGGCAAGCCGTTCCTGTTTGTACATCGAAAAAGAATCATAAAAACCATTGATAGGCCAGGGACTTGCAACCTACTTTCTACTACTAATTTCTTAAATATTCAACTAAAGATTTGTATGTAATTCTGTGAAGATGATACTGCCACTGTCGGAATTAGAATGCAATAAGCCTACTTTGTCGAATTAGTTTATAAATTGCGAAAAACCAAATTAATTTTGAATTTCGCGGGCAAACCCGTCTCATGCATCTTAAATAAAATAAGAAGAAGACAATTATTAATACAAATCTTGACTACTATATAATATATATATATTTTTTTAATTTTACATTTGCAACAGGTGACAACCCTATAAGAATAGGTACTTATAAAATTCGAATTCGTTATTAGGAAGCTTCCCCTCTGTATGGATGTATACTCGTGTGGCCTGACTGTACTTACTCACTGTAGGTACTCATCTTACTTATCTAGGTACTCGCCACACTGTCTTGACCGATGTAATTACCTAGATCGGTAATTAGGTCGATTCCGTAAAACCTGCATCAATCATTATTATAATCGCAATTGTTATCATTGGCTACTTGTTGCAACAATACATTGTAGCCAACAGTGAGCGCGCGTCAACCAATCAGAGGTGATTACAATCGTGACATTGTAGCTGTCATTCTGCTGCAATCGAGCAGTTTTAACAGGGGGCCTATCGGCTAAAAATATATCAATCATTAAAGGACAGCATCAATGTCAAAACATGGTTTTTGGCCAATCCCATTGGCTAAATACCATGTTTTGACATTGATGCTGTCCTTTAATGATTGATACATTTTTAGCCGATCGCCCTGCAGTTTATTTGCATGACAATAATAATAATAATCGCATGCAATGCAATCGGCAGGATACTATGTATATTTATAATTTAGCGTTACTTTTTTATAATTATAGCCTCAATAGCTCAACGGTTATAGGAGTGGACTGAAAACCGAAAGGTTGCAGGTTCAAACCTGTGTTCAATTCAAACCCCACCCGTTGCACTATTGTCGTACCCACTCCTAGCACAAGCTTAACGCTTAGTTGGAGGGGATAGGGGAATGTTAGTCATGATTAAAAAAAATGACTAATATTCTTTTAAAAAAAATAGTAATAATTTCTTTCATTACAACATCTAAAAAAATATTATACGGACTGCAAACAATAGTGATTAGTGACAGTTTTTGTATTTCTAGCATAGTTTCTAATTCTATGGCCTCTGCATAACATTGGCGCCCTCTATACTGACGCCAAATAAACACCGGTTAGCGGCTAGTGCTCCCAGGCCCCAAGCCCGCCATAATTTTCTTTTTGGCCTTTGCTTTATCGTTGGCTGTAAACAATCGTGTAAGTACGGTGAATATTATTACGATAATTTATAGATTTACTTTCTAAGTAATGAGTGTCTCATAGTTAATTATCAAAAAATTGTTCTTTCTGTAGTTCACGAGTAAAATCAACATTGTATTCCATAATTACCTAATGGCAGACTCCATTTATATTGGCTTGGGGTCTCTGTTATAGAAATTGTTTGCGCAAAGAATTTTCAGTGAATTCGCCGTAAATATAAATAATTTAAAATTATTGACTGTAATTAAGTAAGTAGATTGTAGTTTACTAGGAACGTTTGTGTGTACGGTTTAAGTAACTATATCGTTGGCGTCTCAGAGGCTAATGACTTATGGTTTTGTTTATTTTAACTAAGATTTTCCTTTGTTTTTCTCTTCATGTATTTTACCCCTCCTTTTATTATGTTTCTAGTTTGTTTTACTTTAAATGGAACCCAAATAATATTATTTGATTTTGTCTACTCAGACAGATCTACTTAGTATGTGGGGTAATTTTTTTTTGTAATGGTAGCCTCAATAATTTTAATGTGGAATTCATTATTTCAGATTTGCCTTTGTAGGTGTATATTAAATTAACTAACATGTCTGATGATGGATCAACAGTAGTAGAGAAGAAAGGACGTGGTAGACCCAAATCTAATGGCACACAATCGGTTAGTTTTTTTTTATTACTTACTATTTTTTTAATTAAACAAACAAGGTATGTAAGGGCATTTAGCGTTCATGTCTATATAGTAATTATGGTATTTTCAGATCCAGACGATTTGCTACTATGTCATTCAACATTCTTGTCTATTTGATGACTGGTATTTTTAAGTCTAGACTATTTGCTACTAGAGTATTTTGAATTACATTCTAAGATTCAGATGATTTGCATCTAGGGCATTTAGCATTCATGTCAATTTAGTTTTTATGGCGTTTGGATATCAAGACGTTATATCGTCATTTTGCAACATGTTCATTCTGATAGGCACCCATAAATTAGTATAATATTCCTATCAAAATAGGCCTACATAGGTACATGTTTTTAAAAGCAAAAGTCAATAGGAAAATATTATTGGGCTTCAACTATTTCATAAATCACATAATTATTTGTTTTATAGGACACTAAAGGAGATTCCAAGAAAAGAGGGAGACCTCCAGCAGCCGCAGCTAAGGTTAAGGAATCCAAAAATTCATCTGATGATGAACAGGCTCCAGTAGCTAAAAGAGGAAGAGGCAGACCTAAGGGTTCCAAGAAGAAAGCAGCAGCCCCTAAAGCAAAGGTATAATCTGAATGTGAGAAATGCCACATCAAAATAAAATAATTATGAATCACATTATAGCCTTATTACTTATTTCAGAGTGGTTCAGGTGAAGGGCGAGGTCGTGGCAGACCGCGCAAGGATGCAGCTCCTCCAAAGAAAGATGCAGCATCCTCTGAAGAGGAGCAAGAAGATGAAGAAGAGGAAGAGGGCTCCGACCAGTAATCACGATTGTTCGTCATACAACTTTTAGTGTAATTTGGTTCTCATTGTAACCCCTTTGTGAATCAGAATGTTTGGTGACTATGACATCCTGTGTCATGCTCTTTAGCTTTTTTGAGGGGTTACCATGATAACACAAGTCTCCAACAACATTCTCCCAAACTTTATTCATGTGAGCATATTTAAAGAAATGATTATTAGCAGATTTTAAGAAGTCCTCTTTGTGATTTTATTGCATTTACTTGAACTACTTTAAACAATAGAACCTTCTTACATGGCTAAATTTTGGGTAGACTTAGCTCTCCCTAGAAACGTACAACTTAAGCTATAATTTGTAAGATCCTTTTTTTGTAGATTTATTCTATTTCTATTATAATAGGTATTTTGTAATCATCTGATTTATATTGTAAGAATCAATACAACTTTGTAGATTTATTAATTTTGACTTAAAAGTCAAGTATTATTTTCTTTAATAAATATTTCATTTACATTTGGTTTTTTTTCTGCTTGGTTTTGTTTATAAAATGTTATAATCAAAAATTTTATTTCAATGTTAGTTTATATTATAATATTATGTTACAGGAAAGCCACTTGGACCTTCATACTTCTAATACTCTGATCAGAAATTAGAACCATGATTTACCTACTAATTAATTCTGTCATACTTTTGGAAACTGACTGAAATGTTAAATTATTTGGAAAATACGGTTTACTGTGTGTCTGTGCGTGAATGTACAATTTTAGAACAATATATTAAATAAATTATAAATAAAGGATTTTTCATTGCTGTTCTAGAATGTAGGCACATATAGGTAGGTATGGATTAAGAGCCAGTGAGGGCCTGACCTTATATTTTATAAAAGCTGAAAGTTTTGTATGCGCATCTTCCTAAACACAGGTACGATCGGCGACTATGAAGGTTCGATCATCTTGGCTTTGGCAGATAACGGGTAACAAAGGTAAATAACATCTTTCGTGAAAGTAGTGTAAATTTTTAGGGTTCTACACTTCATAACGAAAAACGGAACCCTTATAGGATCACTTTGTCAGTCTAGAAAACCTATAGGGTACTTCCCGTTGACCTAGAATCATGAAATGTGGCAGGTAGGTAGGTCTTATAGCACAAGTAAAGAAATAAATCCGAAAACCGTGAATTTGTGGTAACATCACAGAAAAAAGCGGCCAAGTGCGAGTCAGACTCGCGCACTAAGGGTTCCGTACTCGGGTATTTTTCCATTTTGCACGATAAATCAAAAACTTCATAATTAAATGAGTTTTAGATTGTAGGTACAGATATCGACGGCTTAGAGTGAAAACCTCGTAAGTGTAAAAGAAGTAACTTTTCAGGAGGAAGAAAAAACTGCGTGCTGTAACTAACAGAAGCGAGTATTTACGAGTTTCTCATACTCGTAACGCCATCTGTGACATTAATGTCACATGGCGTTACGAGTATCGAATGAACAAATTAGTCAGATCAGGATGTGCGTTGCGAGGTTTTCTTCCTAGAAACGCAATAAAATTTTAAGCAAAAATGCATTCCCGAGGTTTTCACTCTAAGACGACGATATAGCCCTTTCATATGATACCCCACTTGGTATAGTTATCTTACTTTGAAAATCGAAACAGTTTTTTCTTATGAAAAGATAACCCCCTGAGATATCGGGGGGGGGGGGGGGGGTGTTTAGATCCCCCCCCCCCCTTGTAGGTAGTTGAAGGGTGTAGCGAGAAAATAAAACTATACGGACTTATTTGCTAAGTAAGCTTTTAATTCGCATAGGTATGCTTAATCGTAATTAACAGAAAAAATAGCCAAGTGCGAGTTTGACTCGCGCACCGCGGGTTCCGTACAGAGTTGTAGGTAGGTATTTAAAAAGTTAGTTCTCTAATGAAAAGATAAGCTGGATTTAGGGACAAACTTAACTTTGCTATATATAGGATATTTCTACCTCGTTTGGTTTTGAGATATCTCCCGTCGAAAAAATGGTCCAAAACTGACAACTTTGACGGTAAGTCAACAGTACTTTAAAAAGTGATGTCATATGGCATTACATTTCGTACTAAGTAATATTACATTTTACCATCACTCCGAACATCACCCGAGCGTGCCCGAGCTGGCGCGCTAGTGACGGCCACCTGGCACCTATCAAATAGTGCGCTATGTAATGAAATGAAAATATGTTCGGATGTATTATTACATTACATGAGATATCGAGTGATGGGATGCCCCGCCGCCATACGTACTACGTTCGATGTACGCACTACCGCACCTAGTTACATTATACCGCTAGCCAATATTCCGTTCGGTCATTTTAGTTAATAAATAAAGTTGGTTTCCCTTCATACTTTAGACCAGGCTTAGGACTGGCAATATACATGGATTACCTACGAATTACGATTTGGCATTTTAAAAATATTCATTGAACCCTATCGTAATAAGTGAAAAATGTCCTTGACCGCCCACGCTTTGTCAAATACTAATAATTACTAATAAATATAAACAAAGAATTCATGAATTTTTGAAGAGCTAAGTTAAGTACCTTGGCGGAGCCAAATAAACGTAAACCTTATTGCATCAGTTACAGACTACAGTATATAAAATCGGGCTGGCCGCGCAACCGATATGAAGCACGAGTATCTCTCTCTCACTCTCTCTCACTAGCACAATTTACGATTCTCAAACCACGCACCGAGATATGCCGATTGCCGAATGACATGACCGAACAGTCAGTAGGCAGCGAGCGCGAAACGCTGTCCGCGTCATGTTTTAGTGTGATGTGTAATGCTTGATTTTGTCGTGTAATATGTAATGCTACAGTACGCGGTCGGGTAATATTACGCGTAATGCATCAATCGCATTACTTACACATGTCTAGTCTTTGATTTCTTTTTTTTGTTCTAAGGTTCTACGGGTTTTTATTCTAAAGTTCTAAGATTCAACATTTTGCAAACTCGACATTATAAGAATTCAACATTTTAGGAATTCAACATTTTGGGCCTGAAGGATCATGTCCTACTCTAAATGAACTTTATTGTTTTTCGGAATAAAACCGATCCTAATGTTGATCTGGGGAGTGGGTATAACCCATTGGTAAGTAAGTAGGTATACCACGTTGCGTTCAAATCCGTCAGCAGGTGGTCAGTAGTTTCCGCGTGAGACGAGTAGGTACAGACAAGATAAAATTTAAAACCATTAGACAGTAGGTCTTACAGTCAATAAGGTAATGATATCTACCTACTACAGTATTCATCACTTATTATCAATCGAATCAGGGAACTAATGTTTAACTAACTAAAATAACATTTTCAGTTTTCTTTAATTTCTATTAAATTATTAAGCTTACTTAAGTGCATCTGAGTTTTTCTGTGACTCTGTGATTGATTCTTCGTCACGAACTGCATATTACAAATATCACAAGAGAATGGCCTCTCACCAGTGTGATTCCTCATGTGAACACCTAGACTCCCCTTTGTTAAATATTTCTTCTCACAAATATTACAAGAGAAAGGCTTCTCCCCAGAGTGTTTTTGTATGTGAGCCGTTAAATTGCTTTTCGTTGTAAACTTGTTGTTGCAAATGTAACAGGAGAAAGGTTTCTCGCCAGTGTGACTTTTCATGTGAACATCTAAACTACCTTTCCACGAAAACTTACTTTGGCATATATCACAAAAGAATGGTTTTTCACCAGTGTGAGTTTTCATGTGTTTGTTTAAATTACCATTTGTGGTAAACTTGTAATGACATATATGACAGGAGAAAGGTCTCTCCCCAGTGTGACTTCTCATGTGAATATTTAAATTAGACTTACAGTAAAACTTCTTTTTACAAATATCACAAGGGAAAGGTTTCTCAAGGGAGTGAGTTTTCATGTGCTTCTTTAAATTGGCACTCCTTGTAAATTTGAAGTTGCAAGTGTCACAAGAGAACAGTCTCTTAACAGTGTGACTTCCCAGGTGAATATTTAACTTAGACTTTGAGTAAAACTTCTTATCACAAATATCACAAGGGAAAGGTTTCTTAAGGGAGTGAGTTTTTGTGGGATTTCTGATATGCCTTTTGTGAATTTTAACTTTATTTAATGTCGCTGGAGTTTGTTGACTGGAGCTGTTTTCTTTCACTGAAGAGATTTTATCCATACTCTTGTCTTCGGATGTCTTACATTTCTTTAACGAAGTTGTGCCTGACAAAAAAAAAGGTGAGTTGATCAAATGCAATGAGACGAAGTCAAATAATGGAACAAGAGAAATGTTTCTCGCCAGTGTGATTTTTCATGTGAACATCTAAACTACCTTTCCAGGAACTCTGGCATGTATCACAAAAGAAAGATTTTTCACCAGAGTGAATTTTCATGTGCCTATTTAAATGACCGCTCGTGGTAAACTTTAATTACAAATAAAACACCAGAAAGGCCTATCTCTAGTGCACTAAGAGCACTTAAGGGCCAGACGTTTGTTATTAACCGACTTCAAAAAAAGGAGGAGGTTCTCAATTCGTCAGAATCTTTTATTTTTTTTAATGTATGTCGATTACTCAAAGACCCCTGAACCGATTTGGAATTTTTTTTTGTTTGAGGGTATACTGTGCAGGTGGTCCCAAATAATTTGGTGAAGATCTGATGAATATCTTCGGAGATGGAGAACAGAACTCATCAATGGATAAGGGCAAATTGCTCGCGATCAGTGTAATAGCTTAGTAAACTGGTTTTGTGGTAGGTTTTAACTGGGCATAGCATTTTATAGTACAGAGGGCCACTAAAAATTGTGAAATAAAAAATTTTCAAAAGAAAAATAAAACCGACTTCAAAAACCACAAGCACTAAAAAGTAATAAATAATTTTTGTTTAGTTACACGTGTAATGTACCTAGGTATGAAGTCTGGCGAGCTTCACATTTGGATTTCTAATTTTGTTTGTTTTATCATGCTCGCTCGACTTCATACCTAGGTACATTACATGTGTAACTAAACAAAAATTATTTATTACTTTTTAGTGCTTGTGGTTTTTCAAGTCAGTATCATTTTTCTTTTCAATTTTTTTTTAATATAAAAGCTGAAAGTTGCTAACTGACAATATTCTCGGATTTGATTTGAGTAAATCTGCATCATGTGTAGCAAGGGGTGAGCTGTTCTACTGCAAGTCTGACTGGGCTATAGGACTTCAACAGGTACCTGCAGTACTTACCTAGAGTATGCGCACAGTCTGCTGACAAAAATGGTTCAGACTCACAGTGATGTAACTGGAAACAAAATTATTTTTTACTTATTATTTTATTAACCATCACCCACCATGAAGTAACTTCTATTAAACAACAAACTCCTTAAATCCTGGAAACTACTAAGGTTTGTTTGGTTTACATTGTTAGGTAGGTAGGTATTCTTTTATTCTCCCTCTTTATAACACAATAAAATACCTGGCCCCTTCAATCCTTCAGGCCCAAAATGTTGAATTCTTATAATTAATTTGCAAAATGTTGAGTCCTAAAATGTTGAATTCGCAAAAAAGTTTAATTTTGAAATTGCAAAATGTTGAATTCGCCAAATATTGAATTTCAAATTCACAAATGTTGAATCCCAAAATATTGAATTTGCAAACAAAAGATTTGGTTTGAGGAATTGATTTAAGGGGGGTGGGGGGGATACTGTATTATGTTGTAGGTATGTAAATAGTTCTCTAACGAAAAGATAAACTGGATTCAGGTACAAACTTAACTTTGCCATTGGATATTCCTAACTCTTTAGTTTTTCAGAAATCCGGGCTATCATAGCCCCCATCACAAAAACTGACAACTTTGATGACAAAGCCTTCGATTCCTTTTTATGTTTAAACTTCAACATTTTGCAACTCCGAAATTCAACATTTTGCAAATTCAACATTTTAGGAATTATAGAATAGAATTAGTTTTATTAGTTGAACCAACACATAACGTAAAACACGAAAAGATAAATTACAAATGATGACGCCTTAAAATCTTGTATATTATGTGTTGTGCCAACGAAAAGGCCCGAAACTCAGCTGAATGTTGTGGATAAACAATGAACCCACAACACTGGTATTCTGCTCGAGCCCAAACGAGGGAAGTCCTAGTAGGTCTTTGTAATTCTGTAAACTGTTATTGAATTTAAAAGAAAAATAAAACTTAATTACAAATTCAACATTATGAGCCTGGAGGCCTTGAATACCTATAAAGTTTTATTTTACCTACCTATAAAGTTTACACTGCATATTTATGTGGAGGCAACTCACCTTAACATTTATCATCATATTATTATATCCTTGGTCCCAAAACATTACTTTTTCATCTTCAGATAGCTCTTTCTGTTCTTGTGATTCTAAAATTTCTTCTTTACAATTTACATCTGAATTTGAGGTACAAACATAATTTTCACTCAAATGTACAGTTTCTGATCTATGCTCTGTTATTTCTTCCTTAAATACTCCAATATGCACATCATAGACATTATCACAGGTCTCCATCCAGTCTGAATCTAACAATTCTTGCTTAAATGTTTCATTATTTTCATCAAGCTCATCTGATCGCTCATTTTTAATTTTAACATTATCAGAAATTTCACATTTAATATCTAATTTTGCTGTTCCATCTGAGTGAGCTGGGTTCTGATTCATATCAAAGAATGGTTTATCATATAGCACAAATGGGACAGCTCCGAGCCGTATTTTCTTTAAACCATTCCTTGATACAGAAAAGTCCTCAGTTAGGAAATGCTGTGAGCAAACAACTGCACCATGTGGCAACTGAGATTCCTTTTTACCGATAGCTTGGAGCCAGGCAGCGCAGACTATGGATTTGGAGGGAAATCTGTACAATTAATTACTTATTATTAGCATGGATTACAATTACAATTTTCATAGGGATCTTAAATTTTTTGAAAATAGAATATAGCCTACTCAGGCTAAAATATAGTCACTCAGGAATAATGTGGCTTTCTACTGGTGAAAGGATTTTCAAAATTTGTTCAGTAGTTCCAGACATTACCCCCTTCAAGCAAACTTTATCTCTTTATAATATTAGAGGTATTTAGAGATATCAAAAAACTATGACAGTTAGAGTGTTGGTTCTATTTTTCCAGTGAAATAAATAAATAATTACTATAACCATTATTATATAACTATTATTTCAGATTTTTTTGAATGGTAGACTTCCAAGATAAGGTAGGGGAAAAGTATTTTTTCTGACATTTTAAAAACAAAATGACAATTAGATGAATATCTGATTTAGAATTTACAGGTAAAGCCCTTTCATAATACCCCACTGTATAGTAGTCTGTTATCTTACTTTGAAAATTGAAAATACTTAAGTACCTACTTATTTTTTTTCTGAGCACATTTTAATTTTTTTGTGATGTGATGAAACCGTTTTCAGATTTTTCTCTTTATATGTGTTTTAATACGGTAGGTATACTTACCTGCCAAACATGATTCTAGGTAACAGGAAGTTCCTTATAGGTTTCTTGACAGACAAGACACACAGACAGACAAATAATGAATTTTATTGATCCTGCAAGGGTTTCTTTATCCTTTTGAGGTACAGAACCCTATGAAATATAATCATCCCTACAAAAGTTGCAATAATATAAGCCAAGGTATCAAACATCACAACATATTAAGTCCCCCGCGGCCCGCCAAGTGCGAGTCAGGCTCGATACCACCGAGGGTTTTTCTGACTTAATTCACATTATAACTTCCTTTAAATTATGCGAAAACCGCATTAAAATCCGTTGCGTAGTTTATAAGATCTATGCGTTCAAACTTAAGTACATACATAAATACAGACAGCGGGAAGCGAGTAGTCATACCTACCTACCTGTATTTACATAGTATTTTACACAAAACTGAGGATAGATACCTACAAATGATAAAGGGTTGTTAAACTTTAATTATAATTCTTAATTAAATAGAGACGTAAATAGTGTTGGTACATAAAAACCATAACTACCACTCTCCCGTTAGTCGTTAGAGAGTAGTATGTTACTTGCTACCACTATTTTGTGACCTTATTACCTTTATGTATATGTAGCAAATAGCAAAACAATATGCTTACTTGTGAAAAGTAATTGCGTCAGATTTAGCCCCGTTTGCAGTTGAGGTGTTCTCACAGAAAGGTACAAAGCACTGCATTATATTTTGCGGCAGTAACAAAATTGTAAGGGAGTATATTTTAATAATAAATTATTCTGAACACCGACCAGAAACAAAAAATCAATTGTTATCTAAGTAGGTACTGAACACAGAGTACTTTTTTTTACATGTTTTTTTTTCTCTCTCGTCTGGCTTTACAAAGTTTAGCCAATGTCAAGTTTGTAGTTATTTGTAACAAGTTAGGGAAACTATACAAGTATGGACCCTGTCTGTACCGGCGCTCGCCAACATACGCACGGCACCCCCTTAGAGCGCTTTTCAGTCAGTTTTAACAAAAAAAATACTCCAAAAAGGCAGAGCGAGCCCGCCAGCTAACACCACGCTAACACCAACACAGACGAAATACTTTTTTACATGTTATCATATTATAATAAGATGTATTATCTATGATGTTATCCAAGATCCAAGTTATCTCTTTCTTAGCTTATACTATCTCTATGCCTTCTTAGTCCCTATTAGTATTTTTTTATTAACTGGTTTTACGGCTCTGGGTTCTAGCCCTTTTAATTATTCGTTAATAGGCATTAAGGCATCACAGACCAATAACATCAAGGCATTTTATTTTATTTTCAGCTCAAAGTTTTCCTTTTTTTTAACTGGTTTTACAAATTAGTCGATACTAGAGCTAATTTCTTAAACTGGACCTTTTCAAGTAAAGATTTTCATATAAACCTATGAGGATGATACTGCCATTGTCGCAAATAAAATGACAAACCTACGTTGTCGTATTAGTTTACAAATGGCGAAAAACCAAATTAAAGAATTTCCTGAGCAGCCCGTCGCATCCAAACGTATGAAATGGATGGATCGCTTTAATACCAACATTATTACACTAATAACATAGAATAACTTATAACTTACACACGCGCGGCGCCCCCAGAGCGTTTTCTAGTCAGTCCCACCCAGAGATGTGCTACCTAAACATGATTGTGCACTTCAGATTTAATTCCCTGCAAAAATAAACTCTGTTGCATTAGCATAAAGTCCAATTTCTAATACAATTATGCTAAGCGGAAAAACGAGCCGAGCGAGAGGTCTATAAATTGGATTGTGTCACTGTCTAATGGATTGCAAGCATAAAAAAATATTTTCTATGGTACGAATTATGATGTAGCTCACAAAGTTCTTATTCATTGTTTATTTAATTTCAAACAACAAGATTACTTTCTTTTGTTTTCGCAGTAATTTTCATACCGTTATCTTTATTTTATAATGTCATTAAAATATCATTTAGTTTAAAAAGTATTATAAATATTTTTTTAAATTAATAGGATGACAACACTGGATGTCAAGCAAAACAATATGGCGAACATTCTGTACTATACTATACAGAAGTAGTAAGGTAAACATAATTTGATTGTTTAATGGAAGTGTTTTTTTCTGTTTATCGATAGATTTCTCAAAAATGAAGACTTAAGGCAAAAATGGATCGCTGTCGTTCCAGGAAATATCACCAAATATTCGGCAGTTTGCGGAATGCATTTTAAAGCGGAAGATTTTGCTACGGCTTCGTGTGCACTGAATTTTTTTTAAAAAGAAACGCTGTACCATCAATTTTCTCAAAAGTATGCCTTGCTTACGAACTTCTTAAAACTGTTTAGGACCTAAACACATGCACCAGATTATACAAAATAATTTTACTTACCTATATTATAGGTACCCATACTTAACATGACTGGTACTTTTTCGCAGAACAAAAAAAAATTGAATTTCTCTACTTTTATAACTACAGCGCGGCAGACTATGGCCTAAACCTTTATCATTCTGAGAAGAGACCCGTGCTCAGTAGTGAGCGGCGATGGGTTATCATGATGATTCATCCTCTCCTATTCTCATATAATCCGTCAAATGTCTTACATTATCAAATCGTGTTGTCACCCTAATAGAAAGGGACACAATCCAATTTAACGCTATCTCAATAGGCTCGTTTTTGGTGCCTCAGTGCACAATCTAGTTTAGGTAGCACATCTCTGGTCCCACCATCAAAAAACACCGGCAGTGAAACACAAAAACCAACACTCCAAAAAGGCATCGCACGCGCGCCAGCAAACGCCAACCCAGACGAAGTCCCAGCGTAAAGTAATACACAGACTGCACATCTGCACATGGGTTTATGGATAATGGATGGTTTATGGCACTGCCGGCATTCGGCAACGCAAAGATTATGATTACGGCAAGGGTCTGTGGCTCCAACCAGTGCGCACCCATTTTACGTCGGATCTATCTTATTCAAGTTTGTCAGCTAAAGCTATCAGTTGGAAGTTTTATCAAGTTTTATTGTGGTTTTATTTGTGAATTGTTATGTAAAGAAATATAGTGATGCTTTTGAGGTCTTGTGGTGGTAAACCAAACGCAATTAAGATTTTATTAGTGATGCAAAGAACGATGTGTATACTTTAATGTTAACAGTGAAAGATTAAACTTATCGTGAAGTGATGAGGTGTTTCCTACCTGTGCCGTCAGAAAGTTTTCAAAGTTGTTCAACTTTTGTTTTAGTTGAAAATGTTAAAATGCAAATATTGGCTTATCGCCATTATTGAAAAGGATTGTTTTAATATTTACCAAGGTTAGTAACTTATTGTTAAAAAAAATATTAATATTCATATTATATAGAGACACTCAGATAACCGCCTAAAATATAGATATTAATCGCTTCGTTAGTTTAGTAATTAGCTTGTTCGACTGTGTAGACCAAGCCTGTGGTTGTCGTTGATCCTGGGTTCGATTCCTGAGTCGGGTCAAAAAAACATGGGTTTTTCTGCCAAGAAATTCTCAGTGCTAGCCTGCACGCCTAACATGCGCCTCACGAAAAAATGTTGTCCACACATTATCGTAAATGCATGCCTGATAGTTCTCTACATTGTTCTCAAAGGTGTGTGAAGTCTGCCACACCGACCTTGACCAGGTTGATCATGAATCATAAAGGCAAATTATGAATAAAATCTTAGTAAAATCTTTGACAAAATTATCTCATGGGGTGCATGTTAGGCCCTCTGGAGTTAGGAAATTATACTATATACTAATTATACTATACCCTCGGAGAGCATATAAAGCCTTCATCGGCTCCACTAATGAGTCACCATCGATTTGGTATCCGGGGGGATGAATTGAGGCAGGGAAGGTGAAGAACTAGTTAAAATTTCTCAGCGATTAAATCAATTTTTTTCCAAATCATGGGTTTTAGCAAAATTATTAAGGCATAATAGTATATTGAATGGATATGACAGTCATACTCCTGATGACTTTCAACAGTTGTGTTTTATCTTAAGAGCAAAGTTTTTAAACACAAATATCTTTTACATTCACACTTATATAAAAATATAGAATTTAGTCCAGTGGGTTGATGCTAGTCACATTACTATTTTGAGAGAAATTATACCAGCTCACAGTAAACTTCTATGAATTGTGTTTAAAGATTCCTTAGATTGGACACCAAAAACCTTTCTTCTTCTTCTTCTCTCTGGGCTGGTTTCCGCACTGAAACGTTTCCGTCTGTTGTGCGTGTGTTGCCCCTCCCCGCCGAAGTACCAAAAACCTTTATTCAAATACATTTGCTAACTAATGGAATTTTTGGGAGCCAAAGTTTTAATAAATATTTATTTCTCCGAAACTATTCAACAGCACTTCACAAAAACATTTAATTTAGAACTTACTTAATGGTTCAGCTTTGTAAAGAAAAGAATTGTCAAAATTGGTTAACATTGTGGTGGAGTGATGGAGTAACATTATCTATCCCTATCACAAATGAACCTTATAGTTGTTTGAGGGAAAAACTATCAAACATATGATTTACTTAAAGCTAATAGTATGAATGATAAAATATTCAAATCCATTCATTTTCTGTGGGAAAATATTTTAACCAACTTCAAAAAAAGGAGGAGGTTCTCAATTCGTTGGAATCTTGTTCTCCGATTATTTAAAGACGCCTGGACCGATTTGGATTTTTTTTATTTATTTGAAAGGGTATACTTCGCAGGTGGTCCCATATAAATTTGATGAAGATCTGATGAATATCTTCAGAGATGGAGAACGGAATTCCTCAATGGTTAAGAGTAAATTGCTCACGAAAAGTGTAATAGCTTAGTAAACAGTAGGGTTTTAACTGGGCATAGCATATTATAGTACAGTGGGGGGCCACTAAAAATTGTGAAGTAAAAAAATTTCAAAAGATAAATAAAACCGACTTCAAAAACCACAAGCACTAAAAAGTAAAAAATAAGGTTTTTTTCTACATGTGTAATGTATGGATGAAGTCGGGCGAGCTTCACACGTGGATTTCTAGTTCTCGCTCGACTTCATACATACATTACACATGTAGAAACAAAACTAATTTTTTACATTTTAGTGCTTGTGGTTTTTGAAGTTAGTTTTATTTTTCTTTTGTTTATATAAAAAAATTGAAAAATATTTATCATTTATCGCCTTGTGACGTCATTGATCGCCTTCTACACAGTGTGACATTAATAAGTAATTATATTAAAAACTAGATGACGCCCGCAGCTTTGCCCGCCTAGACTTAGGTGTTTAAAAATCATGTGGGTCAGGTCCTCTGCAGCATCAGGATTGAGGAGTTGGAATCCAAATCTTTGGAACATGTCGTAAAGTTTCTCTATCGATAACAAAAATAATAATACGCAAATTGGTCCAGAAATCTTGGAGATATCAGTGTTCATAGTTAGAAAAACACAACTTCTCCATGTTTGAAAGTCAGTTTAAAAAGTAGCCTATGTTACTCCTTGGTTAATCCTCTGCTTGTGTGTGAAAGTCCTGTCAAAATAGCTTCAGCCATTCCAAAGATAAGCTCGTTCAAACAAACAGATAAACAAAAATTTTAAAAACATGTGATTCAGAGGTACAATTCAAATAACCATATGAGCTTAATATGAGGTAGTTATTTCGAAATTACAGACAGAGTTTTCAATTTTATTTAGTAGTATAGATATAGATAAATTCATTTAATTTCAAGATTCATGATTTAAATTATTCTTTTTATTTAAATTATTCTTTTTAATAATGAATTCTAGCCCCATAAACTATCCCTATACAAAACATCACTTATCTTAATCCCTATACAAAACATCACTTATTAACATCATTTTATTACTACAGTCAAAGACCCTATCGCTACACATTCAACAATAAGGTTTGTTATCAATTAACTATTAAGGTCACAATAATTGCAACAACATTAATGACTGACCCTACTACCATATTATTGTTGTGTTTATAATAATTATTATTGTCAGTTAAATAACACCACTATCATGATTTTCAATAGTTGTTATACTTGTTACAGATAGCATTGTTTAGGTACAAACTACTAGTTGCTGTTCTTCCAGCTTTCAAAAGTTCATTTTCTATAACGTGAGTATCTTAACCTAATGCTAATTTGACTTAAGTCATTAACTTAAGTAAGTTTTTAAATTGCAATTGCAATTCATTAACAATCTCGCTCGCGCGCACCTGCGTACGCACACACGCTCTCACGCACTCAAGCACACGCACTAGCGCACGCACGCACGCACGCACGCACGCACGCACGCACGCACGCACGCACGCACGCACGCACGCACGCACGCACGTACCTGAATATGGACCCCTCGATGCGCGAGTCTGTCTCGAATTTGGCCGATTTTTTAAATTCATAAGTGTCTCTACTTATTAGGGACACAAGGCACGTTCATATATCTTTACGGTTTACGCTGTAGGTGCCTAGTATGTTCGTACGTAAAGATATTCCTATAATAGTGAAGTATCAACGTTGGCAGTGGGTCAAAGCTGGTTAGATGTCCTGAATTTTTAAATAAGCTATTAAGCTCTCACTATCTTGGCTACTGTGCTCTATTCTCTCGCTGATTGCGTCTTTTTACTTTCTCACGAGTCACGATGTTTAACGGTGAGGGCACATATCTACTCATGTGGTGAGGAATCTTTTAATGTCTACTCGTACATAGGTATACTATACGAAAGGCTTGTGAGCTGCGAGCAGCTCCGGGCGTAGTATAGCTTTGATAACTAATGTGCGGATAGTGGATACCGTTTAGGTACTTTCTTTCTCCTGTTTGTCTTACTATTTACATCTTGGTATACAATTTATTCTCATGAAGGCATCACCAAAACTAAAGATTTGGCAAGTGTTTTTTTTTTTGGCTGAAGGTTGTTAAAGCTGAAGCTGAAGGTTCGATCGAACACTTTAATAAATAATTATCTACGCGTTAGCAACTAATGATGCCTTAAAGTCATTCTTAAAAATGAGCTGTTTGTGGCTCCGAGCGTCAATTTTAAGTTTTTAGGATACGGCGACGACTGGTTATAGTAATCAACAATTTAACATTTATTCAAAGTAGGTACAATGTATATTGTATATACGGATAATAAAGTAATGCATACTGCTCAAACTAACTTAAAACATTAAATGGGTCAAAGAGTAAAAAGAAAATGAGGATCTGTCGGCTCAATCGGTGCCGCATCATCAGTGCCGACGGCTTCTAATTCAATTAGGCTGCCAAGCGGAACGCGTCTGGCGTACTTGGCAGTTGCCGTATCTACTTAGAAGAAATTTTGTTAAGGTACAAAGATAGTGAAACTACTATATAGAAAATGTAGGTCGCGACTCACGACATGGGGTCATTGGCTTTAGGAAATGTGTATGAATTACTTTTACGACTGTCACTAACACTTTAAATTAAGCAGTTATGATAATTCTTATGAGCTTAACATTATGTTACTATTAAGTATGTGATTAAATTCCTAGTTAGTTGAAAGTAACTAAAGGGAAAATCTTGAGCGATTTACCCAATACAAGGAAACCTACTTGAACATTTTTTTAAACTTACTTTCAAGTTTCAACCTGCAATTTCATAATTTATCCAAAGGCAAAATCTGATTTATTGTAGTTAAAATTGTCATAAGTAACTAAGTAATAAATATATTGGGGTCTTGAGCAGAAGCCCTTTGAAAAAGGACTCCGGATGGGTTCGAAACGGTTCGAAACTAGTCGGGCATACTTCGAGTAATGTGAATAATATTCAAAAACCAGCCAAGTGCGAGACAGACTCGCGCACTGAGGGTTCCGTACTTGGGTATTTTTTCCAACATTTTGCACGATAAACCAAAAACTATTATATATACATAAAAATTAATAAAAATCTGTTTAAGAATGTACAGGTAAAGCCCTTTCATATGATACTCCACGTGGTATAGGTAGTATCTTACTTTGAAAATTGAAACATGTTTTAATTTTTTTTTAATGATGTGATCACAAATTCTCGGTTTTCAGATTTATTCCTGTACTTGTGCTATAAGACCTACCTACCTGCCAAATTTCATGATTCTCGGTCAACGGGAAGTATCCTATAGGTTTCTTGATAGTCACGACGGAAAGACAGACAGACAGACAATAAAGTGATCCTATAAGGGTTCCGTTTTTCCTTTTGAGGTACGGAACCCTAATAATGATTATTATCATTCATGATAGCTTAAACGCTGAGATATAAGTTACATCCCCACATTTCATTTAAATTTTGACCTGAAGATAACGGAGCTAATAACGAAAAGACCTGCTTTGTTGCCATCACGCATCGTATGCCATTTTTGCGTGCCACTGCCATCCTATCGCTCACATAACGTGTGGTCACCTGTTTACGTAGACTAATCTAATATGCAGGCTATTGATTCCCACATTCCAAGCGAACGGCCTCTACAATTTCTACATTAATACATTTATAGGTAAGGTTTAAAAATATCAACCCATGAGGTACCTATAACAGTTTATATGCACCTGTATATATTCAAATTGTAGACTCGTAATATTATTACGAAAAATAAATTGTTATCAATTGCGAATTGAATTTACTTAGCAGTGGCTGTATTACCTATTAATTTTTATTGAAGGTAGGTAGGGTGTTAACCAGTCTATGGTCTACTCTACATATACCAACGATGTTAAAAACATTCATTTTTAACAAATTTCTAACAAAAGCTATATTGCCGAACAATGGTTTGTAACAGTAGATACTACACTTAATAAGCGGTAGGTATGTATTTTACTACGAATAATTCATCTTTGGCGCAACATTTGTATTGTTCGATTTTATCTAATAAATCCAACAGGTTTGAATTCTTGCGAAATTAATAAACACCTGCACCTCCTACCTACATCGTATAGTACAATATATTATTATTCTGTGCCTACATCCTAATCAAACTTATAATTAGGTCGATTGAAACAAAAATGCAAATCGGTTCAAAAATCTCGGATGTATCGGTGTACCTACATAAGTATAAAAATTTTTCAAAAGAAAATATAACACGTGTAGTTAGTTAAACAAAACTTATTTTTTACTTTTTAGTGCTTGTGGTTTTCGAAGTCGTTTTATTTTTCTTTTGAATTTTTTTCATTTCACAATTTTTAGTGGCCCCACTGTACTATAATATGCTATGCAGGGTTAAAATCCTACTGTTTACTAAGCTATTACACTGATCGCGAGCAATTTGCTCGTATACATTGAGGAGTTCTGTTCTCCATCTTCGAAGATATTCATCAGATCTTCACCAAATTTATATGGGACCATCTAAACAGTATACTCTTTCAAACAAAAAAAATAATCCAAATCGGTCCAGGGGTCTTTGAGTAATCGGAGAACATACATTAAAAAAAAAGATTCCGATGAATTGAGAACCTCCTCCTTTTTTTGGAAGTCGGTTAAAAACCACAATCAAAAATGAAGGTATTATTAGATTAGTGAACAAAACGAATAAAACCACTGCTTGTTTGTTGTGCACAAATAAAACATATCTGAACATTATTTTTCGGCCTGAAATTTTAAGGGAACATAATACCCTGGATAGTAATTGCGTTGGCATATCGACCATCACTTTACGGGGTGGTCGGAGCCAGGCACCGCGTGCCGTGAACGAGGCAAAGGGAATCATTTCCTCTCTCACGCATGCTTCCTTAAAAACCGTAAATAAATATACAAACAAACGGAATATCTGTGGCCCATTTCTTGAATTTGAAGCTACGAGAGTAGCTTTTATTGATATATAACGTTTAGGTACGTTGTAAAAGTGCGGAACATTTCAATCAGAAAGTAATTCAAGTTTACCCCGCCTTCCCACTCCTAAAGATGCAGGATAGGCGGTGCATATCGCATGCTGCACATTTTTGCCATACAGAGTTCTGTTTTGGCGGATTAAAGCGAATTCAGCTTGTTATTCCTTGTTTTATATGTATATGGTATTTAAATTCTTTTTTAATAATTTTATTGTTTATAAAATATATAAGTAAGTGTAAGTACTTACTGAGTAATTTTTAAATAAACAGTTATAAGTATCATAATATTTCTAAAACTGACATAATATTATAGTACTTCGTGATGTGGATGTACTTATATTATTATAAATTAAACTTCTTACTTCTATGAAACATAAAAAATTATTTGTGTAGACTATACTTATACATATCTATATATACTCACTATAATGAATTAAAAATGTAAGTGTCTGTCTGTAATTTCAAAACAACGCTTAAATATGGTTATTTGAACTGTACCACAACTGAATCACAGGTTTGAAATAGTACGCTCACATCACATGACGCTCATTACTACTATCAGTGCCAAAATGGGTATAGTACTCAAGTTGCATCAAAAACACTATGGCAATCGCATGTCTAGCGTTCTATAAGTAACATTTATTATTATTTCTGTAAGTAGGTATATCCAAGCTCGCTCGCAACATCCGCCGACAACAGACAGACAAGCCGGCTCGCGAAGCTCTCTCTGCGGCGGAACGAAACCCGATTGCTAACTACTGCGTATTGCCCTACTCTCACTTTGCCAACTATACTCTCTAAATCAGCTAAGTTACATTTGTGCCGAGCTGCTGAAGGAAATCAGTGATTTGGTTGTAAAACTATCGACTGGTTTTAATATTAATAGAATAGAATAGAATAGATATTTATTAAGTACTAGCTGATGCCCGCAGCTTCGCCCGCGTGGATTGGTCAGATCCCCTGTAGCATCAGGATTGAGGAGTTGGACTCCAAATTTTTTATGAAACAATGTCGCAAAGTTCCTCTATCGATTAAAAAAGAAATGACGCAAATCGGTTCAGAAATCTCGGAGATTTCGGTGTACGTAGGTAGAAAAACACAACTCCCTTTTTGAAAGTCAGTTAAAAAAGTAGCCTATGTTACTTCCTGGTCAATTCTCTACTTGTCTGTGAAAATCCCGTCAAAATCGGTTCAGCCGTTCCCAAGATTAGCCTTTTCAAACAGACAGACAGACAGACAAAAATTTTAAAAACGTGTGATTCAGTTATAGTATCGTTCAAATAACCATATGACCTTAATATGCGGTAGTTATTTCGAAATTACAGACAGACACTACAATTTTATTTATTAGTATAGATGTACCTATCTATGTAAATCAGTATACATATATCAAAACTTGATAAAGAAATTTTAAAGAGGGATTACATATTTAATATACTTTCACTTCACATCGTCTGATATAAGTTGCAATGACCGATGATAAAAGTTGATCAGTCGTCAAATAAAATCGATTCGCGTGGTGTCTGAAGAGTGCCACAAAAACAAACAAACATATAGGCAGACAATAGACATGAACACATAACTACTCCTTTGCATGACGCACTCGGTTATCGCTGTAGTAGTTGGAATTATTATACAAGTTTACAAAATATGAACCACAGTTAGCTAAATATGTAAAATGCGTAAAAAAAACCGGCCAAGTGCGAGTCAGACTCGCTCATGGTTCTATTATCATATATCTACATCTCGCTCATTTCATGATTCTAGGTCAACAGGAAGTACCCTATAGGTTTCTTGACAGACACGACGAACGGACGGATGGACGGACGGACAGACAGGCAGATAGACTGACAGACAGACAGACAGACAACAAAGTGATCCTATAAGGGTTTCGTTTTTCCTTTTGAGGTACAGAACCCTAAAAATTAACTTTATGTGTCAAATATCATGTCAAAAGTACGATTGTAGTCCTTATTTTAAAGGTGAACCGTACTTTTGATATTAAAGTTGACTCATAGAGTTAAAATGGCGTGTGAGAAGTCACCTATATTTACTGAGTCTTCCAATGACCGTCTAGTAACTAGTTCCACCTGCGATTGACACATCACACAACATACCTACCATTCATACCAAAAACAAGACAGCGGAATTTGTACGTCCCCTTCTAACTAATGCAATTTTGAAAAGTTGACAAGTAGGTACCTAGTAGGTACAGTTTAAGTACTTTTAGGTGTTTTTGATTTGTTAAAATTTTTATCTTCCTTTTTAACTTTAAACTATAATATTATACTTAACTATACACTCTATAAGTCTATAGTCTATACAGTATACAGCTAGACAGGCTACATATGTACCTACCTTACCTACCTTTGTTAATATATTAAAATCTCGAAACTTTCGGATTTTAAGAGCAATAAGTAGCTATACCTTTTAGTTTGACGACGACTTGCGTGCCTTCTTTATGAGTCATGAATATACCTTACTACCTTAGCTTTGTTCCTTTGCATTCCATTTGTATAGCTATGTAATATGAATGTGCGATTTATCTATGAGTAGCAACAGCTAGCTTATTCAAAAAAAAAGAAACAAAAACCATAACAATTTCATTTAAGAGAACTTATTGTCCTCTTATTAATGGAATGGAAGGTCAATTTAACGAGACTTCTTAATCTAAAAACATGTCGACCCTCTACAAGAGCACCAATACGAGAGCCGGTTTCACCTAATGTTAAGGCGCATCTCAGATAAGGCGTGGGTCGTCTTCGACGTCAAGAATTGAATGCACTGCGCTACATCAATTAGTATTGCGTGACATTCTATAACTGTACATTACATAACCTACATGGGATCTTCACACAGGGGCCTTGTTCTCATGCCCGTTTCGCACCGGTTATATCGTGCAATCATCGAGCGAATCGCAGACATCAAGTTTCACGATTCCCGTAACATGAGTTAGATGAACACGAGATCATTTGTATGGCGTACATATGTGTGTGTGGTGAATTGTCACAGAGGCGCTATGCATGCAGAAACCGCTAGAATAGTTAGGTACTTATGAAACTATTTCAATGCTAAGAATGCAGAAACAAAGGTACGAGTGGAAGGTTAGAGCGTCTGTACAACTTCTTACTGCAAACGATTTTATTATCTCTAGCTTGAATGTATACCTAAGGTGATACGGTGATTTTACGGTTTGTTTTTTCCGTGAACTCATCACATTTTAACTAATTAAGTATATGAGGGATAAACATTTTTAAAAAGTATAACTCTGTCAAGATAATCCAAAATTCACAAATTAGGTAGGCATTGATGTAATTATGTCAATGATGTGTCGTATGGTTTAGGGTCGGTGTAACGTTGCGATAGGTCCACTTGTTCCGCCCCTATGCACTTGCCGCGGGGGTCGGTGCACGGTATTTACTTTTTTGCACCCCTTTTATTATTTAACTCGATTTGTTCCCACGATACACGTAAAGGCAAGCCTAGCTAGACCACCATGCTTAGAAAAGCGTAAACACTGTTCCTGAATATAAGACGATGTGGGTGTTTTATATTCGTTAGCATTGAGCAATCTATTAGTAAATAATATTTTAAAAACTTCACAGCTTTCAGAAAGAGAATTAATATTTTAAAAGCAAGTTTTTTTGCAATAACCGCGTCAATAACTCTCTGAAGGAGCTCTTCAGGGTTCCGTACCCGAAGTGTGCCAAGGACAACTCCCAACAGGGCCTTATGACTAAGCCTCAGCTGTCCGTCCTTCCGTCTTTCTGTCTGTCTGTTTGTCCGCGGGCTGTATCCTGTAAACCGTAATAGGTAAAGAATTGAAATTTTCACAGAATGTGTATTTTTATTGCGGCTATAACAACAAATAGCAAAATATCCAAAATAGCCGCCGGGAAAATTAAAAAAAATAATTCTTTGTAATTTGATAGAACGGAATCCTTCTTGTGCGAGACCGACTCGCACTTTACCGTTTTTTTTAAATTAGTTTTGTACTTAAATATTCAAACAAATAAATATATGTACATTGTACATATAAATCACTACGCTTTTCACGTAAACTTATGGATAGGTATACAATCGCTATGAGACATTGACATAAAAATATTACGATACGATGAATGATGACGTATCTAATTGAAGAGCTGTTCGCTTTAATAAAGTATAATTGATAGAAATGGTTAGGCACAAAAAATAAATATTTCCGATGTATTTTTCTTGTATTTTTCTTGCGGGCTGTAACCACAGAACAATATAAGTACCTATACCTACCTACCTACTCAGGGGAAGGTGTAACAATATTTTTTACATAATATAAACAACATAATATACCTACGTATCATATTATATAAATTATATATTTATATAATTTTGCTACCTTTGTAATAAGTATTGCTTATATTTTATATACACATAGGTATAGTATATATAAGTAATATAGATTAGATAGAAAACTTTATTGCACACAAAACATGAAATAATCAAGACAAAACAAAGAAACTAAAAATTAAAAACATTTGAATGCAAAGGCGGCCTTTGGCCAAGAGCAATCTCCACCAGGCAACCTTTAGCATAAAGTAGTTTTACAGCCTAGTATCAACCCATAAATGTACTTTATAATATGTATATGTATTATCTAAAGTTGAATTGCACATTAATTGATGCAGTTGTACTTATTTAAACTAACTAGATATAATATGATGGTTTCATACATTTGTCACGGGAAGGAGCAAGGTCGGCGTCCAAGCGTGAACTTCCGACACGATTTACAACTTGGTAGCTGGATAGCTAGTATTGCAATGGTGGATTACTAAAAACAATGGATTATTATGTGTGTAAATTGGACAAAACATTGTTACGAATTTGCTTATACATAATTTCAAAACTAATCTAAATTGACAGGTTTAAAAGTAATATTATGTACTATCCTTTCTGCAGGAACATTGTGAAAAGGATAGCACTATTTTTTAGGGTTCCGTACCTCAAAAGGAAAAACGGAACAATTAATTATTGGATCACTTTGTTGTGTATCTGTCTGTCCGTCAGATAGTAATTTATTAGTATTTTGAATACTCACTATATCAAGTGGGGTATCATATGACAGGGCTTTACCTGTATATTTGAAAACAGATTTTTATTTATTATGCATGATAGTTTTTGGTTTATCGTGCAGAATGGCGGAAAATTACCTGAGTACGGAACGCTCAGTGCGCGAGTCTGACTCGCACTTGGCCGGTTTTATTTTATAAGCTCAATTCCGTACTTTATAGTGTATAATCATTTGAGCACGTTTGCTTGCATGTAGACTGTAGGGAGTACGTCGAATTACGGAAGCAGCTCTAACCATAACAACACCTCGACTGCTTTGATTACTGGCCAACGCGAACACACGGATAAAACTGAAACAACACGTTTCCAAGTATTAGAACTCTTCAAAATTCATGGTATGGTGTTTATGATGCATTGCTATTTGTATGGCAGTTGATTGTAAAGAAAAAAATTGTTATTATTAATTGCCTTATAAGATAATATATAGGTATGAGCTTTGAGTCCCTCAACCATTCTAGTTATCATTATCATAAGATAGCTGCAGGCTACAGCCTGTAGTCTTGGCTTTTAGACTGATAAAGCAAATCGGTTTGGTCTACACCAGACGCTGTCAAAAGCGGCCCATCGCATTCCAATTTGGTCTCCCCAGCAAGCCAAGTTA